>NC_083277.1:78644174-78968880 GCF_963506605.1 Zootoca vivipara | reverse complement strand
ACATCCGGAAAAAAACCGTGGCGGTTTTAGATAGGGATTTTTCAATTTACGAATTTTAGATAGGGTTGCTTCGACTTACGAATTTTTCTGTTTTCAATGCATTCCTATGGGAAATCATGTTTCCAATGGCATTTTTCGACTTACGGTTTTTTTTTACTTATGAAGGTGCCTTCGGAACAGATTAAATTCGTAAATTGAGGCACCACTGTATCCCGTTTTTCGTGGGAAACCCCGAGATTTTAATCCATTTCCCGCTGTTCTCCCGAATGGAGAAAAATCCCGGAAATCCCCCGGATTTCCTACCTGCCAGGGAGCCTCTATTTTGGGTGCCGCTTTGCCCATGTCTGGGCACCGGAAATCGGGCAGAGCGGCACCGGAAGTTGCTTCTATGCATTCCCAGCGGCCATCTTGGTGGCGGCCACATGGCTGCAGCCATCACCAAGATGGCCGCCAGGCATGCGTAGAAGCGACGTCCGGTGCCACTTTGCCTGATTTCCGGTGCCCAAACATGGGCAAAGCGGCCCCGGAAGTTGCTTCTACATAACTTCCGGAGCCACGCCACTGCTGATCCCGCATTTTTCAGTGGGAGACTTGGCAGGTATGGTTCAGACTAAGGTGTTGGCCCAATGGTGCTTGTGTACATCCATATCCAATACACAATGGTGTGATCACAGATCCACACAATCAACAGGAAGCTTTTTTAGCTCCAGTCATGCTGTTTCTCACCTTCTCCATTTTATCAGGAATGGGTGTTTGGGTCATGGAATAAACAAAAGAAATAAGTTATAGGGGTATAATTGTATAACAAATGTCTTTAGATCTAGAAAACAATGAAATTTTAAATGATTAAAGTAACAAACATTTGCCAAATTTTGGGCTCCCACAGAGCATCATATTATGACAGACACTACATTTGAGTGGGAAAACAAGCTAGGAAAGCTGCAGTCAACCATTTTGTGCAAACCAGGAACTGTGGATAATGGCCTGCAAACACACAGGAAGTGAAAGCCAACTTTAAATCATGGTTTCATATCTTAGCTTGTTTAGAAACCATTAACCATAGTTTCCTGATTCACACCTAACAGGAAGCTATACAGTACCTAACTGCAGCATCGTGGTTTGCTTCTCCACTCACATGAAGTGAGTAGCAAAGTAAGAGCTCATGCATATCCTGATTTATTAAGCCAAATTTGATCATGTCAATGTGTCCATTGTAACACTGGAAGAAAATTATATACTACGTGTGGACCGTGTCTCAGAACATTAGCAATGACAACCATGACAGAGCAGGCAGCCAAAGCCTATTTAAACTAGAGGGAGATTATTTATATGCCTTGCTGCTCACCTCCTACTGCTTAACTTCCTACTTGGCCTAAAATGCCAAGAGATAGCTTTGGCTTTAACACAAGCATCATGGGAATTGTAGTCATCTGCTGATTATCAGTGCCCACAGCTGCCCTCTATAGGCCTACAACCTCCTGTTTCACTGGGAACAGTGTCCAAGGCAAAGAGAAGGCCGGGAGAAAAGAACAGCGTTCCTTATTAACTTGAAGAGGAACACAACATAATGCTAAATAAGAAACAGGTATTTCAGCTGACAAACCTAAGCCTAAACATTATGTTGGACTGAGGAAAATACCCCGAGTCTGATTACAGGCCTACTCATTCACCTGCATTCTCCTCAAGACTTCACAGCAGCTCCATATCACATTCAAGTCGGGGGATTTCTGCCAGTACTTACCTTGAGGACTAGTGAGAGAGGGGATTGAAGAAGCTTAAGCTTTATTCCTTACCTCCAGCCTGAAGATGCAGGTACTTTTATATACTGTATATATACTGTATATAAATGGGACATCAGTTATTATTTGAATTATGTAATTGGTGGTGTTGGGTTAGAGCTATGCTACCCCTGTTTTGTAGTGATTAGTCAGCATGCACAATCACAATAAACTACAATAAGTGTTTGAAAGACCCTTTATAAATGAGATGTTCAAACTCTCAGATTAAACCATTCCTTAAACTAATGCTTAGTATCACAGTAATAATTGGACCCAAATAATTTGGGTCCCAAATAATTTAGACCCAAATATCTGAAGGAACGTATTCCAGGATATCAGAGACAACCCTTGTCACAGGTTAAAACCTGTTTATTTGCTCATGTATTTTAGATGGTGGTGTTTTTAGTTAGTTGAATGCTTTTATTCCTCTTAATTTTATTGTATTGCTGGTTGTGTTTTATATTTGTGTCCCACCCTGAAAAGTATTTTTGGGTATAGGCCAATTTATAATACAGTAATTTAAAATAAGTATATAGAACTGAGATGCTTTAAATTCTGTGCTCACAATGCACTTATGTGCTGTATTTTTAAATTGGTAGAACTGCTTGAAAGGAAATTTGTTAACGTGAAGTAATAAAAAGGCTACTTTACATTTCCATAGCTTCAAAATATTAGGAAAGATACATTTTCTTGAAATAACAAGTGGGGGTTTGATACGAATTTTTTTTAGGAAAGATATCTGAAGATTTATTAGCCTGACAATTTGATGCTACTCTTAGGGACTACACGATTCCTTGACCATTCCCTGACACTCTGAAGTCCTTGTTGTGACATGGGCTACAGGGCCCTGGAAAGTGCATGCTTTGCATAAGTGTGACACCAGGTTTGATGTCTAGCATCTGCCTTTTATTAATTTGGGAAATAATATATTGGTTTGATATTTTTAGCCATCAAATGGCAGGCAGGACCACTATAATGTGATAAGAAAATAAATGATAGCTTTGTTAAGATTTACTTAGTAAAAGACGTGCCCCTTTGTTCTGAAGCCTCCTATAGCAGCTCAGCCCTTTATACTGTGCATTTTCCCCTGCAGCCAGACATTTCTATTCCTTTCTTATTATGGTCTCTATGCACTTCTGTATCTCTGGCAGAACTGAAGGACATGTTCTTCAGTGAGGTGGTGGTTGTTTTTTGATTCCCTGGTGGGCAAGGTTTAAGCACTGTAAATCTCCCAACCATGCCTCTCTCATTAAATATCATTGCTTACAGCCTTTTATCCCATTGTAGAAATTGCCCTGTGAGAACTGGCAATAATGAGGATGGGGATAGATCAGTCAACATGTGTCCTAGATATCTTGTCTACATTTTGCGCTGTCATTCATGTTTCATCACAAATTCCACAGTGACAAGCTAAAAGGTTAGCATTTAAAATGGTGATTAATGTAGTTGTGTTTGAAATTAGATCCACTGCAAATAATATGAACATAGATCTTATAAGTTGTTTCCAGTGCCTTTCTAAACTGGGGAACAAAGTGTGTTGCACATGTTCTTGGGTTAAAAGCTCAATGAGCATATGCTGGGGTTAATTATAATTCTTCCTATTTGAGATTACTAGGTAGGTGAGAGGGAAAAGGTTAGGAAACAGAACCACAGCTGACATTTATAAGCTTATCTTAATTAATATATCTTCTGTCCGGTGCTTGAAATTACTTCCTCATTTGCATGTGTCTGCATTAAAGCTATGTAGAGGTCTGTGAGCAATAAGCGTATCTGTACTTTTATACTATAGCAGCAATACTTCCTTGTTAAATAAAATTATTTCATTTCTCAAAACTGAATATAAGGCATAAAATAAACAAGACACTTTGACTGTGGTATAAAAAAGCAAGAGAGACTAGCTAAAAATGTGAATGACAGGAATGACAGAAGACTAGAGATCTCAGTAACAGCTGGACTTTATATTTTCAAAAAATGGAGACACCATTGCTTCCTTATATGTACCATAATTCTATGGGTGAGCTGATAACTGCAGTACCTAACAGGGACTAGTTCATTGTTTGTAATCTCCTTCTTAAGACTGCATTTAAATGCAGACCTCATGACTACAATATCCAACCTAATATTTGTACTTTTTTGTTTTTGATTCCTCATCCATCTCATCCCCTGCTTTGTGTACCATTTAACCTGATGAAGAGTTCTGGGAAACTTAAGACTTCCTATTTTGTGATATTTTGGGTGGATCATAATATGCATATAGCCCAGTTGTGGATTTTAATATTGGGTCTTAAGGACCAATGCAGCTGTATTTCCTTTTTATGCAGCTTATTTATTTATTCAACTACTGGAAATATTGGTTAGTGTCATATTGATTCAGGTAAAACTAATTGAGCTAGAAAACTGGATGTTATTGAAAGAATAGGTGACCAGTAGAAAAGCAGACCATAACCCTTTTGATTCTGCCCTAGTGATAGAATTTTAGAGGAAGACAGTGTTCCTTTGACAAAATTACAATACAAGTCCTGCATGTATTCAAAACATATACCCAGCTAGATTAATATATGTATTAACACCAGCAATTAATTATTCGAAGGCATTACATTGCCTGCAACATTTGATACAACTGACAGAATTTAGCATACGGAATTAGCATATTGCAGTGTACTGCTATGGATGACCTATTTCTCTGTATCCTTTGAGAATTAAGATAGAGGAAGCTCTTGCAAGAGAATCCTTGACCTCAGCAGTTAGGCAGCAAGTCGATGGGTAGATGAAATACTGTAATCTCTATCAGGGCAGTGCAAGAGAACAGGGACGTTTGTCAGCATGAAGCAACCTTTAATTTTCTGTTTATATGACATTGACTCAGACTTGGCTCATGTTTGCCAGTATAAAACTTCATAATTACGAAGTGCGCACAAAGCCACATTCATACAAATTACCAAGTTTCCACGAATTTGCTCACCGTGGTTGCCTTGGCAAATGTCCCTTCTGCAAATATCTGTCCCTCCAGTGATAATCTTGAAGCTGAGTGCAACAGGGATGAGTCTCAATTTTTCCTCCTGAGCTATAGACTAGGATGGAGGGCAGGGGGTTGTTCCCATCATCATGCTAGCGTTGAGTGTCTGATGTCAAAGCCAACACATGGGAGGGATAAGCCCAGCCATAATTTCTGCACCACTGCAAAATGAAAATATACATTCAAGTTCCTCTAACCCAGGCATCCCCAAACTGCAGCCCTCCAGATGTTTTGGCCTACAACTCCCATGATCCCTAGCTTACAGGACCAGTGATCGGAGAAGATGGGAATTGTAGTCCAAAACATCTGGAGGGCCGAAGTTTGGGGGTGCCTGCTCTAACCTAGCAAGGCTGAACCATTTAAAGGACACATGTGACTGCACACTTATCATATTAGCTGACCACCTGTTGTGAGGGGATTTTTTTTTTACAGCATAGCAGTGAGCACAATTGTTATATATGATGATCTCTCGATTGGTTCCCATCTAAACAACTATAATTAGAACTGCAAATGCTGCCCGATATGGTATATATCTAGTGCCAAAAAAGTGACATCTGGAACCCACAGTGTGCAAGAACCAATCAAGTTGGATTTTCAAATTCACATTGTTTCTTCTTTTCATGGTAGAGCACCGTGATAGCAGTTCTGGACACACACATGGTATACAGGAAAGTGAATGCTTTGGAAAATTTTGGGGATATTTTAGGGGGTTGCTGTTTAATATTTTCATACATAAACTCAGCAATTGCTGCAACACACAATCTACAATAACTGTAATAAAGTGTTTGTAACAAAGCATTTGCAAGCTGGGTGTAATGGAGGGGGCTGGTATTGCATGGTAGCAATATGGCTTTTTTTCTAGCATGGTTTTTAAAGTGTGGTACCTGTATTTGGAAACCATGATTTTAGTTTTTAGGTATCTTATTTAATCCAACCATAATCCAAACACTAACATTCGCTCAATCTACTTTATAATATGTAAGATGAAGTTATTAAGGACTTTGGTTATACAGTATGTTAAAAGAAGGAAAGCGGGTCTCATGTTGGGTTTCAATCATGAGGTAAGAATGTGTGTATCTACTCGTGTGATAAAATGTGAGAATGCCTCTCCTGGATATTATACTGGAAGCATGAAAACTAGATGCACAAATCTCTGGCAGATCCACTTTCTGCTGACTTGCCATAATGTTGAAAGCTCCTGAGAGTAAAAGGGATGTTTTAAACAGGAACGGTTTTCCTTAAAGATGTAGGCAGGCAGCTGACCCTGAATAAAGTACCCTTCACTTTCAGTTCTGACTGTGAAAAAAACTACTAAAGACTCTTTCTAGCTCTTTTAGCACTGGAATCATCTTTAAAATTCAAATAAATTTTGGAAATAGAATGTGTTCTAAATAAATCAAAAGTCATGAAGCAAATTCTTGTAGAAAATACAGAGAAGAGATAAATAAAACACACATTTCTGCATATTTTCAGTTGAAAAATTATAACTATAAAAGCGCTTCTTTAAGAAAAACAAATACTGTGAGTACGTCTGTGGAATTGAAACCTGGGAGGGAATTGTAGCGTTGTAGTAGACCACATATATTGCATGTAAAATTCCCAGGTTATTTTCCTGAGTTCTTCAGGTAGAATTGGGAAACCTGTTGCCAGCCAGTTTAGAAAATATTAGACTGAAGAAACGACACAAAATATGGCAAGTTTTCTAGAACATGGTTCAGCTTTATTTCCTGCACATGGAATACAACTTCCTATGACACACACACACACACACACACACACACACACACACACACACACAGGAAGCATATAGTTTACAGCTCATGGTTCGTGATGATTGAGCTTAACCATGAAACAATTTCAGATGACACAGTATGCCAAACCTTGGCTTAGCTTAGTGTGCAGTGCAGGAGCAAAAGGACCAGGAAGAAGCAAAGTGTCATCCCAGTAAGCCATAGGTTGATTTACCATATTGTGTGAATGAGGCCATTATAGATCTTTGTCCAAAATACATTCTTAGCCTTCTGAAATTTTACTTTAGTGTTAAACTGCATGTATTTTCAAGGAATAAATGAATAACAGTATATATCTTCTTCAGTGTATATATATTTCTCTTCTTAATTAATTGAACATTATAGTTTCAGAGTAGATAGTGAATGTTAAATTAAGATTCTCACTTAAGGCACTTACCTTATTTATTAATAACCTACAGAATGTTGATGCATTTTTTTGAGAAAAGCATTTAAAAGGAGGGGAAAGGCTTCTGTAGTAGGAAAGGGCCTTACACTTAGTCAAAAATAATTTTAAAACTAAAAAAATCCATGAGGGGTGGTCCAGTAAGTCCCTAATATATGCCTTAGTTGCATAAAACTCTTCATGTGTAGATGGGTAACTTCTGGGGATATGGATAGATCAGGCAAGTTGCATGTGTTCTCAAAAACATGGTAAAAAGCCTTCAAATTATTTCACAAAGTTAAAGAGTAGTTATCATCCAGATCACATAAAGCTAGTTTGTTTTTCTCGTGTCTTAAAGGTAATGGGGGGGGCGCTAAAATTTATATTTGGGTGGCTTGTAAAGGCAAACTATGAGTTTGTATTCTGATCCCAGAACTGAACTAGTAAGTCCTGAACTCCATTGACGTTTAGGCCCAGTTGTAACAGATTTGCCCGTGCCATCTTTCCCACACTTCCCCACAATTTATATTTAAAATGTAAATGTTTCAGTGTTATTAACAGTAGATATTTCTCTTAGGTAGAATTATATCAGTATATTTTTCCCCCTAAGTAAATTCTACTGACAGAATTCAATTTACTTGAGATAAAATTTGGATGGAATATCTGGAAAGCATTCTTAGAATGGTACTGATGTTGAATCACTCACTACTTCTTATACTACAATTGGTGCAAGCACTATATTCGTATGAATGAGTTCATTTTGTATCTCTAAGTTATTACCAGAAGCAGGATTGTCCTTAGGGTGGTATTCAATTCTCTGATTCTTCCTTTATATTTGTTCTGTATGTAATAGATAAGCACACCTAGTGCAAGAATATGTGCTTTACTTGCTGTTATTTAATGATACATAAATTAATCTTTGTACATACTCAACCAAATAATATTCTCGTTATTTATTGTACCATGATTTTTTACTGGTTTTTAAAAATTTACCCTAATGTAAATTGCAGAAAAGCTGTATATTGCACATGCATTTGTTTTTCTTTTCAGTGCTTTGATAGCTACCGTAAGTCATCAGAGCTGTTTACATTTGGGGGGAAAAAACTATAATACTTAAATGTTGATCCCCTTTTTTCTTTTCTAAGTCTGTATTTAAATCTGTTTTCTGGAAATAATAAATATAAGGGGTGAGGGGGGTAGATTTCCTCTACCAATCTGATTTAAATGGAAAGCCACAGCCAAGCTAGCATAAGGTATGATGGTAGACATACTGTATATAAAACTTGACAACTTTGCTAAAATCCTCTTTCCTCTTCACTTTATATTTTTTCCCTTGTCTAAC
Source organism: Zootoca vivipara (assembly GCF_963506605.1). Classification (NCBI taxonomy): domain Eukaryota; kingdom Metazoa; phylum Chordata; class Lepidosauria; order Squamata; family Lacertidae; genus Zootoca; species Zootoca vivipara. The sequence continues at coordinate 78,960,572 of NC_083277.1, read as the reverse complement.
TGTAAACACCAGAACACTTGGGTAGCAATCCTGGATACAACAGGAAGTCCCATAAGAGAGAGTGCAAGTACAACTGAATGCAATTATTTTACTGTAGTGTGTAAAGTCCAGTGAACTCTCATTTAATGGAGATTATGCTTCAAATCATATTCTGTGGTTGGATTATATATGTAAATTATTAGTCTTCATTTCTAGAATGCTCATAAAATATCTGTCTTGTAATGGAAACAAAGCTTTGGACTACCAAATTACTTTTAACTTAAGCAGTTAACAAATTTATTTTAAATTTTCTGCTCAGATAAGGTCATACACATCTGTCCTGTTTATTCTCATGGCTATTACAGCGACTTGCTGTCCTGTGTGTATCATGTGGAGGACTTAATGCTGGTGTCAGAAAACTTTGGCCCAGTGGCCTTTATTAGTGTTATTGTTTGTTTGTTTGTTTATTCAATTTATACCCCACTTTTCTTCCAGAAGGAGCTGCTTGATGCTATGTAGTTTCAGGTGTATGTTTTTTTTTTAAAAAAAAGTTACCATAGAATACCAGCCTACCTACATTTTGTTCCCATGCTACCTTTGCTCATAATTGCTATGTTGTCTGCATTGTTAGCTGGTAAGGACTGATGAACCAAGCTATCGTCTGTTTGAAGGACTAGCCCCACATTTTGGTGATAGGGGCAAATGAGCATTTCATATTGATGCCTTGGCTAAGAAGTCCCCAGTTTTCTAAACCAATCAAGGCAATACCCAATTGCTTATTGGTTACTACAGTACTGAGAGCCCTAAGCACTTACATAACCTTCCAGTTAGTACCAAAACAGACCAACCAAAAGTCATGTATCCCTCTATTCAGAAAGTTACAGGCAACCTTTACCTTTTGTTCACCTTGAAATATCCCTTTCAGTTTCCACTGTGCTTTTTTTGTTTTTCCAAAACAAATCTGTTGTACTCCTAGATCAGTGATGGTCTTCCTCTTCCATCATTCCCACTCACTCACCTGGATGAAATCCCTAGTTGCCTATGGCAACTAGGCATCATGTTAAACATGATTAAATTTCTCGCTCTTCTTCCATTCCTATTATTTCTTTTCTCTTTCTATCCACTTTCCAGTTTATACCACTTTCCCTTCCCTTTTCCCCACTTACATTGAAGCATCACAGCATGTCTACTCTTGGCTTGTAGCCACCTCATCTTTCTCTTTAGCCATATCTTTTTCTCCCTTCGTCTCTCTTCTGGGACAAGCCTTCAGTAATTTGCCTTACAGTGTGCCTTTTTTTAACTTTAGCAATAAAACCTGTTTTTTTCTGGAACAGCTCTATACTCATACTGTATCAGTTACTCCCTCCCAGGTGCCTAATGAGGGTATTCTGCTATCTAGACTTAATTTCTCAAAGTTCCTCATGTGCTGTGCCTGTGTCTTTGATTAATGTATCTGGCCTAGCTCTGTCAGCCTGACAACAGCCTGTCCTCAGACCCAATACTGCCAGGGCTGAGGATAGAGCTTCCCAGACACAAGACTAGAGTAATTCACCTACCATCATTGTGTTGCTCACTCCTGAATCAGGGAAATTTGGTTTCAGATATGCATAGAAATGTGTGTCCCATACTAGAGTTGTAACAAACAAATATAAAAAATACATTTTAAGAATGCCTGGCTGGGGCTTGGAGATGTGAATGGCACAGTAAAGCCTAGCACATATATTTTAGCATAAGGTTTCATTGGTCAAAGTTCACTCAAATCACCAAATCACCTAAGTATCTGGATCCAGACTCATACGACAATGTGCTGTTAAGTCTTTGAGTGCCATAATGTGGTGTTGCTACTACAGCAAACAAATGTGGCAGGTTCCTAGTGGGACCTGCACAGCACTCTCCAACTCCACCTGCTCTAAAAATAGGTTGGCTTGTAGCACAGAAGAGGTGGAAGAAAGCAACTGTGAATAAAACACATGAACGTTGCTACTGGCTGCACAGGTGTAGTCATGTGGTTCTCGAGTGCAGTTCTGATTTTCTTAACACTACATGCCATTTTATTTAATCCACTACAACTTTTGATTTAAGCAAACAAATGAGTCTTTTTATCTCAGAAGCTGCCTTTTTAGGGATACATTGAAACCCATTATGTGTCTGGTGATATTATGCCTAGAGGAAAATATTTAGTGCCATCATCTCTGCAATCTTGAAATGTTGGCACTAATAGTGGGCGAGTTCATAATATATGCAGGGGCATTGAGAGAAGAGATTTATTGGCTGCCATGTAAATAAGATGTGTCAACAGAACATTTAAATTGTGCAGTGTTTTCATGATGTAAAAAATACAGAGGTGAAGTGAGGGTTTAATTAAATATATACACAGAGGTTAAGCCAAGATGTTTAATCAAGGTGTTTGTTAAAGCAGGATATAATAATGTCACGATAATGTTGTACAATAGTATCATATTGCGTGATTAAAAATAGAAAGGCATGGTGGCATCAAACATTGCCGTCACCTAGTGAATTGCTATGCTTTATGTAAAGGTATCAGAAGCTGCCTTAGGCAAAGTCAGATCATTGTTCCACGTTACTCTGTATTATCCACTGCTGAGCAGTGGCTCTCCCTGGTTTCGGATATGGGTCTTTGCCAGGTGTGAGGGATTGAGGCTGGAACTGTCTGGATGCAAAGCATGCACTCAGCAAGTGAGCTATGTTTCCCAATAGTAATGTAGTAGAGGACAGTTTAAGAAAACCAGCTTATTCCCTACAGCAATGCAATGGCCTTCAAAAAAGCAATTAAGCTGCCTTCAGTAAAGTGATATTCCTCCTCCAAGATCAATACTCTGCTGCACTTCTTACAAAGCTGATATGAAAATTTAAATAATCTCCACAATTGATGAGCTGACAAGGTAAAGGATAGTTAACTAGAATTAACCCTGATAGCACAGACATGTGCCAGACCAACATTTTCATAACTCCATTGGGAAAGTGCAAGTTGTGTTATTTTTCCTTTGCAGAAGTGGCTTAGGGGTAAAAAAGTTGCTGTGGTGTTTTTTTTTTAAACTGGTCTGAATAAGTAACCAATCATTTGCAGAAACCAGTGACATAATCTATATTTAATGTATACATACTACCTTTTCAAGTGAGCAAGTATCAGTGCACTACTTTAAAAGGAGAGCTTAAAATGTAATTGCTGCAATTTAAACTAAAGTTTGCCTCTGAGTGGAAGTTAATTTTTGTGCCTATTTTTAGTGAATAGTTTTTATTGTAAATAAGAGTTGGTAATCAGGCAAGTGATTTGTTGACACCGTTTTCATTTGTTATTGTATCATACAAGAAGTTTCTTTAATGTAGGACTATTTGATGGTCAATTATGGCTACGCACAAGAAGGGAGAATAAAAAGTAAACTTCTAAATTTCTGTGTCTAAAATAACCAGTTTCATTATTTTAGCTTCACTTATGTCTTGCTCATTTTTTATGAGTAAGGCTGCAATCCTAACATTAGTTAACTAGACATAAGACCCATTGAATCCAGTAGTACTTACTTCTGAGTAGACATGGCTAAGATTCCATGGTAGGAAATTAATATTCAAATTCAACCACTGTTTTCTATATGAATTAGATTTTATCTATTTAGAGTTTTCCATTAACAGTTTAAAAATCATGCACTCTTGAATTCACTTTTTTTAAAAAAATGAAATGAAGCTGAAAGAGCAAATTTGCCTCCTGCCCCAATTCAATGAGATACAAACTCAGGAAGATACTGAATTATTTTAACCTTTAAGAAGAAGGAGCAGGGGGAGATTTATTGACAGGGTTCCAGAAAACCCTCTGCATGTATGTATGATACTTTTCTGCACACATGGTCCCTGTGTCCTTATGGCATGATTCCCCCAGAGAGCCCCTGATATTTAAGAAAGTGAAGCATGTGGAACACTGCACATGGTGGAGTTGGCTTAGTTATTAACATCATTTATGCAGGGACGGCTCTAGGTAGAGTCCTGGTGGCGCAGGGCGCCGGGCCAGTAGGCCGCGCGCTGCGCGACAAAGCCGCACGGAAGCCATGCTGCGCCCTGCGAGGGCGGGGGCACCGGAGCGATCCCCGCCCCTCAACGCCAGGGCGGCCGACCTGCTCGAGACTGCCCTGCATTTATGAGTGATGAAGCTTCATGCCTTTTCTTTCTGATATATATATATATATATATATATATATATATATATATATATATATATACCTCCACAAAATTACTATTGCTGTGCAATATTCTGGAAAACAGAAAGATAAAGCCACTGGCTCAGTGGGCAGGCATTAGTGAGGCTATTGAAATAAAAGTTAAATTTTTATTCAAGTGGCACAACTTTGGTACTGCATAAGACATAATCTGCAGGTATAATATGATAATATGCATTACTTCAAATGACATGTTTCTTTTAGGAAATGGCTACAGATTGTGATTAGCTGTTATGAATGATGAATGATGGTCAGGAAGTTTTATTGCTGATTTTAAAGATAGTTTTGAGTGTTTAAGTGTTGCTAGCTTTGTTAACCAAATTTTGTAAATTAATCTTGGTGGAATATAAGACAGTGGTTTAATTTACATAAAGAAATAAACACAAAAGCATGCAAGGAAACTGCTGCAGAGGTGTTTTAATTCCTCTTCCATCAGACTGCTGAAGAGCAGGGCCTGAGCACTGCTGAAGCAGTATTGTATAGAAACAACCAGAAATCATTAAAAGTAGGCTCTCAACTGAAGTATATGGTTGTACTTTTCTTGTTCAATGTGGTAGGGCCAAATGCAAACTGGTACTAAGTATCTTTATTTAAAATTTAAAATGACAGAACAATCCTCTATATATCTGTCAAAAGTGATCTCCTCTCAGTGAGACATATTGCCAGATAAGTTAATACAGGATTGCAACCCGAAGCTGAGATACTTGAATCCTGTAGCTTTACAGAACCGCTGTAATCAAGAATGGCAACATGAGATTGTTGGATGTCTGCACTATCAGTCATAGAATGCAGTTATGAAGAAATATTAGCATGATGAGGTCTTGAGTTATCTGATAGTCTAACCTGCCCTTTCTCATCCTAGATAATATCTTGGCCCTTCTGGGAATCAATGGTGACACACATAGCATTAATTTTACAAGACTGGCACACAATCTATAGTTTTAAATATCATTTCAGTATACATATCATTATATACATTATACACAATGCCAATGCTTCCAAACCAAATATTTTGAAATTTCTTACACTTACAAAAATTCATTAGCAATTTAAACTGTAAAATCCCCACTAGTGTTTTTGAAAGTCAGTTAATTCATGTATATAGTATGTTTGAATTAGTTTGAATAGCAGTTTATGATTTTTATAATTTAAGTCATTTATCAGGGCTATACTGTACTGCAATTTTCCTCTTTTCTAGAATATTTATATTTATTTTGGATGTTTTTTTTCTTAATGCAGAAATTAGTTCTGGAATACATCGACCACTTATACTTCTGTAACAAATGCTTGAAAGGTCATATGCACATATAGAAGAAAGGCTGAAGTATTTGTACATTTTAAATGATTTTTCATATTTTCTATTAAGTCAAATTATGTGGATAAAATCTGTGGTTTCTAGAAATGACAGAGACATTTATAAAGCTTAATAGCTATGTTTGGTTCATTATTGTAGTTGCATTTCTAAGGAAATCTTATAAAATGACTAATCTCTCGGTAAAGTGCCATTCACACTTACGGCATTGTGGGAATGATAATAATAGTCCTTGTAGGAACGAATAGAGCCTATTATTTGAAGTAAGCCAGTTACTTAAAAGATTGACAGTGTAAGGGGGATGTTGCCCTTGTAGACAATGCATGATGCTATGTTTGAATTTTAAGATCTTCTTTCTAACTTGAGTAAGGAGTGAGATTATAATGTTGCTATCAGTGATTAAGTAGCAAGTTGCTGCAATGTTGTATTTCTTCCCAGTCTTCAAACTGGTGGCCACAAAAACTATCGAGGTTTCAACAATACACTTAGCATGTTCAGTATGTTACTACTCTCTGGCAAATGTGATAAGTGGCTTTCGTTCAAACTCTAAAGCTGTATAATTGGGCTGGTGTCATTGATCGCTTCCACCATCCCAACTGCAAACTCAGGAGGAAAGTTGAAAATGGTTTGCCTTGGTACCTGAAGAGTCTAGGCCATGTTGGCATCTGTCTGTCTTGAGAGACAGTGGAATGTGTCTCCAGTGGTGAAAGCAAACCACTGGGGAATAATAGTGCCTGCTGTGGCTGCAGACTGGTAACTTGTAATGCTGCCTCCCACATTGTTTGCTGTGTTAGCAACAACAAAGTGACCTCTCCAGGGCGCAAACCTGAGCAGTGTGTGTGGAACTCTTGGCCTACCCAGATGACAAGGCCCCACTCTCAGCCTTGCTGATGTGGCCTAAAGGAAGGGACAGCCATACATCTGGTACCAGTTTAGCTGCAGGAGTTTTCGGAAGGAGGCGTACAAAACACCTTCCAACTGCCTTAGGAACTCCACTCATGATTTGTGTAGGGTTTACTCCTGAGGCTTTTCTTCTCTCAAAGATGTCACAAAAGGCAGTGGGTACAGATTTTTTCCTCAGGTTTTACTCTTGAAATTTTTCTCATGAATGAGTGTAGCTGCAAGATAGCAGAGGTTTAGGTCAGAGTTTTCCTTGTAGATGGGTTACCTTCCCAGGTTTATGGGCCCCATCTGCCCCTCAGTTCCCTCTACAGCACATGCACTAACCACCTTATTCACTGTTAGACCGAAGAATGGTCTTGTCCATTCAATCTGCCAGAGCCTATCTTCGGATGCAGGGGAAGTCCCTCACTGAGGGTTTGAGACACATTTGCTGTCCTCACCTGGATTAGATGATCAATTAAAGCTTGTTTCCTGGGGGTGTGGCTGCTGTCACATGCGGACAGCTTTTAGTGATTGCTGAGTGCAGGGTGGGGACCAAAGGTGAAGAAACTACATCAGAAGGAGCATGGTATGTCCCCTACCTATGGTACTATCCCTCCCCTAACACCCTGTGGTCATGTAGAGTGAAAACAATAAGTATAAAAGAATGATGAAAAGGTGCATGCAATATTTCTCTAGTATAAGGAAGCTTGAGGGGCCACAGTGAACAGATAAACACAGTAAACAAGGAAAACTAGACTGAATCCCAATTTTGGAGCAGATTAAAAAGGGAAATCCCAGTAATAAAGTTCCACACAATACAGAACAAGCTAGTGGGAGAGTCAGCTTATATTACAAAAAGGTGAGCTTAGCTTTTAAAATAGGTGCAATGTAGACTTTGTTTTTTCAAGGATAGAAAGGTTAAGAATTTTTTTTAAGGTGAAAAAGACTCATTTGAAAGTTTTAGCTTTAAATTCAGTTGAAAACCAGTTAAAAACTAGTCTACTTTATTCAAGCTAAAGTGCAAGTTACAGCGTAAAACTACAGGATATAACATGCACTTTTAAAAGTACTTTCAGTTCAGTATAATATCAGGTAGAAGCTAGTTATTTTTTATTTTTTTATTTAAAAAAGTTTTTAAAAGGAAGCTTCAACAAGAAGGAAGGAATCTTCCACAGGGAGTTAATCCCCCACTAACTTGACACTCATTGTCTACTCCACACTTAATCAAGACCCATTTTCTACTCCCTATCTCCAAGGAACTGACCACTACCCACAGTAATCCACAATAGGGCATTATTGCCAGTTTAGTGTAGCATATCAGTCCTCCAGAAAATGCAAATGCATTCTTCTATTCCTTTTAACCTAATTAAGCCACCCAAGACACATCATGATTTTATCTGATTTGACAAAGAAACCTTTATGACTGAGGCACTACCAGCACCAGTAGTCACATTAGCACTCATTAGCATTACTTAAGATTTAGAGCTCACCACCAGACACACAAGCAGCTTTTTGTGTACTGCATAATCCTGCACTCATCACCCTGGGTAGGAAACTAGGATTCCCATGAGATGCTGGTATATAGACCTTTCTCCCACTTTTGTTCTATAAAAAACCCTCCCTTGGGTAGGGATGAGAAATTTGGTTCAGTTTGCATTTTAATGTGAACCTACCTAATTTATATTTTTCTGAAACAATTTCAAATTTTGCTGGTATTACATCTGTAACAATGTTAATATTGATCTTTGTCTTCTGTAACAAATGCATTTTCTTTTATTCTAAAATTTGGCTTGCTGGCTGATTACAGACTCGATACAGGTTCCTCCTGTGTACCTGCATTTTCCCGCACATGGAAACAGACAGTAGTAGACATGTGCAGTACAATGCTCCATAGAAAGTAAATGTAAACTCCTAGGCAGTTTGTAAAGATGTGATAAAGATGAGCATGAACTGGATAAACAACCTTGGCGTGCATCACTGTCTAATGTATTTTTGGAAGGGATGTGTCACTTGAGTGGAGTACAGACAAGATACTCCCATGCCCCATAGAGGTTTTTGCTGGTGGTTGTGTAGAATATGCCTTCACACTGAAGTGAAATGAATTGATGCTGTTGAACATGAAAGCCAGTCATAAGGTGGATGGCAATTTCATTTGCACCCCTGCCATGTACTTTTTATACACAGCCATTTTGGCTTTGCATTTTAGTATTTATTGGCTGCTGAAAAAGACAAGTTCTGCTATTTAACTTCAGGGACCTTTGCGACAGAGCTACACCAATTTTATTCCACGTGAATATGTTGACTTCAGCAGAGTTACATCAGCATGAAACTTGCACAACAGAGGAATAAATCAACTCACAAGATAAGCAGTGTGACTGCTTTACTGTGTAATTGGTTGTAAGTTTGCATTAGTGTACCTGGGGTGCATCTTTTATGGAAAGACTGAAAAAATAATGGAGGCTGTCCTAGCTTTTATTACCTTTTAAGTTTTTTTGCTCCCTTAACACAAGGCTGATGCAGCCGAGCAAATTCTAAGGAAGCCGTAACTTTCAACAGCTGCTCTGTTAAAACCTTATGTAGCGACATGGAATCTCTGTTGGAGGCCTTCACGTCACCCTGTTGCTTCATGAAGTATTTATTAAATTTACAAAATATGTTGAAGCAGCACATCACTAATTGATGAGGTTTCTTTGGTTATCTTTTGTGTAGACTAGGGATAGGGGAAAGATCATTTGTGATTCTGGAATAGTACTTGAGAAACAATAATTTGGAGAGATGATGCAGGGTATATTACCGGTACATAATTTTTGCACATGACATTTCTTGCATTCTCTATATAAATTGTTACAAGTATTAGGATGCAACCCTTCATCCACTTCTATGATATAAAGCCCCATTGAGCTCCCTGAGTAAACATGCATAGGTTTGAACTAAAAAAAAAAAAAAATCTGCTTTGGTCTCTGGAGTTGAGAACATAATAAGAGCTGTGTTGGGTCAGACCAAATGCATAGCATCCTGTTCTCAAAGTAGCCAACCTGATTTCTGTGGAAAGTCACAAGGCATGACTCAACAGTGTTGAGTGTTCCCCAGTTCCCAAGTATTTAGAGGCATATCATATCTGATACTGGCTGTAATTATATTCATCACGATTAGTCTCCATTAAGATCATTTGTCTCACCCCCTTTTTAAGCTCTCCAAGTTAGTGAGCATCACTACATTGTTTGGCAGTGAATTCCACTGAAAAAGTACTTTGTCTGTCTTGAATCTTCCAATATTCAACTTCACTGTATGACCCTAGGTTCCTATATTATGGGACAGGAAGAAAAACGTAATACTGTCCACATCATGTCACCCATTACTTGGCCTTTCCCCCACTAAACTAAAAAGTTATTGCCCAGGATGATAATTTGGGTTACCCTGTTTTGCACCCTTTTTAGCTCTAAAATATCATGTTGTTTAGGAATCTTGGCTTCTTGGCTTCTTTGTTTAGGCTGAAGTCAGCAAACTTATGTAGAAGTGAGGCCTACTGAACTCAGTGGTACTGACTTCTGAATAGTCATGCTTAGGGTTGTGCTGTTGGGGTATATGTATACCTCCTTTAATAAAATCTTATCCCAGGACAATTTACATTACAATTTGAAATGCAATATAATAACTACTGTAATCACAAATAAGAATAATAAGAATATTCAAAATACTAAAACCATAAAAACAGCAGTGTGGAAAATTGCTAGCAGTCAAGTATTTAAAATGCCTTGAAAAAAGAAAAGTGTTTTAAGCACAGAACTTGGGAGTGATCATGTCAGCTGTCCAATCTTCTCCATAAAGGTAAAGGGACCCCTGACCATTAGGTCCAGTCATGACCGACTCTGGGGTTGCGCGCTCATCTCGCATTATTGGCCGAGGGAGCCAGCGTATAGCTTCCAGGTCATGTGGCCAGCATGACAAAGCCGCTTCTGGCAAACCAGAGCAGCACATGGAAACGCCGTTTACCTTCCCGCTGTAGCGGTTCCTATTTATCTACTTGCACTTTGACGTGCTTTCAAACTGCTAGGTTGGCAGGAGCTGGGACCAAGCAACAGGAGCTCACCCCGTCACAGGGATTCGAACCGCCGACCTTCTGATCAGCAAGCCCTAGGCTCAGTGGTTTAACCTACTGCGCCACCTGGGTCCCTAATCTTCTCCATACAGGATGGCTAATGCTCTTGCAGGCTGTAATTCATTTTAAATGGAAACTCCTTGATGGCTTCAAGGAATTCTTCAGATTCCATCAGCCTGTATGGGGCAGCATAATAGTTCTTATACACTTGCAGAATGAAATAGTTGATACAAGTCTGAACCTCATACTATATACTATATAGTATACTACTACATACTATTTATAGTAAGAGCAACTATAAATATAGGGTTGTTGATGTGTTGGATAACCCCGTGAAGACCTGAGCTACTTCAAATGGGGTACCCTCAAATACTGAAACCCCAAGGACAATAATCCTGGGTATCTGTAATACCGTACTAGATCAGAGACCACTTTAGACTGGGATGTGGTTGGACAGTATAGTGCATCAACAGAATCCAAAATCTGGCACTAGAGCTAGATACAGACACTTGAATTCAGGACCTGGTTTTCTGGTGAGTGAGATAGAAATTTTGGGAAACTTCATCTTCCTAGGTTTCTCAGGTCAGTAAAGACAGGAGGTTTCAATATGCTTTCTTAATTATCAGGTGGTCTGTGGTGTGGATGTATATGTTGTCTTTCATTTGGACATTAAGTCTCCAAAGAATACACATTGCATTGCAAGGGCGTACCCACCACGGGACAAGTTAGGGCAGCTGCCCTACTCTAGAAGCAGGGCTGGTGGGCAGAGGCGGAGCACAGCCCGGCGGAGCACGAGTTCGCCATTCCCGCCGCGCCGCACCCTCCCTCCAGCTCCCCGGCGCGCCCTCAGGCAAGGCCAAGCGCGGCGGGCGGGAACGCTGAACTCGCGCTCCGCTGGGCTGGGCTCCGCCTCCGCCCACCAGCCCTGCTTCTAGGGAGGGGCACAGCCCGGCGGAGCGCGAGTTCGCCGTTCCCGCCCACTTTGTGGCCCCTCCCCTTACGTGCCTTGGCCCCTCCCCTTGCCCCCCCTAGTTTTGATCCTGGGTACGCCCATGCTGCATTACCATGTGTGCAACATATTTCAAGGCTTTCTTGGAAGTAGTGACAGGGTTGGGTTGGGTTGGGCTTCAAATCTGAAGTGTAAAATGGGTCCTGATCATGAATACCAGATTCTATTCCTATAGTGTTTAAAGAACATATTGCCTTGCAGTGTGTTTCTTGGTCTTTGGAAACAGGCATGGGAGCCAACCTGAAATTCAGGCTTGAAAAATAAAGAAGAGTGTGTTGATGAATGTATATATCAACAGTCTTGAATCCCAAAATGGTTATGCATGTTCTCTATACTGTACCTTTGAAAATTGGTTCATGTTTCAAACTGTCATTTGAACTCGTATCAGAGAACCAGAAAAAATATATTCCAATATCTTCATATTTATTAGAATAATCACATTCCAACACTTTCAAAGAAACTAAATGTGAAATGAGCAAGGTGAGTCAAATATCTCATTTTGCTCAGGCAACAAATAGATTTGGATAATTAGGCATTTTTAGTTATTTCTATAGAACACATTGTTGAAATAATTAATTTGTAGGTGTGTTCTTTTGCTGGTCATCTGCAAAGGCTTTCACTATGTAGCTTGCATTTCCCCCCATTTGATTAATTGTTTAAGAGTTAAGGATTATTATTTTTTAGAAAAGAGATGTTATTCCAGAAAACAGTTTTGTCTGAACAATGTAAACTTAATTACAGAACTAACTTCAAATGTTCTGATATTTTAAAGAGCATAGGGCATTCCATTTGCTCTTGACATTTCAACACATTTCAGACTTCTAAAGAGTTAATGTTCAGTCTTAGCTTTGTGGATATATGCAGCAAGAGAGCAATACCTTCCACAGAATAATTAGAAGAGGTTATTGTTCTCCATTAGAAAATTCAGGCACTTAGATTTCATTCACTGACATTTCTTTGGCAAATAATTTCAGCCTCCTACCTGTTCTCTGTAGGCAAGTGATTAGCGGTGCGTATAAACAACGTTATATAAAATGTGGCTTAACTATACCTCTCTTGACTAGTAAGGAGATATATGAGTCTTTGCTTCCATTCGATTAGACTTCACATTATTTGAAATATGTTTTGTTTTAAATTAAATCATTGTCTATCTTAGAGATGGGCAATTGCCCTCCCATTTGCCCTCACAGAGGGTGAGATGTTTAGAATGCCTGAATGGGCTTTCCATGTGTGCTTTCATTCACACATTTTAAAATGTCCTTTTCCTGCCACATCTATCTCCTCCACTCTTCCCTTCTCCACTTTTCCCTGCTCCAGGGGAAACCTCATAATTAATGATAGCCATAGGTGACAAAGAATTCCATGCAGGTGAGTTTGCTAGTGAAGGAGGGACAGAGCACTTAGTGAACCCTCTGCAGCCAACATAAAAACCAAGTCGGAGGGAGGAAAACCTTCTCCTCTGCACCCAGCATAAAAATGTAGCAGGCTCTCTGTCCTTCCTCTGGCAGCCCCCAGCAGATTAGTAGGGTGGTAATTTATTATTATTATTATTATTATTATTATTATTATTATTATTATTAATATTATTATGCTGGCTAGTAACTTTATAGGGTTGGACAATAGCCTCAAAGCTTATCTTGGGCAGGTGAAAGTGGCACAGAGGCCAGGGGCAGTGACACAGGGGCCCTGCTGACTTTGAGACAGACTTTGTGCATCACCTCACAAAAATTGGATACAAGAATGCTTGTTTGAGCACCTCATTCAGTTTTTCATAATGCTCTTTATCTGGCTCTAGGCCATATGTTAAGTGGGCCCGTATGAAATGGTTTAGGTTTTTTACCATTTGGATTAGCATCCTGTGCTTAATTGGTATGACAAATAAGAAGAGTGCTAATAATAATATAGCTGTCAGAAAGTAAGCATATAATAATTCTGGTGACAACAGGATTTTTCATTGATCACTCAATATATAAAGTTGTTATTCTGTATCCAAAAGAGAGATGATTTGGCTGCCAGTTGACTTGAGCTTCTTCTTTCATTTATGCATCTTCTTTCAACATCCAACAAACAGCTAATCAGAAGTCAAAGGACTGTAGGAACTGGAGCAGCCCCACAATCATGTTCCATCAATTGTTTGGGGGCAGGGGAAAACCAGCAGTTTTCTCCCTATAGTTCTAAGAGCTACATATATATATTTCCAAGATCTGGAAATATCTAAATTGCAGGCCCAACTAAGGGTGGAACACACAGATACCAGAAATGGCCACAGAGGGTTGGCTAGGATGGTAAAGGTGATGTGTGATACCAGGTGTAGGCATCAGAGAGTCATGGCGTCAGAACAAGGTTTGCAGCACCAGCAGTAGCTCCATGACAGCCACAGGTGTTGCAAAGGATCATATATACAGTATCTGTCTTGATGTCTGCCAGAGATCCATCCCAAAGTGTTACAAATTTGAATAACAAGAACAAAAAGTCTGGCAATCCTATTCCTTTGTATCATACAAACTGTTACTGTGCAAGAAAAGTCATTACTGTTTCATCTGTAGCTCTGATCTTATGCTTCATTCATGCCATCACAAAATCTCAAGGGGGAGCAGGATTGCAACCACTTGCCCTGTGCCAGTTAATGTCTGCCTGCTGGCCCTGCTTCTAATGCCTTTACCTTTAGTGGAATGTGAGAATGGGCTCTATAAGCTCAGAACTTTGCATGTAAACCGTAATCAACATTGGCCCAGTGGGATCTAAAATGGATTATGTGAGGCAACTTATGCCAGGAATACCTGACAGAACATGCTATTTCTACAAAAGGCCCTACCACACACCCATGCTAATCGTAAGGAAAACAATTTCAAAATATTAGATTGTTGGTTATAAATTAATCAGCATCAGTGCTTTGGTGGAGAGTAGGGTCCAGAGCAGGCATAGGCAACCTTGGCTGTCCAGATGTTTTGGAACTACAACTCCCATGATCCCTAACCACTGGTCCTGTTAGCTAGGGATCATGGAAGTTGTAGTGCCAAAACATCTGGAGAGCCAAGGTTGCCTATGCCTGGTCCAGAGGGTCATGCTTGGAGATTGTTGCTCAACACCCTGGCTTTTGACTTACTGAATTCTACAAAATTTCATCTTGTCTCCTATGTATGCAATCTACATGAAAATACTGGTTTCAATTTAGTCTAAAGTGTTACAAATAAATGAATGATACTAAACAAACCCTTTTTTATCTGATCCTATGGAGATGATAGAAGGCCCTGATCTGGTGTTTAGGGGCAGTATTAGACTGAATGTGATCAAAGTGAAACTTAATCCTAATAAGCTGGAAGTGCTGTTGGCTGGGGATGTTTTTATCTGGTTTTAGGTGGGTTTCGTGTTTTGGATGAAGTTGTACTCCACCTTAAGAAACAGGTTTGTAGCCGTGTGTGTGTGCTTCTGGATCTGCCACTGCAACTGGATGCCAAAGTTGTAGAGGTGGCTTTGGCAGATTTTGATTTGTGACCCTATGTGAGCTTTTCTGGAGAAAACAGTCTAGCCATGGCTATTCATGCCTTAGTAACATACATCTTAGATTACTGGTAGTGTAATGTCATCCACATGGGACTACCTTTGAAAAACATCCAGAAACGTCAATTGTTTCAAAATGTGGGCACCAAAGAATTAACTGGGACATAATGCACATTGCATATTTTCTGATATTTTATCATTGGCACTGATTACTAATTTATTTCTGGGCTCAAATAGTAGTGCTGTTTCTGACTTTTACATTGCAACCCTAATCTAGGAGTCTTGGTAGACCACAAACTTGACATGAGTCAGCAGTGTGATGCAGCAGCTAAAAAAGCCAATGCAATTCTGGGCTGCATCAATAGGAGTATAGCATCTAGATCAAGGGAAGTAATAGTACCACTGTATTCTGCTCAGACCTCACCTGGAGTACTGTGTCCAGTTCTGGGCACCACAGTTCAAGAAGGATACTGACAAGCTGGAACGTGTCCAGAAGAGGGCAACCAAAATGGTCAAAGGCCTGGAAACGATGCCTTATGAGGAACGGCTTAGGGAGCTGGGTATGTTTAGCCTGGAGAAGAGAAGGTTAAGGGGTGATATGATAGCCATGTTCAAATATATAAAAGGATGTCATATAGAGGAGGGAGAAAGGTTGTTTTCTGCTGCTCCAGAGAAGCGGACACGGAGCAATGGATTCAAACTACAAGAAATAAGATTCTACCTAAACATTAGGAAGAACTTCCTGACAGTAAGAGCTGTTCGGCAGTGGAATTTGCTTCCAAGGAGTGTGGTGGAGTCTCCTTCTTTGGAGGTCTTTAAGCAGAGGCTTGACAGCCATATGTCAAGAATGCTTTGATGGTGTTTCCTGCTCGGCAGGGGGTTGGACTGGATGGCCCTTGTGGTCTCTTCCAACTCTATGATTCTATGATTCTAATTATGTCTGCTTTCGGGTAAGCCCTATTGTAGCTAGTTAGGATTGCAGCCTAAAGGTGCAGTTCAAACTCCTCACCCCCTTCTACAGGACTTTGCAGCTGCAGCATGGCAGGGCCACTGCTGAATGTGCAGGCTGGCCGCTCATGGAGACTGCAGTTGAACAGGAGAAGGAAAACTGCACTGGTTCCAGACTGGATTTGATGTTATCGTGTGGCAGTGAGACCAGCTTGGGAACTGCTAGATCCCAGGCTCACTTAGCCTCTCCCCGTCCTCACAATGTTTCATTTAATGGCTTTCTGCTGGCTCTCAGAGGTAGAGATCCTGACAGTGGCCCACCTGTCCGAAAATTTGGTGGCCCACTGGAGGTTAAGGGGCATTTAGATTGCTCTGCCCATGTGTGTGTGTGTGCATGTGGTATTTGCTCTATTTTTATATGCTGCCTAGAAAGTGTTCTGAGTGACCTAAAAACATGTTAAATGCCATTTTCATGCCTAAATAGGATATTTGAGTCATGGTCAGGAACTCAAATGCATGCTGATTTTCAAAACATGTAACTGAAATCTAAGTTTTTTTAAAAAAAAAATCTATACATTTTAAAGTTTAAGAAATAAACAACATATGTCTTAAGAGTGTGTAGGAAGGAGCTTTAGGATGCATAACAAGTCAATCAAACTACACCATCAATGTTTGCAGAATTATAATGTTGACATTCTGCTTGTATGCTTCACAAGAAGTCGTAGGTAGACGATAACCTTTCATTAAATGTGCAACTAGTTATTCTAATATAAGTAATCAGAGTTGGGTGAAGTCACGAATGAGGGTAAGAAGTCATGAAAATGGAAGAAATTTAAAGTAGGCATTTGTCAGGAGCTGGATTCAAGCATAGATCAGCAACAAATACGGTGTCAGTGACATTAACTCAACCAAAACAGTGCAGGCCTAGTAATCCCAACAACTCTTCCCAGTAGGTCATGCCCCAATGAGGCAACTCCAAGGACTGAAGGTTCCCACCTTCCCACAACAGCTTAAGTCATCTCTCCAGGGTTTTTCCTAAGCAGTGGTGGACTGTTTCTACACACAACCAATATTTTCCTGCCGTTTTCATTTTTCTGTGTGTTCTAGGAGATCAGGGGAGAGGGGAGCTGGTCACAGCAGGAGGGGGAGACTCATCAGCCTGCCCCGTAGCTGCCTCTTGGCCCCCATCCTCCCTAGTCTCTTTGTCTGCCCATGAGCCTGGACTGCTCTCTGCCCCAGCCTCTTCCTGCTCACTAAACTGTGTTGCCCCTTCAGCTTCCAACACCTCCTCTTCCCATTTTTCTCCCTCTTCTCTGAACACACATGGTTGTCTCACCACCATTCACCTGGCTCTGAGCCTTCTTCCCCTGGGGGTTCCCCAGCTGGTGCCTCCCACCACTCCTCTGTATCCAGCCAGTCCATGACAGTATTTTAGTGATAGATTTACCGGTATATAGGATAATGTTGTATAATGATATGGTTAATTAAAATAATAACTCTCTTAAATTCAGATTTTTCTTTTTTCTTTAATATATATCATTTCTTTAATATATATTATCAATTTGAAATAACACAACTACCTCAAAGTAAGCCCTGTTCCATCTTTTTTTCTTTTAGTTCGGCTTTTCCTGTTACTGTATGTTGTATAAAGTGTAGTCAGGATGCATTTAGGTTACATTTTGTATTTATGTGTTTTAAGTGCCTATACAACTTTGGCGGTATTTTGGGTCACACTCCATTCCTACACTCCATCCCTACTTTTTGGTTCCTCTGATCCCACTTCTTATGTTGGGCATGATCACCTGCTTGCTGAGGGTTGTGGGGTGAGGTGGAACAATTGTAACTTGTTGCAAGTGACTCTTGTATATTGCTGAAATTACTAGTGAGATATTTCCTACACAGTTATCATGGAGAATTAAAATACATTAACAGGAGAGATGTATTAAATTGCAGGATACTAATGTGACTTTAGAATTAGCAGTCATCAATAACAAGCACACCTCACTTTTGCAATTCTCTCCCACTAACCTTTTGCTCTTGTCTCTCCCCCCCACCATTTCACGCTGCCTTAGCTTAATTTGTCATCTAGTCTATTTTTAGAAAGCAAACTTCTGTTTCTACTTCCCATGCCATAATCCATGTCTGGTTGTTTTAACTGTGATTGCCTCAATGACTTCCTATATCTTTCCATTTCGTGTATATCAGTGAGGATTTTGAGTTGTGTTACTTGTCTCTTAAAGACTACTTCCAGTGTTTTAGCATCATGTTAAAAAGGCTAGTCAGACTTCTGTGCTAGCAGCTTCATTAAAATTCTGTTCTGCACATCATCTGACTCACACTTTATAATCTATCAGAACACCTGTTTTCTTTACAATGGCCACAAGGCAGCTCAAAACACTGTGGTATTTAGCATTTAATAATGAGCACAAGATATATATTTTTGACACTTAAAAATTTCTTTGGGAAAGTGCATGGAAAAGAGCCAAGTCTGAAGGAACAGCCCTCTTTCCCCATTTTATTAGATATATTTTAAAACCAAACTTCAACCAGATTAATGTGTGAATGAGTAATATTCTTTGTTATTTGTTAGTGGACTTTTATTTCAGATTCTTGTAAAAAGCTGCACAGCTTTTGCTCTAGGAAATCTCCATATGCAAGTAGCAGGGCAGAAATTTTGAGAGTTTTTTTATCTCCAATTAAATAAAAGATCAAAACAAATATTTACGTGTAATACATTCCACTTTGAGGATGCTTTAAAACTGAAAAAAAATTAATGTCAACATCTGTTGCTTTAGACTTCACTTACTAATAGCAACAGTGCCTACTTTTAATTCTTGTAGTTTTAGGTTAAATTGAAACCTTTTGTATAAAAGTTAGTTTGATATCTAAACAAACTTATTATTATTCGACCCATATTTAATCCAAGGGGTTTAAGATGCCACACGTGGTTATTTTCCTACCTACCTGCAAAGCAACTCTGTACAGTAAGTTAGAATGAAAATTATTGTCTGGTCTTAAGTCACCAACTGAGCTGCATGGCTGACTGGGAATTTGAACTCAGACCATCATGGTCCTAGGGCAAACTGTTAACCACTACATAATTATTTGCAGGTGTGACAGTGGCAGATCTGTGTATTTAAATGTAGAATGTAGATAAGGGTGCAATTTTAATAACAGAAGGATGCACATGTGAAGTATATTACATCCTTCTCCAAACATTACTTTCCTCCCCTCAGCTACTCTTTTATCCCAGCTGGGTTAACTTCCACTCTTGGAGTGTGACTGATGGAAAAACTGACTAGGAGAGAAAGGCTTTGGGGCATAGCTGCCAAGTTATCCCCTTTTTAAAGGGATTTTCCATTATGCTGAATAGGCTTCCTCGGGAGAAAAGGGAAAACTTGGCAGCTATGCTTTGGGGCAATGAGCTACAGTGATGGTAAGGATTTAGCATGCCTTAACTGCATGCCCACTGTTGACATCAGGCCCCACCTACTTCAATCTATATGATTGCAATAGAACTCGTTGGAATCAGTGTGTCACGAAGTGTTGCAAGCAAAGAATTGTCCATAATAGGCAAGTAATCCTTTGGTTTTTGCCTCCTAACAGAGGACATTCTGCTGTGAGTGGATTAATGCGCTTCTTTTTTTGCTGAAGGGTCTGAATAAACATTTTCATTTACTCCCCGCTGCATCATTGACAAACAGAGCTGTTATCTAGAAACATTTTAGAGCACACAGTAAACAAAACTACACTCACCTACCAGTAATGCCTGTCTGGCTTTATACTGTTACGGAAACTCTCATGCAGTCATCTGTATAGCCATGAAGAACAAGGGGAAAGAAAGGTAACCTTGTCATTTGACAAAGACACTTGTGCAGTCCACTAAGTATTTTTTGGTGGAGTCTGTGTTCAGCTGTAGGGCACAGACATATAGAGGGAAACTCTTTTAGAAGCTAGTCACTCCGGAAAATCAGAAATTTCAGAGAACTACTTTGGAAAGTTAAAAAACAAGAAGAAATGTTTGTATCCATTACGAAAGTTACAGGTTTTTTTTGGGGGGGGGGTCCTGATTTTTAAAGCATACAGTAGTGTGATTTCAGTTCCTAGGTACTCTGTCAAATGGAAACCGTACAACCTATATCAATAGTGTTTATTGTTTTTTTCTTCCTGAAGCCTATTACTTATGGATACTGTTATTAGAGAGATCTCTTCTGAAAGAAGTGATTTCAATGCACATTTTCACTAAAGTACTCCAATCATTCAGCTGCCAAGCCAGATGTGGCTTCTGAGCAGTGAACATATCAGGGGTGGCAGCTAATGGAAAGGGAGGAGAAAAACATTCTGGAAGGAAAAGGAATGTCCAGACCAATAAAGGAATAGCTTGGCCTTCTAAACAATATTAGGTCTAACCTATTGCTGCAGGTCACATCATTGTACCACAGAGATTTTACAAAGTGATAAGTAGTCCTCCTTGTTGTCAGTAGAACAGTTAACCTTCATTTACTTGTAGCACTCACATACTGCATTTCCAAAGAATACAATTTATGTGGTTTTGATCTTTAAGAAAAACTAGAAAAGTTTTACATGGAGTGCAATAGCTTGTTTTCAAGTTACACAAAATAAGAAACAGATGCCTATTATTATAATACAGTATGCTCTTTTTAATAAATTGAATTGTAAAGGTTACATTCTGCTTTTTGATTACCTTGTTGTCCAGTCTGTTGAATAAAAATAAACCTTTTAGCCAAATAATTCTTAGGCTGCTTTTGAACAAATTAATCTGATAAATAACTCATTAAATGTATACATTGGAATACATAAATAAATGTCCCCTGTTTTTAAAGGAAAACTTTAAGGAAAGTTTTATTTCTATGAGTTGTCAAAAAGAAAAAGCTGCCACTATTTTAAAAATAGGAAGTCAAATTGGCTATTCTTCCTCAGTCTTGTCAAGCCGGAAATATTTGTACAGACTTAGATTTGTGAGTTTAACTGACTAGTTTTTGAGACAAAATGCTCTTTAGTCTTCATGTTATTCATTTTTTCCAGAGTTGATGTATGTGAGCATTTTTTACGATACAAATGGAAGTAGTATGCATTCAAACTTCATATAACTGGAATATACATCTTTTTTTCCCATCTTTCTCCACTGCCTTGCTCAAGCCAATTCAAACGAAAAGAGTTTCTTCTAGTAATTAATTTCCTAATGAATTAGTATGCATTTTAAATCTCTTATTAAAGTTTTAATTGATTAATTCCACCTGATGGCTGATTAGGGATCCAAAAACATCCCTCTGTTTGGCTTAAAAAGCAATCTGGTTCTTGTGAATATTTCCATTGAGGACTTGTAAAAACTTGAAAGAAGACATGAAAAAACCCACTTGCTAAAACCTGATCATCCTTTGCTTTACAAGCAAAGGTGAATGGAAGAGGTGGGGTAAATTTAAATCACCTTTGCCTACATGGAGGTAGAATAACAGAAATAGGAGCAGAAGGGAGCACATTTCACTATCAGAAGCAATCTGAGGTGCTGAAATAAAAAAGAAAGCTTCTAAGTATGATCAGAAACATAATTTCCTTCAAAAAATATAATTAGAACTGGAGTTTTTGGAAACCATAATTATTCTGAACCTTGAAGATGTTTTTGAACTTGCTCAGAAATGTTATATTGAACAAGAATCATAGGAACTGAAGCTTGTGCAAGCTTTAACAAAAAAAGCTTACAAGTCTGTTAGATAGCTGCAAAACAGAGGGCTTTATGTATCTGCAGCTCCTCTGTTGTGATGGACTTCCTTGCCTGCAAAGGAGCTTCCTTTTTCTCTCCAACCCCCTGCAGCCTATCAAAATCAGCTTCAGTGTGTTGGAGGACCCTTCAAAACAGGGATCAGCAACCTTTTTCAGCTATGGGCCAGTCCACCATCCCTCAGACCATGTGGTGGGCCAGACTATGTTTTGGGGGGAAATGAACAAATTCCAATGCCCCACCAATAACCCAGAGATGCATTTTAAATAAAAGCACACATTCGACTCATGTAAAAACACACTGATTCCCAGACCGTCCATGGGCCATATTGAGAAGGCAATTGGGCCGCATCCAGCCCACGGGCCTTAGGCTGCCTACCCCTGCTTCAAAGCATATATTTGGAGTGCACGGGGTAGGAGAGGAAACAGAAGTCCCAGAACTTCACTGGTATAGCATTGGATGCATTTTTAGTAAAAGCAAATGAAACAATGCAGATCAGTGAAATAAAACATGCTGTATGAAGGAGTTCAAGCCCTTAAGCGCATATAGGACAGAATCCAACACTGCAAATAGAACTTTTTCTAATCTAAACAGTTTCCCAATTGTCCAAAGTAGATTTAGAGAGGATGAGACTGCAGGGGAAGGAGAGGAAGGTGATGTTCTGGATCTCATTCACTTTTGTCTTGAATATTTCCAGAAGCGTTATTCTGGAATTCATGTCAATGCCCAAACACAGATCAGGTTTTGCAGATCTGTTAAAATCGAGCTTTGCAGTTCTTGATTAGGCATAAGCAAAGCTGTTGTCCGACAATTGGCATAGTTAATGCTAGGGATATTTGATGATACTGAAATGGGACTTCCTCCTAAGAATCCAGCTGGCTGCTCCCTGGGATCAGGTACCATACTGCCTTCCAGTTCTTCCTTCCCCTCTCAGCAGCCCTACCATGGTGTCTCCATGGGATTCAGGATAGGTGAAGTTATGCTGCATGATCTGAAATTAGAATGTTTTAAAACCAAATAGGTATTTTATTTGTAAATTGGGAAAGCATCAACAGGTATAGGATTTAGTTACAGGTAGGTAGCCGTGTTGGTCTGAGTCGAAGCAAAATAAAAAAAATCCTTCAGTAGCACCTTAAAGACCAACTAAGTTTATATTTTGGTATGAGCTTTCGTGTGCATGCACACTTCTTCAGATGCAGTGTATCTGAAGAAGTGTGCATGCACACGAAAGCTCATACCAAAATATAAACTTAGTTGGTCTTTAAGGTGCTACTGAAGGAATTTTTTTATTTTGCTTCGACTCAGGTATAGGATTTGTTTATTTTCCTGTTTCTCTCTTTCACACACATGCACATTTCTCCCAAAAGGACTTTGGGAGGTGAAATATTGCTTTGGGGCTCTTGGTCAATGAGGCAAGAAAACCGGAGATTAGTGTCAGTTACAGATTTGGACCATGCAGAGAGAAAGGTAGTTTTGAAGTTTGGCTTCCTCAGTGTGGCATTCATTCTTAAAGGCAAATGGGAGAGGAAAACAATAACTATCAGTGTAAGTCTGCCCTGTTCCAGCCCCTTTTCTGGCCACTTCTGGGTTGCATGATGTGCGTATGCATGATCGCACATGTACTGAAGAAGTGTAAAATGGTCATTGCCTGCATACAATAGTACAGGGTATAAGAAATAATTACAGGTTTTTGTTTAATTATAATTGGAAAACTATGGTTTACAACTTCAGAACAAGCCAAGATATTAAGTCATGGTTTGAAGTTGGCATAATAACTTGTCTTGCTCTGATGCTGTTAACCATAATTTCCCAATCTGAACAGAACGAGTAACTATACTTAATTGAAAAGGTCCTGATTTGTTTCCTCACACCAGAAGGGAGGGAAGCAGAATGACTCTATGCGTGCTTACAAATCTTGTGTACCTACAAATCAGAGCTTATTATGCAGAGGTACAGTTGTCTAGATCAGTCCTATGGCCCAGTTCATACACATACTACCATAGCTTAGAGTTTTGTACATAAAAATTGGCCCCATGCACTTCCTCTCTCCTCAACTGGGGCAGCTGCAATAAGGAGAACAGAAGCATCAGCTTCAGTTTTCAACTTACCAGTTTTATGTAAGCACAGCCAACAGGTGCCATACCTTGGGAGTTCATTTGCTGTGTCCAGGAAGATGACTAGTCTGCTTTTATAATTAGTCACTGATACGTATCCAGAAGGAGGTTTCTCCATCACAAATATAACAGAGTTGGCTATTGGTAAATGAATTTACCGTAAGTACATAAACATACAATTACAATAAAAAAGGCAGGCATTGTAGATTGCAGTGATAGAAAAATTATTTGAAAATGTTTAGTTAGAATCAAAACTAGACTTTCAGCCTTTCCTCTTCATTAGCAATAGGGAGAAGATCTTCAATGTCATATCAAAGCCACAGTATTATTATTTTTTAAATTTTAGTTAAGAAATACAGAGAAATGGAAGCTGGCTCCACAGGACTGGGATCTCTTTCAAATAGAGCCCAGTGGAGATAATATATTGTGATGAAATTTATGGCATAGCATCAGAGATAATAAGGGAAATTATAGGTGTGGTTTTGTGTAGGTTAGTTCTTATTTTTAATCTTCTTGCCTATGGTGACTGAGGGTTGGGGTTAATGCTGTTCATGTAATGAATATAAATCCATTAAGATCAAAATATCAGTTAAAATTACATGGAAGTGCCTCTAAAACTGCTCAAAGCCCCAGACTTCCTGTCTCGTGAATTAAGCTATTTTTAAACTAAGGAGACAAAATCATCCATGATACTGCAGATAAGTCGTGCCTCTCAATATGGCTGGATTGATTCCTTATGCTGCCTTTCCTTCCAAGTAAGAGGAGAGCATGGCATTTTCCTTATAATTATGATAGCATGTGAGTTTTCTAGTACTATATTTTATTGAAACTTTTCCCCCTTTTCATATGACATGCTTTAATATTTTTAATTATACTGAGATATTACAACCACAAAAATCAGAAGAAAGTAGGTACATGGTATCAGTCCTTTACAACCTGATTGGGAGGCAATCATAACCATTTTCATTTTCAGTGTATTTTTAAGAGACACCATCCTTTTCTGGAAACATACACAGAAGAACTGCTTTTCTTTTTTTTCATTTATATTCTACTCCCGCCCCAACTCCTTGTCATGGGTTGGCAGTACAATGAAGAGGAGGAAGAGGATCCTAGCAAGGGGTGTAGCTGGGACTGGAGCATACCAGGGAAAGCTGAGCATGGGTAAGGAGAGGTTGGTGTAGAAAGTCCTCACAGGGTGACGGAGGGTAATGAGGAGATGGGGGTCAGTGCGCAGGAAGCAGAGCCGCACAGGGTGACGGAGGGTAATGAGGAGATGGGGGTCAGTGCGCAGGAAGCAGAGCCGCAGGACCCATCACCAGAGCCAGAGGGGCCCATGTATACACAAACACGGCAGGCTCTGAGGCATAGAGAGCAGTGGGCAGAGTGCTCCAGGAGGCTGAGGCAGGCAAGGGGCCACTTGCTAGCTCTGGGAGGAGATGTGTGATTCCTTGACTGGAGTAGGCTTGGAACAGGTGAGGGTCACATGCCTCATCAAGCCCAGATGCTGAAATCAGCATGCAAAATATAAAAGGGCAGCGGAGCGGAGCTCTGTGTCTGCTCACTGCTTATGCTGATGGACCTCAATTTGGATGTTTCAGGGTCTCTGCGGGACCTTGCCTTTGCAGTACCTTTGTCAGTGATATTCTGATACAATACATTTCAATTTGTTAACAACTTCCCAAACAATTGGCCAATCATTGGTGAAATATGGCAGATAATACCAATGACGTAATCTAAGATGGCCATAATGCAGACCAGAAATAAGTGTTGTTGTTTTTAAACTCCAGATGAGCGCTTGGAGAAAAGGGCGAGCCAATTTCCCATTTAAAACTGCCTTGCTTCTTCAGTTGGGTGATCAACTGCAGTAAATAATTGACAGCTACATGCCCATTACTTTCCCCCACACACTGTGGCTGTCTAGGATTCTCCAAGAGAGTACAAAATTTGATCCTTATTTAAAAACATTCATAGAGTGTGACCTGGCTACAGCACTTTTTATGGCACCAGTAAATGAAACAAGCCTAAATGTCATTTTCTGGAAAAATGTGAATATTCCTCTGTACAAGCATTTAAACTAGTGTGTAAATAGCATTGGGTCCATAGGCCTTCACATCTGATGTGTGAAGTAGCTGAATCCAGTCTCATTAAGTACTTTTAATAACTTCTAAAAATATGTTGTGCATTATTCATTGATAACAGTATAAAATCAGCCTTCTGACAAATTCCTTGTGCCACTTTTGTTTAGATAAAAAAGGGTTTATAATTAAAAATCACCAATGAAACTCAAATTCTAATTAACAAGTCAGAGGGGGTAAAAGCTCAGAAACAAAATTATTTATATGACGTGCCATAAAAGAGAAAGTGTTACACTATTTAAAACAAAATGAGGCATATATAGCTGGATAAGTAACACTGGTAAGAATAAATCAGTCAACAAAATCATTTACCTAACTTAAAATAAGCCTGTAATGGTTCTTGGGGTACTTTGATATTGGTGAGTACGATAGCTGACTCAGACTAGTTAAAAAGGTGAGATACATGTGAGTTAATATAAATATTATTGGTATTCTGTTACTGTGGTGCATATTCTGCCAAGTGGGGATTTAACATAAGGAGAGCCCATGGGATCAGGCCAATGAACCATCTGGTCTAGCACCCTGTTCTCACTATGGAACACTAGAAACCTATGGGAAGCTTGCAATCAAAACCTAAGCACAAGAGCACATCTATAATTCACAGTGGCTGGTGTTCTGAAGCATACTGCCTCTCACTGGTTTTTGACATAAGAACCCCCTTGCTGTAGCCCAGCTTTACACATGTGTCGGTGAAGTAGAAGTGTTACCTGATGACACAGCAACCCTTTTTCCTGATGAAACCTTGAACATAATCTGTTTTCCAATTCACTGACATTAGGATGAAAACTAGGAGACTATAAATTGTATTAAACTGGCCATACTTTTATTCAGGACCTGCAAAATTATGAGGCGTTGTAGCTGAATGCACCTGCGATAAAAGCAAAGCTCTAATACTGACTCTGAACACTGCTGCTTGCTTGCTTGCTTCAGGGAAGTCCTGTTTTGTGTGTGTTAAGTGCTAAACTTGAATAAGGAATTGTATCTGTGTGAGATTACTTAGATGTTTCTATTTTATTTCTTAAAAGAATGCAGTTTCTGATTTATTCATCTCCCTTAGTTTGAATTAGAAGCCTAGTGTTCAACAAGAAGCTTTACTTGAAATAAGTTACCATGAGCAAATGTGGGTGTAAAGTAGTGGTTTGGGGCTCAGACTCGATCTTAGACTTACCATTGCCCGATCCAGGTAAACAGCAGCAACGCAGCTGTCTGGTGGACAGCTCTATTCTTCCTATGCACCACTAATGCAGCTAACTTTCATTCACACTTTTGTGTGTAGTCACAAAACAGTATCAAAATTATTTCAGTTACAATGGGCAGATTTGTACAAGAATGCTTTACAGTATTTGCATTCTGTTCCTTATAGCTACAACATAGATTTTCTAAATCGGTTATGGTTGTATTAATAGCCTTCCAAAGCTGACTTTTCAAAGTTGTTTGCTGTAACTGCATAAAATGGCATAGCTCTGTCATCTGTGAGCAACATGAACTGAACAAGATAGTTGAGAAGTGAAAAGGATTATTTCTATTGTTTTGCATTCTGCATTTCAGAAGCATCAAAGATGAGCCAAGTTTAAAAAGTGGCACCAGTTAATGCAGCATAAAAGTGATGTGTGAAATGTGACATCTCTTTATCATTGAGAGAAAACACTTGCCTCCATTGAGTGCTTCTAAATGCAAAATATTGACACATCCTTATTATCTTATACAAAAGGCTTTGTTCAGAGAGATAATTTTATAGAATGGGTAGTATCATGTGATCTTATTCATATTTATGAAATGCGATAACACAGAAAAAGGTGTACTAGTGTACAGTAACTATCTTTCTAGACCTGCTTCAGTTTCAAAATGTTTTTCATTTCACACATCAGACACTAATTAGCAAATATCTAATTAGTGTTAGAAGATTGCTCATGGGAGTTTTGAAGCTTTAAGCTTTTGTGCATGCAGAAATAGTGACACTTTAGGTGCATTTGTTATTGTACAGCAACTTTAAATGGTCCAACTTTTATTTTCCTGTGAAATGCCAGAAATTAAAATTAATTAAATAAATTAGAAGAAGCTGAATTAAACACAAAAACAAAGTGCTTATAAAGAGACAAACTGAAAGAAAATTTAAAATGGGGAAAAGTGAAATATTTTCAGGCTGTTATATTAGGGCTTTATTACCAGTCCTTCAAGATCACCTCTCCCCATATAGACCTGTCCTCACCCTCTATGTATGGCTATGTATCTATGTGTCTCACTGTTGGCTTAAAAGCAATTATTGGGAACTAGGAAAAAGGGCCTTGGTTGTGATGGCACCCAGACTGTGGAACTCCCTGTCCCAATAAATTCCTAATTTTGATACTGTTCAGACATTTTGATCAATGGGGGATAAATAAAGCATCACATATTGGTGGCATAAAGAAAGTAACAAATAAAAAAACTTCACATTTATTGTTGCTGTACAAAATGAGAAAGAATGTAATAATAAATTGTGAGTCCAACACTGATTTCAAGTTATTCAAAGGCTAGGTTATATTTTTGACTCAGATTAATTTTTTAAAAGTTATGAAGAATATTCTTCTTGCATCTGTTATATAGCCAGTCTTCAACAATTAAATTAATAGTGAAATTCATTTCTTACAAAAACCTTCAAATACATATTGAGATTTTAGAAGGAAAATGAAGGAGATTTAAGAGAAAAATTAACTGTGCTTGTTTCAGCAGCAAGCAGCATCGACACAAGTCTTCAAGGGTAAAGCAGCAATTCAGAGCAGAAATATACTCCTGCTTGAAAGGAAAAATAAGATATTAAAGGCTGATAATAAACAATGCTAAAATCTGTTTTACACAGGATTAGTAAAAGGGTGGAGTTGTTAATTCTAAACAGGTTCTATTCATATAAGTTATCAGGTGTCAAGTGCTTTTACCTTGACCTGAATTCGGTTTCAGTGCTGCTTATGTGTGCTTCTCACTCCCCCCTCATTGAATATCTACACAAAGAAACAAGCTGCACTTTGATCATGATTTCAGTATAAGAATATGTATATACAGCCTAACTTTTCATTGTGCAGATTACACAGAAAGTGAGAGGGATTGGGAGGGGGGATCCTTTTGAGCTGATATTCTTCAGAAATCGAAGACTTCTTTTCATACCTTTGTGCTTACATTTGCATTGCTTTTAAACTCACCTTATTTGTGTCAAAGCAAAAAAATGCTAAGACAGGAACATTTCATATTTAATGGAAAGTACCTATGGAAAGGCACCCTTAACTGTGGAAGCAGGATCCGCTGGCTTTAAGTATGCCTCAGCACTGCATCTTTCTTCTCTTTCTCAAAGAGTGAGCTAATCCCTCTGTCAGTATGAGTGTCCTAATTTAGAACTCAACACCCTCAGGCGATATTTTTGCCCTTTTCTTGTAATTGACATCTCAATGAGAATGCAAGAACATTCACCCCCCCCCAGTAAATACTGCACCACACAGATGTCATTAAGGATTAAGGATGTTTAGTATTCAACAAATGTTATATACAACAAAGCAAAGTGCAGGCATGTTTGTTTATCTGAAATAAAAAGGCCCATTAATTTTATGCTATCGTATGTCATGCTCTAACTGAAGCTCTGGGATGGGAATCATATTCTGTAAGATAAAACTAAGAAGTATGTATTGCATTGCATTACATTACATTACATTACATTACATTACAATGCAATATATTATATTATATGAATTATATTATATTATATTGTTATTGAATTGTTATAATTTCAGATTCAAAGGGCTTAAGATTGCCTAGCTGCATAATGACTTGTGGTACATGATGAGTGTATATGCTGCCAAAGAAAAGTCTAAACAGAACTTCCGCTGTCCCAAGGGAAAAAAATAGATTTAGGCAAGTCACTGGAGGTAGGGTTTTTTTTTTTTTAGGTTAAGAGAAATTACTGGAATGTCTCCTATGTGTCTTTGCTTTGCTAAGCATAGTCCTAATCAAGTTGGTTGGGGGAGGGGCAAGCCCAATGTTCTATGATCTAAGCAGGTCCGTTTTAAGAGGAGAGGGCAATATGCCCTAGAAATCACACATAGGATATCAAATTAATACTGAGGAAAAAACAACACTCCCAGAGGGTGAAGTGAGAATTGAAAGGTTCAAATGACAAAGGACTCAAGTGAATCTTTCCACCAAAACTTTCAATAATTTTAGAAGCAGGCTATTTGCAAGTCAAAATAAGAAGCTTTAATTGTGCCCAGAAATTTTGTAAACTTTAGTGATGCATCTATTGTTTCACTTGTCTTTTTCAAAACAAATAAATGATCACTAATTTGTATTTACTTAACCATTTTTATTCTTTTGTCAAGTAGATCTTTGTATTATGAATATGATTATGGTTGCAGTTTCCAAAGATAAAATTATATCATACAGCTGAAATTGTCTATGTGGCTAAACACCTTACATTTCTAAAAATGTGTTCCTGCACATGACCAACTGACCTAATTTATTTTCAGTCATTTGATTTAAAGATGCATGACTGACATCATGATGGCAAAGTTACATTAAGGCATTGCTTTATGCTCTATACATCCCATAATTATTTAATAACAAATGTGACATTCTTGAAGCAGTGGAGAAAGGGCTGCCTTGTTAATTTGGGTTTCACATGCTTACATTTTCAAAAATGAAAAATGCAAAGAATTGCCACTATATTGTCTCGCATAACCATATTGTACATTTTACACTGCCCACCTCCTTTAATTTTTTATTTATTTACTCCCAAGTTTGAGTAGGTATAGCTGATGTCCAGAATGCAATATATGTGAAGACACACTTTTGCATTTGTTGATATATATCAGGCATCCCCAAACTGCGGCCCTCCAGATGTTTTGGCCTACAACTCCCATGATCCCTAGCTAACAGGACCAGTGGTCGGGGAAGATGGGAATTGTAGTCCAAAACATCTGGAGGGCCGAAGTTTGGGGATGCCTGATATATATGTTATTTGCTGATGGCTGCATTGCATTTAACTGTTTCCAAACATGTTTGTCTTAAGGTGCTTTTCTTTTCCTTGGACCTTATACCCCCTTCACTGGCAAACGCTGTGTTTCTAAAAATGTTTCAAATTTCTGTCTTCAAGGTAAATAATCTTGAAATGTCAATTGTTGCCTGAAATGTGTTCTTTTTTAGAACAATGAAATAAAAATCATATAAACAACTATCACTTTCTCTGACTACATTTTGTTGCTTTCAGATCTTCACATTTGTGTGTATGTGTGTGTGTGTTAAGAGCAATTTCAGTTGTTTTTGCAAGAGTGAAAATAGAAGCTTGTGAGAGGCACATCCATGAGGAATTCACAGGTTGTAACATTGTATTGGAGGAGGAAGAGTTGCCAAAAATTGCCTGTTTCAGGCTGATGAAGCAAAACTAGACATCTGCTAAATTATCATCTACCTAACATTTTTGCTTTTCAGTCAAATGCATTAGGAAAAAAATATTTTTAGCTGTTGAAACAACCTGTCTTAAGATATTTACCTAACTGCTTGCTTGAGTTTACTGCACAGCATTCATCCTCTGATTTATACAGCCCACCAGCTCCTAAGATTTGTGCTGGAATTCAGCTGCAGAACCTGTTTTTCTGGACAGAATTTAACCCCAAGGCTCATAAATCAGTGGAGGGGAAGCCTGCTTCTGAGCATGTACAGAATGAATTCCCCATTAAATTGAATTACTGAAAGCAGTCTTCCATGTACTAGGACTTAGCAAGAAGGGTTTTTAAGCTGCATAATGTGACTTCTCTAGAACACTCCAGAGCTCAGGTCTTTAAAGATCTAAGTATTATTGTTGGAAATCCACACTATATTCGTCTTTTTAGTTTACAGTAAATGTAGTAACACATTTTTTGTGCTACTGCATGCCCTTTTGAAACGATATACTCAAGCTGTGCTACACATTTTTAGTGAGAATTCTATAACTTTCATTTTCCCTTTCTTTTCAGTAGAAAAAAGACAATGAAAACAGAATAAAGAAAGATAAATTTTCCATTGTTCAGTAGAATATAGTAGTACCAGCTCAGCATTTATCTCTACTAACAATAGACAGAAATGAGCTTCTTTTTAGTTTGATCAATCATTTCTCTTGATTCTAAACGAAATAATACAATAAATGAAATAGAAATGCATGTGATGGTTGGAGTTTTCACTAGACTTGCCTTGTCCCACTCTCTTGTTCAATGTAGCATTTATTATTTAGACAAAGTTGAAGCTCCCTAAATTGGTTCGCTCAGTTGTTACACTAAGAACTTACTGTGGCAACCAGCAGTTTGTGCTAAAATACAAGTTGAGAAACTATATGTTACATAATATTGTAAGCTAGGGATACAACAGTATTATCTCAACTCTATTCTTACTTAGGTTTTGCTGCATCCATTCTGTCTTCAGTCCTTTATTTTCTTTATACACAAGGAAAAAATATGGATGGGAGAAGGAAGAAATCGAACCACATAAGAAGCATGTGTGAATGTGAGATAGCCTGCTCTGGGAATAGCCTGTAGCTTTCTAGGCTGGTAAAGATTGCAAGAGCTCAGGATATGACACACTTCACCTCTGGGGAGACAAGAAAAGTGTCACCCACACCACTGCAAACCTTCAGGGAGCATCCTCTGCTTGCTCATTCACAGAGCTGCTTCAGTTTTCATCTCAAAGCAAGAAGAGTCCTATATAAAATCCATGCAATAAATCACTGCATTTCATTAGTTATTAATAGAAATTTTTCAAGTACCCCACTAGGCATTTCTGAGTTTCTGTGTCAGAAGCAAGCAGCACTTGAACACTGAGAAGATGTTTGTAAATGTATGTAGCATTTCAAAGGTTCCTTTAAAAAAACAGATTCCATAACACTAACTCTTAAAAATTAATATTATTAAATATTGTAGACAGCTCCTACATATGCTAAGAAATGAAAGTTACTGTAAAATATGAAATTACATTTTTCTCAGATAGAAACACAATTAAAAGATGGTTTTTTTTAAAAAAATCCATACAACATATTTGTACATATTTGTCCGGCCAAAATTGTAACATATTTGGGGAACTACAACTCTCACCTGCCAATTTGTCACTATGAAAGTAGCTGTTGAGCCTTTTCACCATGCAGGGATAAGATCTGTCAGTAAAAGCACTGATAAGCATCACAATAATTTGGTAATTAATGCAAATGTTGCTGCTGTTGTTTAGTCGTTTAGTCGTGTCCGACTCTTCGTGACCCCATGGACCACAGCACGCCAGGCACTCCTGTCTTGCACTGCCTCCCGCAGTTTGGTCAAACTCATGTTCGTAGCTTCAAGAACACTGTCCAACCATCTCATCCTCTGTCATCCCCTTCTCCTTGTGCCCTCCATCTTTCCCAACTTCAGGCTCTTTTCCAGGGAGTCTTCTCTTCTCATGAAATGGGCAAAGTATTGGAGCCTCAGCTTCAGGATCTGTACTTCCAGTGAGCACTCAGGGCTGACTTCCTTCAGAATGGATAGGTTTGATCTTCTTGCAGTCCATGGGACTCTCAAGAGTCTCCTCCAGCACCATAATTCAAAAGCATCAATTCTTCGGCAACCAGCCTTCTTTATGGTCCAGCTTTCACTTCCATACATCACTACTGGGAAAACCATAGCTTTAACTATACGGACCTTTGTTGGCAAGGTGATGTCTCTGCTTTTTAAGATGCTGTCTAGGTTTGTCATTGCTTTTCTCCCAAGAAGCAGGCGTCTTTTAATTTCGTGACTGCTGTCACCATCTGCAGTGATCAAGGAGCCCAAGAAAGTAAAATCTCTCACTGCCTCCATTTCTTCCCCTTCTATTTGCCAGGAGGTGATGCAAATAGTTTATTATTATTCCACCTCAGTGTTAAATTACACCTGTTTGGGGTAGTGACAGTTATATTGTGATCCTGTCATGGCTTCCCCCCCCCCCCAAATGTAAATCTATATGTGTATTCAGAAGTAGGGCCCATTTAGGGCATTGGGGATTACTCTCAGATAGGTATCTGCAGTAAATTTAGTTGTTTAACATTTCAAATGATTAGAGATGCTAGTGGTTTGGTTTTTTTGGTTTTTTAATTCAGAGGTTTTATACTTACGTATATAAGGAACAGTATTATAAACTTATAGTCATCCTAATTATAGGGCTACTGGTGTGGGTTAAACCACAGAGCCTAGGGCTTGCCAATCAGAAGGTTGGCAGTTCAAATCCCTGCGACGGGGTGAGCTCCTGTTGATCGGTCTCAGCTCCTTCCAACCTAGCAGTTCAAAAGCACGTCAAAGTGCAAGTAGATAAATAGGGACCGCTACAGCGGGAAGGTAAACGGCGTTTCCATGTGCTGCTCTGGTTCGCCAGAAGTGGCTTTGTCATGCTGGCCACATGACCTGGAAGCTGTATACCGGTTCCCTCAGCCAATAACACGAGATGAGCGCCGCAACCCCAGAGACGGTCACGACTGGACCTAATGGTCAGGGGTCCCTTTACCTTTTACCTTATTATGCAAGAATTGCTTAATTTTATTCTATATTTATTGAAATGTTTTCAACATGTTTATTGTTTATAACTATTGATATTTTGTAAGTGTTTGAGTGAATTACACTTTTTTTTGATGTTGAAAAAACATCTGTACATAATTTTCATCATATTCTCTCTCAATGCAGTACAGGCCGTAAACTTAATTCCTTTTTTCCACAGTCTCTTCCAATCCTCAAACATGATGTTATGGCCCACATCTTTAGCCCAATCATAAATGAGTTTCAAGCGGGACAAAGTTACACTGATTCATTGCCTCTGCAAAGAAGGCAGACTACAAAATTATTGTTGGCATCCATGTAGGCTTTGATCTATTCTTTAGTATTGCTTTGGTCTCAAAGGTGTGTGAGTGTTTGCTTCAATATAAAACAAATTAAAATATATGAGAAAAATTAAATTTATTTCCATAGTAAGTATATTTAGGTATGATCCCTATTGTTGCTTCAACACTAAATTGGTACTGTATTGATAAGACTGAGAGTGAGATAGATGTAAAGCGGTGAGCACTGTCACAGATCCATCTGAGTCAGAATTGCAACCCACTTCTTTCCCCTAGATGACAAGGACCAGGGCCAGGATTCCATTTTTTTCTGTTAAAAACTGTTTCTTAGGCACTTTTAATGATGGGGACTGCTTCAGGAGATGTGGTGCCCCCTGTGGACATGGGAAACCTCAGAAAACCTTTGCTATGGAAACCAGAAAGACTAGTGCGTCTCCTCATTTATTGCTAGTCCTCATTCCCATTTGCTCCATGCCTGAAGTCCACCTGCTCCACTGCCATAAACAGACCACATGAATAAGGGCTTTCTCCATGGAGAGCAGAAGTGACTATCACATTCTAATATCCTGAAAACTGTTCTTGATCTGATTTATTATGCAAAAATAAAGCAAGGAGATTTTGAACCAGTCATTATATAAACTGCTTTGGAAGAATTTTCTGAATGGTTATAATGGATAATATATTATATTCTAGCTGCTGCATAATGGACTGACTGGTTTGTTGGTGCTAGTGAAAGGCTGTTTGTTCATTGCAGGTCGGTTCTATTCAATTGTTGGTTCAGTTTGCTATTGTAAATGGTAACACATAATTATCACTGGTCTCCATTTAAATACTTATCTGGCAAGCTTTTTATCTTGATCCTAGCATAGGCTATTCTGCATTGGTCCTTATTCTGCCAAATCTGCTTGATTGATTTAGCCTGTAACCTAAACACACTTACTAGAGAATAAGCTCCACTGAACAAAGTGAACTTCCCAAAGAAAACTTACACAGGGTTGTATTGTAATATTCTTTTTGTGGTTTTTGTTATAGGTTGCTGAGCCTGGTAGTTCTTTTCTCTCAAGTTTATACACATTTCTGTTTTTTGTTTTTGTTTTAATTAAGTCAAGGTAAATCCTAAACAATCAGATAACTTTTTTATTTAGTAGGATAGTTAATTTTTCGCAGGTTGGTTGATTTAATTGGTTTTATGCTCCTACTTTGATTAACTAGAGGTTTTGCATCACTATATTTTTAAATCACATTTTGCTGTAGTGCTTTATGAATGCAATGTTAACTCAGACTAGCTCTTTTTAATTAAACAATTCTATGAAAAAACTGACAATAGTGCAGATCTTTCAGGTAGTTTTAAATTGATGTATTGGTGTTTGAATCACATACGTTTGTTAATAGTCTGCTGTGCTTACTCAGGATGTTAATATACGCATGAACAGGATTAATGCTGTACCCTTCACTTGCAGAATAAGACTAAAAACAACACCTTTTTATTCAGGCACCTAGGTAGTAGTTTGATCATATTCGTGACTGTCTAGACACCATTGCCACAAGGAGAATGCCCCTGGTTTTAGTCCTTTGGCATCTGTTTGATCTGATGTGCTGCTCGGGTATTCCTTCTGCATCATCAGCAAGCACAATCCTAAGGAGTTTTCTGCTTTGCCCCTCTCCATTCTTGAGCATTTTCTCAGTTCAGGCACTGTCAGTCCTGCTTTACATCAAAGACTATTCCTTCTCTCTTGCAGCCCAGCCTTAGAACAGGGTCACCCTTGGAGTCTTCCTGCATACTTTGTTCAGTATGCTACAGATGCTGCTGCTGGATCTCAAAATCATGTTCAGCTTTAGAGTACAATGGAACTTATATACATCAGAGAGGCATGACCTCTCTCTCTCTTCCTCACCAATAACATATAATTTGTACCTTCATCATATGACATGCAGTTCTTAGAACAGCTTTGCAGCAAAGCTTGGGTAGGTCTTAGAAACCATCAGTTGCACTCCCACCCATACAGTGAAGGTCTCATATAGTCTGTCCCCCAGAAATATATATACACACACCCAAAATATATAGTCTGTATATTTTTTCAAAGTAAGTGGAACAGACAGACTGGCAGAGTTCAGTCAACTGCATCATTCCCCTTCCTTGCCATTTTGTAATCTTCCTTGGCTATTTTGTAGACTGGTGGCAAACTATAGAGCAAACTTTAAAAACAGTGAACACACTTTTTGAGGGTGCCAGCACTCGATCCTTCTAGACAGAAATGGACTTGTTTAAACTTGTTATATAAGAGAAATGACAGAGAATGCTGACACTGATATACTCTGAGTTACTGTGCCCTAATAAAAATAAAGTGACATGAGCTGAGAAGTGATGTATGTGTATTGTGTCAGGTTGGTGATGCATCTGTTGTTAGGCTGCACCCATTCAGTTTGGGGTTTTTGTGGACCACTGTTTCAGCCAAGCCAGACCACTTTGCTTTTACTTTGCCCCCCTGCCTGCATATCTGGGTTTGGACAGAGACAGAGATATAAGAGTGAGGTATTTCAGACTGCCTAAAAGTGTCATGGCTGCAGCAGCTGTAAGAGCCACCATGAAACATATAAGGGTTGTTGGAGGCTGATTGTGTCTCCATGCATCCCACTATAATGGCCACACCAAAAAGAAACACGAGTTATTCAATACTTTGCTTATTCTACATCCTCTCCTAATAATGTGGGAGCACCAGAGATCTTTCCTCTATGATCAACTGCACTCAAGGCCTTTTAAGATGGCCACACATGGCTAAGGTTTTGAATCTGAGTCTCACAAGATTTTTAAATCTACAATACGGTGGAAAGTAGTGCACATCACCATAGTGATTGCATCACCCAGTGCTGTTTTATTCTACGTTGTAACAATCTGTGGGTGGGTGAGTGAATGTCCGTTGTCTAGGCAATCAAGGCCACTGCTCCATGTTGTGCTTGGCCTAGCTGCTGTAGAAGAATGCTTACATATTGTCATAACTAATGTCTCTTGTTTCCTAGCCCAGTCCCTCCTCTCTGTATGGGATTGTACCCACCCCATAATAACTGTCAAGTTCTCCTTTTTTTTAAGGGAAATTCCCTTATGCTGAATAGGCTTCCTCGCGAGAGAAGGGAAAACTTGACAGCTATGCCCATATTAGCATGTTACAATGGTAATGGATGGTACAGGTTTTCAACAGAGCAGCAGTTATTTTATGTTCAGTAGTATCTGGCACTTTCCACCTTGCAGCTGACAAACCAAGAAGACAAGACTTGTACCCTTAGTGTGGTCAGGATTAAGGGTCAATCAGCTCACCTACATTCTTGCCTTGATCGTGGCCTAATGTAGACTACATATGTATATTAACTATGGTTGTAGTTATTGGGGCAGAAATTGGTCTTTCATTATAACTGGATAGCTCAGGCGCTTAGGGCATAGTGCTGACAGTGCCAATGTTGCAGGTTC
Source organism: Zootoca vivipara (assembly GCF_963506605.1). Classification (NCBI taxonomy): domain Eukaryota; kingdom Metazoa; phylum Chordata; class Lepidosauria; order Squamata; family Lacertidae; genus Zootoca; species Zootoca vivipara. The sequence goes on along the minus strand of NC_083277.1, from coordinate 78,922,343 downwards.
AATCCCCGTAAGGGACAGCTGCATATTCCTGCATTGTAGGGGGTTGGGCTTGATGATCCTCAGGCTCCCTTCCAGCTCTTATAGATCCATAAATATCTCTTTATTTTTCTTCCTTCTTGAAAATGCAATTAACTCATTGCAAATTCACTTTAAAAAAATTTAAATTATAAGAAATACATGTGTGTATATATGATACATGTTTATTTGCATGGGTAATCTACCTGAATGGCATTGTAGTTACAATACAAAGTACTGTATTAGTGATGGTTTTATAATCAAAGGAAAGTGTTAATTCTTATGAAGTACCTGAGGTTCTACTGCTAAAATTAAGAAGCTGATGATTCTATACTTTCTCCCCCTACTGTGAATAGAATTAACTAGACACCAATTTACACCTCATTGTTAAGAGTAGCTGATTTGTCTACAAGTGAGACTACATTTACATCTTTCGTAATTTAGTTAAAAGGGAAAAAGGCATTTTCCTCTACTGTAAATCACAAAGCAAATATTTAATGTTAAATGAGTTCAAATGTTAAAATATACACAATTCTGAAAGAAAGGAAGAAGTGCCTGATTCTGTCATAATCTACTATACTGAAATATTAGTAATCTCTTCTGCCATTTTGTTCTATGAAACAGAATAATTACTATTGCAGAACTGAGAAACTTTAAAAGTGAAAGTTCCATGACTACCATAATTAATATGAGTGAATAACTAATATTGCTCAGATTACGATTATTAATTTCAATTATAGAGATAATAGCCTGCAGAGAAGGAGAAAACAAGCTTGCTCCATCCTCCATGTGACAGCCCTTTTAAGTATTCGAAGGAGGCTATCATATCTCCTCTTGGTATCTTCTTTGTCAAGCTAAACATGCTCAGTTCCCTCCACAATTCTTTATAAAGCTTGGTTTCCAGAGCATTGATCATCTTGGTTGCCTTCCTCTGCACATCTGCCAGTTTGACACTATACTTCTGTTAATGCAGCCTAGAATAACATTAGCTTTTTTGCTGCTGCATCACACTGTTGGCTCAAGTTAAGGGAGTAGTCTCCTAAGACCCCTAGATGCTTTTCAAATGTACTACCAGTACTAGTAATGCAGGTGTCCCCTATCTTATAGTTGTGCAGCTGGTTCTTCCTGCCTAAGTGTAGAACCTGACATTTGTTCCTATTGAAATTCATTTTGTTAGTTTTCTTCCAGTTCTTTAAAACTAACAAAATGCATTTCAATATGGACAAATACCAGGTTCTGCATTTAGGAATATCTTAATTGTTCAGCAGGTTCATGTGGGAGAAAGTAGTCATTGTGGAACCTGGATGAAAGCATTCAGTGTGGAAGACACTGTACATTGTGCATTGCTTGCTGGGTGCAGGTAACAACACTAGGGGGGGACATAGGTTTTTACATGCTACTATGTTTAAGGCTGCCAATTCAGAAGTATTCGGACACAAAATAGGAAGCGTTTGTGTATTTTCTAGGCACTTGGTTGCCTACAGGATTCTGAAACTCTTTCTGATCTCTTGCATGCTACTTTACCCCCATGCGTCTCACTTGATGTAGGAATGTATTGTACAATGTTCTTGCAGCTTTATTTCATATGATGATGACAAGTTCAGTAAGTAAGACTGCATCTACCCCATACTGTGAATCTTTTCCATATGAAAGTGATTTTCCATATATCCCTATAAAATGGAGAGTTTCTATACCTGTGGTTGAACCATGTGCTGAGGCAGTTATTGTGGGGTGTGAAACACAAAGCAGTCAAATACAACATTCCTAGAGTGGACATAAAAAGGGGATGTGTGGACCAGCTAGTCGGAACTTCCTGTTTCCTCCTGGGCTGGGACAAACTTCCTCTACATGTGACCAGAGGTGGGTGTGACCTCACCTATGCAGGTAACAAAATAGCACAGGGATGGCAGTCATCTCTCTCTCTGACTCCATTCCTCGAAGAAACAACATCATCTTAGCCTGAGATGCTCTCTTGTATAAAAGTGTAAAAGTTTACTCACACACATTCTGTTCACAGATGGATCCCAGAAGGCAGACTTAGGTTACAAAATATATACACCTGGAATCTATCCCATAAGGAGATAGTTCCTTTCTCCTCTCTTGGCTGCAAGAAAAGGAAAGAAAGAAAACTCAATTTGAAGTGGGAAAAGCCCTTGTCCTAGTCCCAGAATTTGAGGGTTACCACATCCAGAACAGCTGGTAACCATGTCTTTGCAGTGCTGGCATTATAGCTCTCTGGTGTTGCCTCTCCATATGAGTAATATCTGAACAGGACTAATATTATCACTTGGAACTGTGAATATTTGTGTTATTTCAGTGAACTGGAATGTAGTATAGTCCATATGAGGCCTGTGGTACTTTGTAGCCTACAAAGCCAAATGTTGTCTGCCAGACTGTTTTGCTGCAGGAAGCAATAAACGGGACATTTGTCAAGCTATATATAATTGCAAAACATAGGTGTAAACTACTGTATATGTATGGTGAGCAGCACTCAGTTTAGTGGATCACAATCTGGAAATGCCTAGCTTATAGCAATTTGCTAAGTATGGAAATGAAAACTGTAAGGGCAGATTTGCCCCTACACTGAAGGTTAGCTCATTAACACACTACTACATGAATATTGTGCTGCTGCTCACAAGTTGTGCAAAGTGCGAACTAGTCCTCTGAGATGATACTAATTGCTCAAACTCTCTTCCCCTCTCACACATTATCTTGTGGACTCTGTTCACAGGCGATAGAACTATTGAGGTAGCACTTTCATAATGTCTTTACCAAAATGATTTTACTTTCTAAATAAACCTAATAAACTCTCATTTTGGTGAGCACTGCAACATGTAGGTTTAACTGCTCCCTGAAAATGTAATAAATAAATAACCGTTGGGTTTGGAAAGTAATTTTGTGGGTGCTAGATAAAGACAAAATGGAAAGTGTTTTTATTTGAATTTTATTTGAATTTTGCCTTGCATAGTTTATCAGATTCCTTCGCCATGACCTTACTGAATGATATCTTTGCTCATTAATTCTTCAGAATGCTTTTAAATCCAGTAGGATGCAGTGAATGAGAAACAGCAATAGGGTAATACAATTGAATAAAAAGATGAAGGGCAATGGAATACATTGATTTTAAAGCATCTGTAAGTAAACTAGTAGTGGTCACATTGGTTGACAGCATGCAATTCCTTTTGCTGTTCTTTTATTAAAAACACCATAGAGATGTTTAACACTATGAATAGAATTTTAAACTTGACTCCAGGAATTCGAATCCTACTAGGAGTGGCAATTGACAAGAGAGGAGGAGAGGCAATGTAACAGAACGGAAAGCCCAGTTTGCTCTGTGCTATAATTTTGTTTCCACAGAAGTGTTTAAAACCTGATAGTGCAGATGTCACCACAATTGAGATGCATGCATATATTGGTTTTACCTTTATTGTCCCCTAGATAATTTTGTGTAAGTATAGCACTTGCAAAGAGTAAACCAGGCTTGTGTTCTTTTCACTGTCCTTTTCTTCCTTCTCAGTCATCACTTGCCAGGGAGCAGATCCGGGGACAAGTAAAAAGATATTTCACAGCAGAGGCTCTTAAAAGAATAGGCACTGTTTCAGGACCAGAAGGGAGCAAGCTTAGATGTGTGGATAAATGTATTGTCAGTGTGATTTTTTTGGTGAGCAGAGAAGTGGCAAGTTAGAAACATGCAGATGCACATTTATGAAAATGGTGATCAAACTAGGTTCTCATCTCAAGTGTACAGTTTTATTTTTTTAGATTATTTCAACTATTTTTGAAGATAGATTATTTATTTGTGTTTTTCCAGACTAGGGCCCTTAAATGTTAACCATGTCATGCCTTACATTAAGGCAAGCACTTTTGGTGTGTGTGAGTGTGGCTGCATATGCACTATACTTCTAAAGTACATTTGAAGCACATTTTCTCCCTCAAAGAATTCTACGCACTGCAGTTTGTTAAGGGTTGCTTGGAACTGTAACTCTGTGGATCGGCTAAAGTACAGTGCCCGGAATTATTTTCTTTTTTAATTGTTTTCATTAAAGATTTTATTGAATTGCAAAAGTACATAAAGTGTATCTGTTTTCCGTTCATAGAATCTTTTCTACAAAACAGTTACAGTTTATTGGTTGTGAGACACCAATGCTATAGACAGTATAAGGTTGGGGAAGAAGAGATATAGGGAAAGAGAGACAGGGAGAGAGGGGAGTTAGTAAACTTGACCTTTTACATAGTCTGTATTCAATGTTTTTATGCCACTGTCATGTGGGTAGGTTCTCTTTCTGTTCATTTATTAGTTTTCATTGGTGCTGAGAGAAGTTGGGTGCCTAGGGCATGGTTAGTTGACTTCAATTCAGTGCCCAGAATTATTTGAGGGAAATAATGTATTTTGAATGTGCTTTAGTGTGTACACAGGGCTGTATCCAGTGGTATTGCTCACCTGATGTGTTTCCCCCTGTCAGTAGAACAGGCAGTAAAGCATCTTTCAGTGTTTTTTTGCAACAGAGTTTCTGGGCAACCTCATAGATATACGGTATAGTATAGGTACATATTTCACAGATATGTATAGATGTTGTAGCATATTATATTGTGAAGTTTATCTCTCTCTTTCTCTGTCTCCTAGCTTCCAAAAGGTGTTAGTTATTTGTCATCCAAAATTGCAGTTTATCCCAGATTACACAAATAACAGTCAGAATATTATGAAAAGAGCTTGTTGATAACCTTGCTGAATTGCTTCTGTGATTGCCATAGGTGGGACTATACTGGAAAATGGCAACAGCTGCGGCAAATTGGCTTGCTGGTTGTTGTTGTTGTTGTTGTTGTTTTTAATTTTTTTAAAAAAAAATCTGTAATACTGTACTGGATTTCTTTGCTTATGAATACGTCAGAAACTGTGTTTACTATAAAGCTTCTGCTCTGATGCTTCTGAATTTACAGTGTTGGAAAACATTAATAATAACTACCAAATAGTTTGCCGATGCCTGTATGCAGCTGAGTGGAAGAGACAGTATATACTCAGTCATCAGCTTTTGCTAGAGCTTAATCTAGCAATTCCACAGGGGGAAGTAAATATTTGAAGAAATACAACATTTTTCTGATTTAATGTTGTTCTTGCTCTGCTCTATATAGCCAGTTTTTGGAATGATGACTTACTTTCTATAGACATTTATAAGAAACCTCATGATTAGAAAGTTATGATTCAGTCTTATCTAGCATATTTCATAGCTACACTATGTAAGTTTTTAACCAAATGTGTAGATTCCTGAGATACATAGTACTGTTATTAAACTGTGACTATTGGACAGAATTATCTAATTGAACCTCATGTTTGCCAAGGTAACCTAAAACAGAGGCAAAGGGGATACTAGAAGGTATAATTGGGAATTGGGGGAGATGTGGAAGGATGTTTAACCACAGAGCCTAGGGCTTGCCGATCGGAAGGTCAGCAATTCGAATCCCCACAACGGGGCGAGCTCCCATTGCTCGGTCCCTGCTCCTGCCAACCTAGCAGTTCGAAAGCACGTCGAAGTGCAAATAGATAAATAGGTATTGCTCCGGCGGGAAGGTAAACAGTGTTTCCATGCGCTGCTCTGGTTCGCCTTAGTCATGCTGGCCACATGACCCGGAAGCTGTCTGCCAGCTCCCTCGGCCAGTAAAGCAAGATGAGCACCGCAACCCCAGAGTCGTCCGCAACTGGACCTAACAGTCAGGGATCCCTTTACCTTTATGCCTGATTTAACCCTCTAAATGTTCCATTTCTACCTCAGCTGGGCTTACTTGAAGTTTAGGAGACTCGCTGGACAAATAACAATTAAAAAGGCCCATGGAAATTTCAGGGAAGAATCATTGTGTAGTTGCTTAAGCATTTCTTCCATCTCGCCATTCAAATGTTGCTGTTGCTTGATATCTCCTTATAAGGAATGCCTGGAGTTGGGAAACATGTTTCTTTCATCTTAACATGTAGTTCTCCCCTTAAAAGATAAGTAGAATGGGAGAGTCTAACTTATACTTAAAGAAAATTCAAGGTAAACATTCTGTTCCTACTGCCATCTGTACCCACTTCTTTTCTGTAATGTACTAACAACAATCCAAACTATAGGAAGCCTGTGTAATTTACACTTGTGTAAATTATGCAATTGTAACTTATCCCTTTTCCTAACTCCATCCAGGAGTTTTTGCCAGTGTGAATTCTGTTGAATCGCTAGAATAGATCATTCAGTGTCAGCCCAAAGACATTTTTGGGCCTGAGGCAAACCACAAAATGGTGCCACCCTCCATTCCAGGGAAGAAGGGGTAAGTGAAGGTCTGCATCAGGAAGAAGGAGAGGGGAATAAAGATCTGCATTGGGATTTGCTGCCCCGGTGGATCCTGCTGCCTGAGACAATTGCCTCATGGGTAGGAAGGCCCTGCGATCACGTTGCTGAGCTGATTAAGAGTTTGGAATAGGGGTAGGTCTCCCCCCTCTCCATTCTGTCTCTACCACATCCCTGCCCCTGCCCCACAACACCCTTTTGAGGGAACTGACACTGGTCATGGCTGATCTGGCTTCAACTTAGCCAGCTGAGCTCTGGCTGAGCTGGGGTGGAGGACTTATATTGATGTATCTCCAACTAAGCTGGCGTGAGGGACTTCAGCTGGCATGTTCCTGGCTGAGCCCAGCATCAACTGAAGATCCACTCTGCTTATTGCAGCAGATCCTTGGGTTTGGATTGCTCCCTAACTCTGTTTCAAGATATTTTAAATACTATTACTACTAGCCTGTCATTTACATTGCATGTGTTAGACACATATATTAGTCTGCACTGGCTCCCGGTGGAGTACAGGATCAGGTTTAAGGTGCTGGTTTTGACCTTTAAAGCCCTATGCGACTTGGGACCCTCGTACCTACGGGACCGCCTCTCCTGGTATGCCCCGCGGAGGACCTTAAGGTCCACAAATAATAATATTCTGGAGATCCCGAGTCATAAGATGGCTAGATTGGCCTCTACTAGAGCCAGGGCCTTTTCAGTACTGGCCCCAACCTGGTGGAACGCTCTTTTCCAGGAGACCAGGGCCCTGCGGGATTTGTCATCTTTCCGCAGGGCCTGCAAGACAGAGCCGCCTGGCCTTTGGGTTAGACTCAGCCTGACCCCTGTGTTTTTCTCCCTCATGGCTTGGATTTATGGCCTACTTGAAATGAGGCTGCACTTTAAATTTTAATACTGTATTTTAATCTGTATTTTAATTAATTGTTTTTATGTTTTATTGTGGTTCTGTTGGTGTCAGCCGCCCTGAGCCCGGTTTTTGACTGGGGAGGGCGGGGTATAAATAAAAATTTATTATTATTATTATTATTATTATTATTATATTATTTGGGCCAAAGGTTCTACAACAAACAACACTTTTATCACATTGGCTTCTAATGCAGAATCTTGCATTTGTTTGTTTGTTTGTTTGTTTGTTTACTGAAAGCAGAAGAGGAAGCTCTTGCAGCACCTGTGCCATCCATCAATGGCCAGCTTTACAGTAAACCAGTAAACCATGGTTTATTTATTATTCTAGGGTTTTACTATGGCTTGTTTACTGCCAGCATACCACAGTTTGAAGCCTTGGTTTGTTGTTGACCTATGGACCTTGATTTGTTCTAATGGTTGGAATCAAGAACCCTTTCTTAACCACAGTTTGGCAATTTCATCCCAGATGCTCACCAACCTACAAAGGCTTTTGAGACAAGGGCACCTGGAAAGCAAAAACATTAGGCATGCTTTGTTTTATTGTATTGTGACTTAACATTATGTGGAAACCTGGCCACTTGCTTGTCCATCCTTCATTTCATCTTACATTTATATCCCACCTTTCCTTCAAGTTGTTCAAGGTGGCCTATGGGGTTCTCCCCACTCCCATTTTATTTGCACAACAATTCTGTAAGATAGGTTAACTGAGAAGCTGGTTGTTCCTTCTTGATTTAATTACCTGTATAGAAGATCAATACAAAGGTCCATATAGTTAAAGCTATGGTTTTCCCAGTAGTGATGTATGGAAGTGAGAGCTGGACCATAAAGAAGGCTGATCGCTGAAAAATTGATGCTTTTGAATTATGGTGCTGGAGGAGACTCTTGAGAGTCCCATGGACTGCAAGAAGATCAAACCTATCCATTTTGAAGGAAATCAGCCCTGAGTGCTCACTGGTAGGACAGATCCTAAAGCTGAGGCTCCAATACTTTGGCCACCTCATGAGAAGAGAAGACTCCCTGGAAAAGACCCTTATTTTGGGAAAGATGGAGAAGGGGACGATAGAGGATGAGATGGTTGGACAATGTTTTCAAAGCTACGAACATGAGTCTGACCAAACTGCGGAAGGCAGTGGACAGGAGTGCCTGGCGTGCTATGGTCCATGGGGTCACGAAGAGTTGGACACAACTAAACAACTAAACAACAAACAACAACAAATAGAAGATTAAATAGTCAATTAAGTAATATTTTTAAATTTATTCTCTTTTTACAGACGTTTTGTATCCAGTTATGTTCCTCTGTTTAACCTAAGGCTTTCTGATTCAGTGGAGGCTTACAATTCTAAATAGTGAGAGCAGAAAGCCATTTTTGTTAATTCCCCCTCCCTTCTGCAACACCCTCCCACATCTACAGAGAGTTGGTAGATTCTTTGGAACAGTATGGGAAGTGGTATAGGGGGCTTCAGAAGAAAGGGAGAATGTGTCCTCTGAGGGATCAAAGAGCCTTATGTCACAATTATATACAGCCACATACACTTTTGAATAAAATGCAAGCCCTTGGCACCTTTGTTTTGGATGCAGGCATACAATTTCAAATGAGTCAGTATTCAGATTAAGTGGCATTTCTTTTCTGCCCTCATCTCCTCTTCAGTTAAAAAATATACCGTGCAAGCTGTTAAGAACCTTGACTGAAAGATAAATGAAAAAATAATGTGAAACCTACGTTATTGTGGTCTTAGTGCCTATTACAGGATGATTCACTAAGTTTTAAAGAACTAGCTGGGGATTCTGGGATTTCCCATCTGCAGGGGGAGAATTAAGTTTAAATCACTGAATCTGTACTTCACGGCATTTACCTGGGGCCATGTACTTTGCGTAGTCAGACAGTTAAATTTGGCTTTCAAGTATGCAGCCAGGGCTCAATATCTATCTATTGCTGTGAATAAATGCCACTTCTTACACTGTCACATGCAGTCACTACTCCACTTGAATAATAATAATCAGATATTATGCTGTTGGGCATTGCAAAAGTACATTTTGCCCACAAATCTGGTTCATTGGTCAGCACTGAGGTTGAGTAACTAACAGAAATTTGTGCTGTCTTATCACTAGAACATTTCCCTGTACTTTTGGGAAATTACATGTTTGATACCCCTAATCTCCTAAATTTTGGGCATTTGGTATCACAGCTTCAGACTATAGAAAGGCTAAAGAAATGAGAGGGCCTAGTTTGTAAGAGAAGGAAGCAGGAGGTCTTTCTCTTAAGTGTTAAACTTGCCTTATAATTGGCTTTTCTAAGGTGATGGTGAGAGAAACCTTTGATTAGTTGTTTCCCTAGAGCTAGGGAAACTTACATGAGGCTTGGGCTTGTAACCAATTATTTACATTTCCATGGAAAATGTCATTATTACTAAATTTTGCTCTGTAATAGTTATTCTAATGTGCTGTGGGATGACTTTTGCATGGCTCAGTAATGATGGTGGAGAAAATTTAACTCCAAGCACATTTTAAGAAGAAAAATAAATTGTATATATTCATGTAACTCTAAGCACATAGTCTCTTTTGGGCAGTTCATATTCTTTTTCCTCACAGAGATAATTTCTTACAGAGATAAGTTTTTATACTGTTGAAATAGTAAAGGTAAAAGGTAAAGGTCCAGTCAAAGGTGACTATGGGGTGCGGCACTCATATTGCTTTTCAGGCTGAGGGAGCCAGCATTTGTCCATAGACAGCTTTCTGTGTCATGTAGCCAGCATGACTAAACCGCTTTTGGTGCAATGGGACACTGTGACAAGTGCCAGAGCGCACGGAAGCACCATTTACCTTTCCGCTGCAGTGGTACCTATTTATCTACTTGCACTGGTATGTTTTCGAATTGCTAGGTTGGCAGAAGCTGGGATAGAGCAACGGGAACTCACCCTGTTGCGCGGATTCGAACTGCCAATGTTCCGATCAGCAAGCCCAAGAGGGTCAGTGGTTTAGACCACAGTGCCACCCGTGTCCCTGTTGAAATAATAGTCATGCTAGATTGGTAGGTTTCAGCAAGCCTTCCGATCTGACGTTACAATCTAAAGTTATACGTAGTTTTAAATATGAGAAGACAGTAGAACGTCCTCAGCACAGGTTAGCTGCAGAGTTTTGTCTGTGCATCTATCTTTTGTTTAGGCCAAGTGAATTTGAGGATTGTTTTGGGAACATAGTTCATTTGAAAGCTCCCAACGTCCATTTTGGAATTGACATATTAATGCTAAATGACAACTCATTATTGATTTAGAGAAGTGCTACAGTGATGAACCTTCAGGAAAATACTTTTCTGATGACATAAAAATTAAACTGAGTGCCCAGAAATTCATTGGAAGAGCAAATGGTGTTGTTCTTGCTAGCCATCACAAGAGGTTTGGTTTGTAATGTGGCTAAAATAGAAGACAACTGTGACAAGGAGCAACCAGAAAAGGAAGCCAGGAGAGTTAGTCCTCTCCTGTTTTTGAGAGTAGGAGTGGTATTCAACTAAGTTTTACTCAAGTGTAAACCTACTGGCATTAATGGACCTGACTTAATCATGTTCATTAATTTAAGTGGGTCTACTCTGAACAAAACTTAGTTGAAAACCACCCATGGATGTGTGCTTGGTGCAAACCTTGGTGCTTTTTGTGTGGTTCCTTGCCAAAAACTCTCGAGTAAGCTTCACATTCATAGAATAAGTACAAAGGTTCTCTTGTGGTTCAGTAACTCGTTAAAAAAAACAGGAAGCAGAGAGTAGAAATAATAATAATTTACTACTTGTACCTGCCTGTCTGACTGGGTTGCCCCAGCCACTCTGAGCAGTACTCTCAGTCAATCAGAGTACTGGGACCTGTCATTGGAGCCAATTCCTAGGGGCCGAGGTCCCATTGGCCTGCCTCCCAATAAGATTTTAGAGGGGGCTGAGCCACCGCAAATTGATGGGCACTGCCATTCAAATTGTGTGTCCATATCTTGTGATCGATTATGCAGGGCAGGGCTTACTCCCCACCACCACCACCACAATATTTTATTAAAGTTTGCACCCTTGGGGTCTGTGGTTAGGGGTGATCAGTGAAGTAGCCAAATATGCTGATGATACCAAATTGTTCAGGGCAATTAAAATACAGTAAAAAGGCAGGTGCAATTCAGTGTAGGATAGTGTAAAGTGATGCACTTGAGGGCAAAAAACCCCCCTTACTTTCACATTTGCAGTCATGTGCTGTGAAGTGTTCCTCTGATGAGGAACAGGATATTGGGGTAGCACAATGCAGATGTGTGTTTCAGCTATGAAACAGGTGAATGCCATGCTGGCAGTAATTGAAAATAAAATTGACACTTGTACAAATCATTCCTGTAACTCCAGCTTGGTATGCAGATAGAAAATGTGGGCTACCAGATGTTGCTTTCTATTCCTACATCTTCACTTATCTGAAAAAAAGCTTTGTTTTTTTTAAAAAAAACCCGCACGTAATATAGCTCTAAATGCAATTTCCCACTGACGAAGGATCTCTGCTCTACAGCACCCTCTGGTGTCAAATTTTTATAACACATTTTAAATGTTATGACTGACTAGTGTAGATTAGACCTATATGCGATCTTAATTTTAGTAAATAAATCTCACTCTTGTCCACAAGGAGCTGCTTGCTCTGCTGTTGGCTGCAATCAGACTTGAAATAGCCAAACTTTGGCTGTCTGCCTTGGGTCCCTCTAGGGATGGATGGTTTGAGAAGGTGTGGGATATTGCCTTCCCTGAGCATTTTTCACCCAGCGTAGTTCTAAGAAGGATTGCAAAATGAAACCATTTTGGTGCTGTGTGGGTACCATTTATATGTTTTGTAAATAAAAAACAGTGTACTGCATGGGCCCCCAACAAGACAGGCCTCTATGAGGCAAGGCTTCCTTATCAATATGTGACTCTTAGTTGCAACATCTCCATTCACAGAATGTTTCCTTATTATGTCTGCAAAGTGTACTGAACCTTCTGTTTATTTTATTCCACCTGTAATAACGTGTCCGACACAGTTGATCTTTGTTTATTGTTTGTCGTGTTTGTATGTGGTTATTGTTGAAAACTCAATAAACATTTTTTAAAAAGCGTTGGTAAATAAAACATATCAGTGTGAGCAATAGGTATAGGAATCTGCTCAACATTAAATATAAATTCAATATATTTGGGGATTTAGTTTATGGTTCAAAGCTGAAATTCTAAATATCGTTCTCAGATTAAATTCTCATTCATATCTTTTATTTCTAAAACCAATCTAATGGTTGGCTAATTTGGCATATTGTTAGTTCTTGATCACAACTCCCCACCACCACCACTTTATTTCAGTGTAAAAATAACAGTGTGAACAGAGTGGAACGTCTATCATACAGATTCAGCAGTGATAATGGTTCCCCCCCCCCTTTTTACAGTGCAAATTCAATTAGTAGCATTAAGCATTTGTTCAGGCTTTTGTTTACCAGTGGCAGTTTGTCAGTAGTTATAAGTAGAGTTCCATCTGCCAGTTAAACTCCATTGTAAATTGAGGTAGAAATTATCAGTTCACTTTTAGAGGGAGGTGGTGAGGCAGTTCAAATGAATACGTGAACTAAAATTGTATGTAAATGTATTCCAGGATGAATTGTTGTTGTGCATGCTTACCGTGCACAAGGAAATGACAGTGAGGTGAGAGCAGCACACATGGTGACTCTGGCTCCGTTTTCAAACCTAAGAGACAGAAGAATGTGCTGCTGAATATGAGGGAGGCAGGATGTCATGCTCAGTGAGAGGTAAACAGAAGATGCTAGACGCCTTTGCCTTATTCTGCAAACGCTCTCCTTAAAACTCATCCGTATTGCTTTCCAGCTTATTCTCCTCTGCTCTGCCTCTCTCTTTCTCTCCCCCATTGTTCTCTCTCTTTTTCTTCTCTTTGATGCACATACGTTGTCACATTCCATTGACTCTCCCCTCTTCTCTGTTCTTACACTCACGCCTAGTGGTGCTTTAAGCCAGAGCTAGCAGCCTCTCGGGCGAGTTTTAGTCATGTGTGAAGCTCAGTTTGATCGAGCGCTCCTTTTCTGCCTTTTCACTCTTGCAAAAGATTAATAGGTGGCGTCACATTGCTCCCCTGCTCCTTCCCGCAGGAGGGACTTAAAAAGGACAACAAAAACTAATCACTTTCGATAAGAATTTTCTCGGAAAAAGGGACTTAGCCGTGCAATCTGCGAGCGGTGCCAAGGACTGGGAAGGCTAGAGATGCTTCATACTGCTAACAAGGGAAGGAAGGCTTCCACCGAGGCAGGTAAGAAGTGCCTGCCTGCATCGGAGGGTTTGGTGGAGTCGCTTAATCCAAGCTGTAGATTTTAATCATTTTGCAGCCAAGGAAGGCATCTTTAGTGGCAGATGGCAAGGATCTTGTGCGGGCTTTCTTTTGTTTGTGATGTTAAGTACCTGTAGTAATGTTGATGAATTGGAGCGTGATACGGATTCAATTGCAAATGGGCTTGTGTGGCAGCTGCATTTGCAAGGAATGCTTTGCTTTGCTTTTTTATATTCAGTGTGGACAGACAGAAATGCTGCTCTAGTGAAAGGCAGGACTTTGGCAGAAGGTTAAATTCAGTGCTTAAGGAAATCTCAAGGTGCAATTCCAGTTCCTCATCTTGCAACCTTGCAGGTAGCAGGCATTCTGCCGTTTGTAGCACAATTAATCTTTAGTGCTTTCCGGTAGGGATTTGGTCTAACTGTGCTTGGTCAGTTGAGGCTAGGTGGTGGTGGCAATGCTATGTTTGTCCAGCATCGCTGTTAAATGAGAAGAGCCCTTCCAGAGTGTTATGCAGTCCACTGCATGCTATAGAAATGAAGCATGTAATAAATGGGCACCAAGAATCATCTTCTGTGAAACGGGTTACCAAACTACCTAAATAGTATCCAGATTTAGTAAGCAATCCCCACCTTAGAATAGTAGTTTAATGTCAGCTGTCAAATGGAGTTAACTCTGAAAGTGCTGCCTACAAGTGCACCTGGATTATAATAAAGGACTTCTTGTATAACAGCTACACAGAAAGAGGCTAATTATCAGTCAGAAGGTCTGAACTTTGGATTGGTGAATAGGAAATGCAATTATGTACCATACAACAGTCCCGGTTTTCATAGTAAGGCCCTTAGTTTTTTTAAGGGAAGAGCATAGGTAGGATAGAAGGGCTGAAAGTAATATCACAATTAAATTTAACAGCCACATGCTGTTTAATTGCTTTTTAAAGTTCACAGCTGCCAGGATGTTTAGCAGTTTGGAAGTCCTTGCTTAAAGTCATTATCTGTATTTTGCAGTGTGTGTGTGTGTGTGTGTGTGTGTGTGTAAGTAAAATAGTTTTTAGTGTAAGGCTCCTCCCAAGTTGATAGACAACTGTATTATTCTATCTGCAGTTGATGCATTCTTTTTCTGCCCCTCCTTTCCCCTAAGGTCTAGATACCGTATATTTATCTCCTTAACTAAAAGGAGAAACATTTAAATTCAGTTGAGGTATTGTTAAGATTGGTATACTCTTATTATTGCAATAAAATATACAAAAACTTACAGTAGTGCTTTTCCGTGATATAAAGATAATCTGAATGTAGACAATAGTATGGAAACAAGAATAATGAAAAAATAGTATTGTAAACAAAATATATGACTGCCTTCTGTTCTCATATACTTGAAATTATATCCTCAGTTATTTTGCAATATAAAAATTACAGACTTTGCAAGACATGTAAAAGTGAGCCACAGTGCCTCTGTTAATAGAATTGAACCCCCAGGGAGTATGGTTCCTCATCAGTGCATAGAAATGTAGGTGCACACTCCCATTGCATGGTAGCTTTTTGTATGAAATCTGCAATTTAAAACAAACAAATGAAGTGCAATATGGAACTGGTAGAACATGTAAAATCAAATTCATTGCCAAATATTAAAAGTTGTATGTAGCTTATTGCAGTTTAAACCTCTGGAAGGTATGCGATGCAGCACTACCTGTTTTATTTTTTTTAAAAAAGCTAATATGATAAAAGCCAGTTCAATTTTGCTTCTGTGTCCCCTTGTGTCAGATGAAACACAGTTAAATAATATTGGATATGATTTTGAATATCAATTGTGGAAGAAATTAAAAGAATCTGAGATTCTGTTATGCAGAACCAAATCTTTAAAAATGTCTTATACTGTAAGGATAGTTAATAAAACAAAAGCTAACCTGCAATAAGTAATGCATATTCCATATCCCTCAAAAGACAAATGTGGAAGACTAATACTTCTAACATTGCTACTTTAAGCCCAATGGCAATAGTAAAGCCTCTGTTTCCAGACCAAATTTCAGTTCATTCATAGCTCTCTCCTCCCCCACCCTTTTTGGCAGATGCTAACTTGCTTCTTCTAAACATTAACAGTGTGATTAATATGAATTGAAGCATTTTACAGATAATCCAGTAGATGCTGCTGTAGAGCAAAGGAAACATCATTTCATTTGTTGGGGGAAGAAAGGAAGAGAGAGCAATGCAATGGGAATATAAAAGCTCAAGAAAAAATCTTAAACATTGCTGATACTGCGTATGCAGGCTGCTGATTGAAGAGTAATGTGAGATCATTACATTTTCATACCATTCTATAGGGTGTTATTAAAACTGCAGCCACACTTACTGGAATTATCACAGTTCTGCTAGGCACATAGCACGTCTGCTATTTTAAATTGTAAAATCAGTTTACTGTACATTACTATGCAGAACATTTCATCACTGAATACTAAAGCCCTTTAACATGCAAATTTTCTAAGGGGAAGAGCTGAAATGGCACACTCTTAAAAGAATAATGCCCAGATTCATTATAAAAATATGCACTGGTTGCCAATGCCAAGTAAAATATTAAGAAATTAAAAACCTGCAGCCCTTAAATTAATATGAATGAAATGCACTGACAGTTGTCTTCCTGGTGAATAGTCGGTGCTTAACAGAGTAATCTGTAAAAGAATCAGAAACCGTAAATTGCTAATTGGAAAAGATCCATATCCATGAGTATTAAAAACCACACTATAATATTGTCAGTGGAGTAAGAAACATAAAAGCTGGATTTTGCAGTGAAAAAAAGAGTAATGCAAGTAGACAGAGAGGAAATTTGTGTATTGCATACTGTAGTGCCCTATGGTGCAACTCCTTCTTGTACTAGTAATCAGTAATAACATGACAAAGCAAACCCAGAGAGTTTTGCTATACAGCCACTTACTGATGCAATTTCAGGCAACCACTGACCTCTATCTGTGGGAATATTTATTTTTGGCAACGATCACCAAACCATCAGGTTTAAAATAGTGAGGAATTATTTTAAATATAGAACAGTTGCAGGATTCTGTACTTATAATATAACAATAAATTGGTTTTCTAAGCCACACTTCGTGATTCCTGGCTCTGTGTAGTTAACAGCTTTCAAAAACTTAATGGATTCAAGTACTTGGCTTAATAAGTTGTTGAATCACAGATACCGGTACCATCTTTTTGATTGTGCATATTTACTGAGACCTTTATTCTAGATTTAAACTTAATATTGAAATTATTTCATAAGTCTTATTTTAAAGTGTGCACATTGTAGATATGTGTACAGTATTACAAAAATTAAGATTGTTTAGCAATCTTTTTATATTAGCTCCACGAGACCTTTCTAATAACTCTGGATCTTCATATGCACAATTGCAGGAGCTTAGTTTTATTTTTTTAGCTGTTAATGATTCAACTTGTGTATGAACAGTAAGGACATTTGTATTCAGTCTGTGTTTAGGTTGAAGTAAAAGTTCAGTTTGTTATACAAACATATATAGAGATTCCCTTTTTGTAACTTCACACATTATAGAAGAATGTGGCAAACAGATTTCTTGTATTAGAATAGAAAGTACTTTCATGTGCTTCACTTTCAGATGGTTTAGTTACTTCAAAATGATAATGTTATTCTCTTATTGAACCTGCCCTACATTTAATTAAATTATTGTCATGAAATCCTGAATTTTAATTTTTTTATTTGCATACTTAATGTTCTCATAAAATAAAGGAAATAAAATCAAGGCCTCAAAATAGTTATTTTATTTTTTATATAACAGGTCAAAATGTATCAGGAATTATATATCTGTAATATAGCTGAAACAAAAAATAAAAAAAATCCTTCCAGTAGCACCTTAGAGACCAACTAAGTTTGTTTGTCATTGGTATATAGCTGTTACTTTCTGCCATTCATATTAATGCACAGTACTGAGTTTAAATTCTATATGTGGCATAGATGAATTGGAATCTATGTCCCTGACACTGCTCTGTACCCACTCGTACAAGTGGGGGTTCCCCATAGATTGTGCTGTATGATTTTTAATGT
This sequence comes from Zootoca vivipara, assembly GCF_963506605.1. NCBI lineage: Eukaryota > Metazoa > Chordata > Lepidosauria > Squamata > Lacertidae > Zootoca > Zootoca vivipara. The sequence goes on along the minus strand of NC_083277.1, from coordinate 78,904,756 downwards.
GTGCACATATACAGGTCTGGTGCTTATATTTTATATTGGCACATAATGCCTTCAGAAGAATGCTGCTCATATCACACACACTGAACACAATAGCTTTAAAAAATGAAGATTTATAAAGCAACCCTTGAAGGATTTTTTCTCCTTAAAAGTTTGATATAAGCTTTTAAAGCTTTTATTTAAAAGCTTGATAATCTGAGGAGGGTCTGTGTGTCTGTGAAGGGTTTGGACATCCAAATGTGGTGTTCTTTAAGGATTTTAAGATTCAATTAATATTTTCAGTTTGTACTACTCTCACTAAAACTTCTGTATGCATCTCACCGCTTTTCATAGGACATGTAAAATTTACATCATGCATTACAGTGCTCAGTATGATGTAAAATGCTGTAACAACCTGATGCAAAGTGAAGTATTATGAAACCCAGAACTTATGGATGTCAGCCTTATACAATATCTGCACCTGTTATTTTAACCACGAAAAATCCTATGAATGATTTTTGTTTTCTCATGTGGTACTGGTGTTTTTATCAGTGTGAACAATGCATTGCAGAGCATTGTAGTGGAAATTTATTGATAAGGCTTGCTAGTGTTCAGAATTTGCACTCATATCATTTGCATCAACAGACATTATCTGTAATGCATTTTAATCAAAAAATTCCATCTATATAATTTGTCATATATAAAGACATACCATATATGTATGTGAGAACGCATAGGTGGAAATATAGTCTGTTGTTTAGTACAAGGGTAGAAATATAATCTGACCTACATTCCCAAATATTTATGAGTATCAAACTTCACTTTGGTAAGATTTTCTTATGGGCATGCCATCAAATCTCTTACGTGACATATATTACTGTTTTTCTTAGGTCAATAACTGATATCACACTGGGAGGGTCTTTCCGCAGATGCCATCAAAGCATCAGCACAGAAACTAGTATCTTACCATGTCCAAAAAGCACTGACACCCACTTGTTATATATCACACATGCATTCATTTTATTCAGAGAATATTTCATACTTTGTCATGATATTTAATACAGTAGAGTATAAGTATACTTTAATTATTAAGAGTGTGAAATATAATTTGAATTGTGAGTAAAGTCAAATAACTTTCTAAACAATTCAACAATATAATGCTTAGTTCCCACTTTGGAAAATGTAAGATATGCTGAACTCACATGCTACCCATAATAGTCTTACATTGCTGCCAATATAGAAAAGAAATAAGTGTTGGCTTGCCTAAGTGATTTAGGAAACAATGAAATGTGTGTGTATTACCTCACATTTATAGTGTGTAAATGTATGCTTAGATCCTTTTGATCTAGCATTCATGATTATACACAAATGTGTGCATATCTATATCTATATATATTTATATAATCACACAGTCTCTAGAGGTCAGTAGAATGTAAGAAATGGGCAGTTTTTCTGCTTTTTCAGTGAGGCCTGGAGAGTCATAGACTGGTTCTCTTCGTCTTAGAAACAATAAATATACTGTAATTATATATATAAAAAAATGAAGTTAAGAATGACCATACTGAAATAGAATAATATATGTTCATGTTACAGAAATAAATATAATCTATTTGTTTTAGGGATGTGCCTGATAAATGTTCATATTTGTAGACAGAATTCTTCAGAAACATTGATTCATATAATTTATAGTTCAGTATCTTGTAATTTTTTTACACTTTTCTTCTTAGTTGAGTTTTAGAATTAATTGGGTTAAATTGTTGGGATAACAAGTTTTGGGATAACAGAAGTTGAGAAAGATCTTTTTAGTATGTAGAAAACCTACCCATAGAGTATGTAGGAAATGTCACTACTGAATTGATTTCTTATTTGCTTTATTTCATGGGCACAGTGGGCATGCAATTGTACCATTATCTATTTTATGCTACAACAGCCCTTTGTGATAGGTTGAGCTGACTTAACAAAGGGCTTCCATGGCTGAGCAGGGTTTTGACCTGGAGTTTGCCACATCCTTGTGTAATAAATGGGGGTGAGTTTGCTCAACTCGCTTGACATGTTGAGAAAATAGTTTTGTAGAATAACATGGTAAAACCTCATTTCATGGACATGCTTTTGAGACAGCAAAGCACAGCTTTAGAAAAATAATCAGATTCAGAATTTCTGTAGTGATATTGTGAGTAGTGCTGGGAAGGCATCATTCTTTCTCAGCTCTACGATCCAGATTCTTGTGTTGTTGGACATCGATAATAGCAGGGCCGCCTTAAGCGCCCCTGGCACCGTGGTGCGAGGAGCCTTCCGGCGCCACCCAGCCCCGTTTCCCAGTGTGGCGGGCAGGCGCTGCTGCGCGGCGGGCGGGCAGGCACACCGCGGTTGCCGTGGGCGTAGCTGCGCGGCGGACCGGCCAGCCAGCCAGCGGGCGGGCGCAGCTCACGGCACCCCCCTGGCGGGCCGACGCCGTGGTGCCCTGCGCCACCCAGCCTGGCCGTAGCGCCGGCCCTGGATAATAGCATTGTGTCATCAGAACCAGGGCAAGTAAGTATGCTGTAAATCTGTTGTCTCCCAAATAGAATGGTGCCAAACATGATGAACCTGTAAAACACACACACGCACACACACACACCTTATTTTTCGCTTCATAAGACACACTTTTCCCTTCCTAAAAAGCAAGAGGAGATTCTGTGCGTCTTATGGAGCGAATGCGTGGTCCCAGGCAGATCATGTTTTTTGTTTTATTTTATAGAAAGTGCTAAAGGCTAACAAGAGGGAAAGAGAATGTTGAAAGGAACCAGCTCAGCAGCTGATTGCAAGAGATCGGGAGGGAGATAAGGGAGCTAGCTCCCTTCCAGCCCCGCCCAGGCCCCTTGCCCAGGCCTCAATTGTTGTCAGCAGAGAGAGGCTGTTTGTTTCCCCAGCGACATGTGACTGGCTGATTAGATTATCTGCCTGGAAACTGTAGAAATGGGTCCCTGCAGAACTGTGAGTTGAACCCCATAAAAACAGGATTTTTTCCCCTTTGTAAGGTAAGCTCAACAACTTTGAGCTGATCCTCAAAAATTGAGCTTTCCCCTTTGCAAAAAAGAAGCACAACTGTGAGCTGACACCCCCCCCCCAAAAAACCCGGGGCTTTTCCCATATGCAAAAAAAGCTGCACAACTTTGAGCTGATCCTCAAGAAAATGGAGGTTTCCCGCTTTGCAAAAGAAGCTTTCTCAAATATTTAATGGGGGGGGGCAAAGACATCTAGGCCTCTAGGAGTTGACTGCTATGCCTAGGACAATTCCCCCCCCCTTGTTTTCCTCCTCTAAAAACTAGGTGTGTCTTACGGTCAGGTGCGTCCTATGGAGCGAAAATACGGTGCGTGTGTGTGTGGCAATATTTTTTAAATCAACATGTGATTAAAACTGGTTGATAGATCACCGGTCCCCAAACTAAGGCCTGGGGGCCGGATGCGGCCCAATCGCCTTCTAAATCCGGCCCATGGATGGTCCGGGAATAAGCATGGTTTTACATGAGTAGAATGTGTCCTTTTATTTAAAATGCATCTCTGGGTTATTTGGGGGGCCTGCCTGGTGTTTTTGCATGAGTAGAATGTGTCCTTTTATTTAAAATGCATATCTGGGTTATTTGTGGGGCATAGGAATCCGTTCATTCCCCCTCCCCCCCAAAAATATAGTCCGGCCCCCCACAAGGTGTGAGGGACAGTGGAGCGGCCCCCTGCTGAAAAAGTTTGCTGACCCCTGTGATAGATCCTCTTAATTAAAAGTTGTGTTATAACTTCTAACTGTAGTTGCCACCTTCTATTTCCAAAGTCCTTCCTAAAATAAAGATGTAATGTCTTCAATTCTTAGTCCTCAACTATATTAGCAGTATCTCTGAAACTGGCTATTACAGACAGAAAATGCTGCATTTACTGCTCATTGGAATAAAGTGGCAAGAACTCACTAATGTTGGAAGAGTTGTGATTAGCACTTTACACAATATGACCCTTATTGTTCTGTAAACACATAATCAATAGAATACACTTCTGTTAAACCTGCCAGTATCTAAATCAACAAGGCAGGCCATTTTAACAGTAGCATCTACATCAATTAATCTACAAAAGTCCTATCATTGCAGTATGTCATCTCTTGAGGAAATAGAGGGAGTTGCATGCCTTTTAAATAAATTAACAGAGCAATGTAAAAAGGTAATGAGCTGATCATTTAAGCAATATGAAGGATATATATGTGCAGTTTTCTTTCTCAGCTGCTGGTGTCCTTGATGTCAAGTTTGGCAGCCATGACATTTCACTGTGGGCGGCCTTATTTTTTTTATTTTTTTCATATATCTTTTCAGTTTACAAATTACCTTATGTTAAGCATTTTAAGTTATCTGTTTTTAACAATTTATGCTTATCTAACCATGTTGAGAAAAGTTTGCAGCAAATTTGCCAAATATGCCTCACAAACAGCTGAATTGTCTTGTTTTGTGTCATATTTTATTATGTACAGTAGTAGCTTGGTTGTTGAACTCAAACCATTCTGGGAGTCCGTTAGACTCCCAGAACCATTCGAAAACCAAGGCACGGCTTCCAATTGGCTGCAGGAGCTTCCTGCAGTCAAGTGGGACCTGTGTCGTAAGTTCGGTTTCCAAAAAACATTTGCAAACCTGTTTTGTGGCGTTCGAGAGCCGATTTGTTCAGGAGCCAAGCTGTTTCAGCAGTTGTGTTTGGGAGACTATTTTGTCGATGGAACGCACATATCAAGGATGCCAGTGTTTCTGCTCTTAATTTTCATAGGATCCTTTAAATGAATAATTCACTGCAATGTTTGAATATGACATTATATATTATTGAACTATTTTGAGAGCAAAGAGTTCTGAGGACCATGAGATTTAGGAGTCAGGACCTTATGATAATGACAAAACTATCTTATGAATTGAAATATTAATATGGGAAGGGAAAACATAGATGTCCTTTCTTGCTTTATGTTGCAGCCAGGAAACCACAACGTACAGGGTTGCATCTGTACTTGGACATGTTTAGAGTAGACCCACTGGAATTAATGGGACTTGCTAGCCATGATCAGTTTCAGAAGGTGTAGTGGAGCTGTACCATTCGCTTTCTGTCCGTATGCTTTGCTGCTGCCTACGGAGAGAATGTGGACAGGGTGAGATGGCAGTGCGGGTGGAGCCAGTCCAAAGCTCCTGCCAGTACATTTGTGCTGTGCTAACTTCACCACCTGCTTCTGCTTCCTCAGTCCCACTATGCAGCAGCAACACAAATAGATGAAGGGCAGGTGATAAGTGGATTTAAGCCATCAATTATATGTATTAATTTATCTGCTTTTTTCCTTTCTGTATTATTTTATTCTGGTTTTACAATAATTTGCTTTTAATGTCATATAAAAATGAAAAAGTTTAAATTAAAGAAGATTAAACATTAGGCAAAAAACAGATGACAGCATTTGTCTTAAAATTATAATAGTACCGGTAGTAGTAGTAATAGTGGTGGTAAAAATCATCAACACATGTTGAATAATATCTCCTTTGCAGAAATCATGGCATCTTTCTTAGTCAAAGTACCCTGAAATGACAGTAAGAAGCAATGTCACAGCAAATAATAAATTATTTCATCCCATCCCACCTCCCCTTGTGAAAAGCAGGCTCAGAAAGCTCAGGTTAGGTTTGCTATCTTGACTATGGATGAGGATTAGTTAACATTAAATTGGTAATTGTTGGACTTCTGAAGAAGGATGCAACATCTTCAGCAGGAGCTTATTAAACTGTAAAATATGGATTGCCTTTACCCTAATGGCCTCTGAATCCTATTACCATCCCATTAGAGAGTGTGGGATTTTAGTAATTCTGTTGTTGTTTCCAGTGGGCAGTGAATATAATGGGGGAGGGCAGGGGTTAATGCAATTCATCTCTTTTAATACTTGTAACTCTGAGTCCCTTATCACTCTGTGTGGTTTCATTAGCTTTCTTTTTATTATTTTTTAATGCCAAGAGACTTTCTTCAAGCACCTCCAGAAAGAAACCTCATGCTTCCCTATCTTAACTATACTTTGTAAACAGAAGAGAAATGAATAAGTTGGTATGTCAACACTTTACAAAATAGGCTGCAGCTTAGAAGTGTTTTAAATTACTGTCATTATGCCAAGAACAGTACTGAAACACTACTTCAGTTAAGACCATTATAATATTATTATTCATTTAGATTGTGTTGGAATCCACTCTGTTCCAAAACAGTTTTAAATTCATAAGAACCAGAGAAGTTAAATTGTGTATTTGGTTGCTTAGTATATTTTACATGTATTGTAGTATGATATTTATCAAGGTGTCATCAAGCTGTTGCCAAGTTTTGTATTGTTGTTTTCGGTAGTGTTCTCAGACCCTTCTTTCAAGAAAGTAACTGATATATTGAAGACAACAGTCATTCAGGGTTGATGTCTCCTTTGTTTGCTTGGGTTGAATGTGGATTGTTGCAAGTATATGGAGATGCATATACAGTGGTACCTCGGGTTACAGACACTTCAGGTTACTGTGTATCTGAAGAAGTGTGCATGCACACGAAAGCTCATACCAAAATATAAACTTAGTTGGTCTTTAAGGTGCTACTGAAGGAATTTTTTTATTTTGCTTCGACTCAGACCAACACGGCTACCTACCTGTAACTTCAGGTTACTGGCGCTCGACAGCCGTGGGCTAGATGTCCACAAAGTTGTCCTTGTAATGTTAAGACATTCATGATCGACAGTTTCAAGCTGTCATTGTTAGATTAGTTATAAGAAAAGGGTGCCAATGTAGATTTTCCAAGAGATCATACCTGCTGCTATGTGCATGTTTATCAAACTATGTAGACCAGGGGTTGTCAACCTGGTTCCTACCGCCCACTAGTGGGCATTTCAGGATTCTAGGTGGAAGGTAGGGGGTTCTATGGCACAAGCTGAATCCTCCTTCCTTCAAGCACTGGTGGGTGGGAAGGAAATTTTTACCATCAAGAAAGATGCATTAGTGGGCGGTAGGTATGAAAAGGTTGACTACCCCTGGTGTAGACATTGTCAAAATATGTTTTATAAATAATAAACATTGGTTTTATATAACTAGTATTTTTTGAAGCAGTTCAGTGCCCACCCCATGAGGAATTACTTGACTTAGTGAACATGCCCTGTGCTATTTTTTTTTAATAAATAAATACTGTGGATAAAGCTCATACTTTTTCTGAAATCTGGTATTAGGCAAAAGTATGGGGGGTCTCATGCATTACATCGTAAATTGTAAGGCCAGCTGAGCACTCATCTGTGGTTAAAGGAAATAATGTGCCAAAGCCATAAAATTATCGAGCGAAAGAAAGAAGGAAGTAGCATAAGATTAGTGTTTAAATGTCTAGTGATTGATACATCCAGCACATGATCTCCAGCTGTTCTCATGGAAGGAAATAGCTCCACATTTTACATAGAAGAAAATGCACAATATACAGTTAGATAAAATACTACATAGCAAACTTGAGTAAACTCCTTTAAGCCCCTGAACTATCACCAGATCTATACTAATACATTGTTAACCAGCATTTATTTGCTCTGTGTTGAAACTGTAGCCAGCGAAGCTTGCATTTCCAGCACAAGAAAGTGATGGGTGAACACACCAATTCTTTACTTTTCCCAGTTGATCCTTATTTTTATTGTCTACAGCACGGGTGTCAAACACAAGGCCCGCGGGCCAAATCCGGCCCGCCAGACCTCGTCATGTGGCCCGCCGAGCGCCCCAGCCAGCGGGACCCAGCAGCGGGACCTTGCTGCTGAAGCGCCGCGCCGACAAAGCGCCGACAAACAGCTGGGGCCGGGGGGGGGTAGAAAGGCGGCCGGAGCAGCGCTGCGTGGAGCATCCCGAGCCACAGCAGGAGGAGGAGGAGGCAGCTTGCCGGGTCAGCGCCCAGCAGCGCCGCACGGAGAGTCCCGAGCCTCTGCGACGCAGCAGTGCTCTGTAGCACTTTGAATCCTCCTCCTCCTGCTATGGCTCGGCGCCTGGAAACGGCTGCTGCTGAAGCACAGACAAAGCACCCAGCAGCGCCGCGTGGAGGAGGAGGAGGGTTCAAAGTGCTACAGAGCACTGCTGCGTCCCAGAGGCTCGGGACTCTCCGCATGGCGCTGCCGGGCACCGACCCGGCGAGCCGCCGCCTCCTCCTCCTCTTGCCTCACCTCCTCCTCTTCCTGCCGCGGCTTAGCCTCATGAACGTGAGCTCAGCAGCGGCTCAGCCTCATGAACGTGCAACTCTGAGGCTTTACGCACTTCTCCTTTCCACGCTGCACAGGAAATGCTTTTTGCCCCTGGGTCCCTTCGTGCTCTTTTCTGGCGCTGAATCAAGGCGGCGACCCCCCCTCCCTTTCTTTCTTCCTCTCTCTCGTTCTTATTCTTCCTTTCCCTCTCCTTCCTTCCTTCTTTATCTCTGTCTTCTCTCCCTCTTTCTTTTTCTTTCCTTCTTTATTCCTTCTTTCCTACTCTTCTTTCTCTCACCTCTTTCCTTCCTCTCTCCCTCCTGCTCCCTCTTTTCTTTCTTCCTTTCTTCCTTCCTTCCTTACTTCCTTTCTTCCTTCCGTCCTTCCCATCTTTCTTCCTCTCCCTCATTCTTATTCTTTCTTTCCCTCTACTTCTTTCCTTCTTTCTCCCTTTCCGTCTTCTCTCCCTCTTTCTTTTTCTTTCCTTCTTTATTCCCTTCCTTATTTCCTACTCTTCTTTCTCTCCCCTCTTTCCTTCCTTCCTCTCTCCCTCCCACTCCCTCTTTTCTTCCTTCCTTCCTCCCTCCCTCCCTCCCCTCCCTCTCCCTCTCCCCAGAAACATAGGATGTTGCTTTATACTTCTGGCCCTTAAACCCTGGAACCAGGAGAGAAGCTTCAGTGAGTCAACCTCAGCCAGTCCCTTTGGTGAAGGGTGGTGGCTCACTGGCAGAACATCTGTCCTGCATGCAGAAGGACCCCAGCATCTCCAGGTACTAGTAGCTCTGCAAAGGTCCTGCATGAAACCCTAGCGAGCCTCCACCACCCAGTGCAGTTACCAAAAAATCATTTTTCAATAAATTGTACAATAATTGTACATTTGAATATCTACTTGCCATTATTCTGACTATGTTTCTGCTTTCAGAGCTAGTTATTACTTACATTATTACAAAAAACAGTAATAATTGAATGCAGCGACAATAATTTATGATAATAAAGAGTGGACACATAGTCCTACAGATACAACCGGCCCTTTGAGGGTGGCCAAACTGCTGATGTGGCCCCTGATGAATTTGAGTTTGACACCCCTGGTCTACAGATTGGGAGGGTAGACACCATGTCTTGCATGCAAAAGGTCCCAAATTCAATTCCGAGCATCTCCTGGTAGAATTGTGAAAAGTCAAATCCTGGTAAGCGACTGCTGATTCGTGTTTATAATACTGAGCTTGGTAGTCCAATTTCTTATTTTCTAAGGATAGTGATGGGGAGAGCCAAATTCATCACTGTTTGTAACTGTTTAGATTGAATGCGGACCATGTTTTCAACATGTTTTACATGTCTTTGAAAATTGGAAGTTTTCATGGATAGTGACATGGTTATTCAAAAGAGATGACTTTAGGACAGAAATAGGTGTAATTATACTTAAGATACAATTCCTATAAAGTACTAACTGGCCCTGTGGCTAATCCCTGTGACTGCCCCCACCCTGTGCCGATCTATGACGTATCCCGCCCCCTCCCCCCACCCCCGGCTTATCCCTGTGATTCCCCCCACCCTGTCCCAACCCATAACGTATCACACCTCCTCTTCCCCCCTGGCTCATCCCTGTGACTGGTCCCACTGTGTCCTGACCTATCCCGTCGTCGTCGTCCCCCACCTAGGCGAGTCAGTACTTCCATTCTGCCTAGTCTGTAAAGGCTTCGGCCTAGTATGTAAATGGGAGCCAAGGTGCTGTTGAGAGCGAAGGTTTTATAGGTGCAGTACCAGTGTAGCTGCCGCTAGAGGGCGCTGGTTTGCAACCTGGTTCTTTTCCCAGAATGCATTTTCGTCTGAGTGGTGTGCTTTGAAACATGGGATTTTGGGGTTTTTATGTGGCATTTGAAAATCTTTGAAAATGGCGTGGGCTTGCTTTCATATTCACATGCGGCATTGTGTCAAAATTTGAGCGCAATCGGTCAAGCGGTTTTGGTGAAACGTGGATACTAACGGACATCGCCAGTTTACATTTTTATATATATAGATGAAGACCTCAACTTTTTCTATTTTATTTTCTGTGTGCATACATTTAGAGAAAAAGAATGGTATTGTTTCCTGAAACCCACCTACTTTACATTGTCATTGGCTTTTGATGATTTGTGCCAAATACAGGAAGCATAAGTTACAGTGCTACATTTGTGACTATCAAGAATGTCAAAAGTGGTGACTCACACACTGAAAGCACAAGCAAAAGGTATACACAAGTCCCACTCAAGTGTTAATAATATACGCTAACACAAGAAATTAAACTTCCTCCTATTATTAACATCCAAATAGCCTCTCAGTCATACTTTTTTCTTCTTTCACTCACACTTCAAAAATAAAGTGCGGGGATCTGTGTGAAATACGATGAGAAAAGGTATAGGTTTATAGAGTAAAGAGCATTATCAGTCAGAAAATATGCTCAGTAAAACTGGGAAAAGAGATAGCCAAGAAGAGAAGACATTATATTGAGAGAAACTCATTCATCCAATTTTAAATTTACTACTTACTTTCCATGTAGAAAACAGTTCCAGAGATTATAGGAAACAGCATGGTAGGTAGAAGAAAAAAGAGGCAGGGAGAGTAAACGCTCATGAGATCTCGCAGGAACTTCCCCAAAGGTCTTGTGCAACCTTCCAAAGTCTTTAAGCAGCAGGGAAACCTGGAGCAGAAATAGGTTTTAAGCCCCAGCCCCACCTCCCACTTTTCAGGCTCTGGGAAAGTTGCATGAGGACTCCCGCGAGATCTCAGGTGGCCCTTTGGGGTCATTCCCCATCCCACTCTACCACCCCTTTTTATTTTTTATATTTTCTGCTATTTGCATAAAGCTGTGATTGCATATGTAAAGTCAATGTAAGATGAGCTCTGCCTGTACTTCTAATCATATGCAGAAATATACATGAAGAAGAACCAGGGTGGAGATACAATGAATTTAATGGAGATTTGAAACAAGCTCAAAATGGATATGTTACATGCAGTATCTGAATGTAACATAAAAAAATCAAGACGTTCAAGCTTTTGATTATTATAGACTAGATTATTTGCACACAACAGCAAATACAGGTTTCAGTCACTTATGAAATCAACAAATTATTCTAACTTCAACTCTTTGAACTTTTAATTTATTATTAAAGACAGAAGTAGAATCTTGCCTTCTGAACAAATGGTATCCTGCTAAATTATTGTCATCCTTTGTATCATTTACTCTTGTTGTTCCTGTGCCCAGAAGTTCCAGTTAGGATCTTCTGCAGCATGTTTCTTAATGTTTCTGGCATATCATGGTGTTATGATATGACTCATGCTGTGCATGAAGCCAGCTGCTATACTTGGTTGCCTCCTTAATGCGCTGGTACCCACTTTATTTCAACTACTGTAATCCAGACAGTGAACCTATCAGAGTAAGAAATAAAACTTTTTTTTGTTTTGTTACCTTGAATTACCCACTAACTGGGGGTAGAGGATTGCTTAATTTTTGGCATCAATACTATTGTCTGGCAGCATAAATGCTAGTTACACATAATTTTGCAGAATGCTTTAGGAAATTAATAAGAGAGACATGACTTGAGTAAAACATATTAATTCTATTTATAATTGACAGAACTGCTGCAGTGGGAGTTTAGTACAATACAGAGATGTCCAGAATAAGTATTTCAGTTAATAACAGAATATATGAATGGTCATCTCAAGACAAATGGTATATGTTGCTAGTGTTGAGTAAAATACATATACGTTTCTGAAGCTGGTTGAACAGCATGATTTTATCAAGTAGCAGTAGGTATGATGGTGCGGTAGCAACTGAAGTAGCATTATTTATTATTAAGCAAATTCATTTATTAACTTATTATTTAAACAAGATAATAAATTGGAGTGTTATCCATCAAAGCTTTAGGGTTGACTGCACAATATTCTTCGAACACATATAAGATAGACAAGCTCCCTGAATGAAACTATAAAGTTAAAATAACATTTGGCAAACTATTCCTTATAAACCTATATAATTCATTTTTTTAAGGACACAGTCCCTCCCTATATTTGAAATTGGAAGGCAATGGTTATGCACAGTTATTTGAGCTTGAAAGTGTTGTATTAAAATATAGAACAATGGATAACTGTGTACAGGCCATAACTGGATTAGTGACCAACACGCTCCTGCATGCTGCCAAATAACTCTTACTGTGTTTCTCCACTTTCATGAGCAAAAACAACAGATCACGAATCTGGACTTACCATGACATCCAAGCCAGCACTTGTGGTTTATTGTCCCTAAACAAACCACAGCTGGGAAGCCAAGAACAAACCTTAGCTTCATATTGTAGTTTGTTTGGAAAGAAACAAGCCACGAGCTCCTGTTCAGACGTCACAGTAAGTCAAGTTATAGATGGTTGCTCTCACTCATACTAGAGGAGGCACACAGTGGAACTGATTCGGCAGCATGCACTAGCAAGCTGATTATGGAAGATCCGTGGCTGCGATGTACAAGATTTTCATGTGATAAAAAGAAGTGATAGCATGTAAAATTATTATTTTAAATTCTTAACTAAATAGAGAAGCAAATGATTGTATTGTATGGTACTGGCATCTCTTCTGTATAAATCTAGAAATTGTGTGATGTCCAATAAGCTGACAGCTTAAAAATAATTTAATATTTTGTTATCAATAGGTAATATTAGGGAATGGTTCTCTAATTTTAGAACTTGAAGATGGCTGGCTCTTCTACATTAATAATTACATTAATAATTGCCCAGAAAATTAAAGGGCAGAATAGAAAGCTGCTTCCACTGGTGTCTTCTATTTGACTTCCCATTGACATCACTAGATGTAGATTTAGGTCCTTTATAGAGGTGAGTTTTTTGTTTGTTTGTTTTTTTAAGACAGAAGGATAGACATTCCCTGTATGCTAGAATAATAATTGAATGCCTTCTGAATCCTTGCAATTTCTTTCTTTCAGTGTTTCAATATATTATTTACAATTAAATTATTCTAAAATATAGGATATGCACTTCTGAGAAAAAAATCCCCCCAGTATGAATATAAATGAAGAATTGTGTCTTTTTATAAATTATCATACTGATTATTTACTAAGAGAGTGAGAAAGCCTGCTTAGATAGAGCTGTTTTTACAGTAACTCAAAAAGTATATAATAATAATAATAATAATAATAATAATAATAATAATAATAATAATACCTTTATTGTCAATGTACAACCTGTGTACAATGAAATTAACCTCTTATATGATTGTAGTTCAGTGGTGTACACTGGACAACCAAAGAGACTATATTCAGTTTTCAATGGTTTTTCTTCCCCCTTAGTCCAGTCTCACTTCCAGAACTTTTTGTGACAACAAAGCTGCAGATTCAATTTCTGTAGCTTTGATACCTGCATGCCCAGTTCTTATAGATACTTCTCAATTCATGGAGCTCAAGGATATGGACAGGATTCTTGGAGGCTTACTTCATGCATTCTCAATAATGGTAATTATTGGTTTATAAAAGTGGGAATAGCTGTGGTCAATGTTACTCTAAGAGAGGAAGCTGTTTTATCAGGCCTAAAAGTGGCAAGGCTGTTGTTAAAGAAATACCTTCCTGGCCGGGGTAGCACATCCTGTTTCGCTGCTTGAGGTGAAATGGGAAGTGCTGCCCTGCTACTGTCTCCTGTGCTACCACTGCTGGTGGAAAAGTGCTGCAGTCATTGGTACTAATTTTGGGTGAGATCACGGCAATATCACATGAGATCTCACACTCTCAAGAACTCATATGTTTTTGGTGAGATCTTGCTGGAAATATCCGTCAATTCTGGCACCACTTTTCCTCCAGTGACAGAGACAGTAGGGCAGATGGGGCACAATTTCGGCTAACCTTTGTTCATGGATCATGAGAAGATTTGCAGTGTTTTGACAGGATCTAATTGTCAAATTCTGTCTGGATCATAGTTTCTGTGATTTTAGAACAGGAATACTGTTGGCCACTCATCGGCTTATTCAGGGACTGGGAAGAGTTAGATGTCCTCTTGGTGCCACAACACAGGAGGCAGATTTTCGTGTTCACTTTCATATAAGAAGACATTGTGGCACAGACACAAGGCCTGCTCACAATGTACCAGGTACCATTGACTCATGTTCAAACCTTCATTAAATTAATTCAAAGGTCTGAAGGAGGTTTCCAATAATGTTCTCCTAAACATGCTTACAAATCTTCCCGTGACTGGGAGCACTGTCTAATCAGAACATGCTTAGAAACCCTCTTCAGACCTTTGTGCAGAAGTCTGAAGAGGAGACTGCACACCTGGAAATGTTAGGGGCACGTCTTGCATTCTGCCATTCCCCATGCCCCATTTCAACATTTCACCTGAACGTGCCTTGTTGCTCTTTCTTTGAACCAGAAACACAAGGACTGCAAGCTTTCACTCTTCTAACCTTCAAGACACATCTTTCTCAATAAATCCAAAATATATTCTACTCCACAAAAATATTGAATATCTGACCCATATGTACATGTTTGTCACAGAGCAATTTGAATATTTTTGAATAGTTGAGGACTGCCTTCTTTATATATTCTTCTCCACAAGATCCAACATCTAAGCCTTGCTCCAGGTTGCTACGCTTCAAATTAACCATGTTGTTTTCCATTAAAGATTTAAGGATTGTTCTTCAATAAATTTCAGGCAAAGGTCCAGATTGTGACTCTGGTATGGAGGGGAATTAGGACACTTTAATCCTTTGGTTGCCACTGAAGTCCTGATCAGTGCTGCAGGCATACCTCCTACTTGTATCACAGAAAGGCTCCCACTGAAATTAATAGGCGTTTCCTTCCCCATGCTGAACTACAGTGGGGCACAAAGGTTTAATTGCCCCAACCGCTATGCCAGATTCCCATTCCAAATCAAGCAACCGATCTGGCTGTTTGTAGAAGAACAAGTTCAAACTTTGTGATTCCTATATAATGTATTGTTGGACCTAGGGCATGGACACATTTTAGATTTCCTTCCTGACATCAAGTTATGATATACATATATTGCTATGTGTAGATAATATTGATTATCATGGTCATTTCTGTTATCCACAATGCAATATCTGAATATACTATTTGAAGGAGACAATAATACATACTTATTTCTTATGAGAGTATCTGGATTTCTGCTTTTACAATACAGTTTCATTTCTATCCTTTTAGTGACCCTCATAATATCTCTTGAAGTATCCTCATTAGTGTGCACAGGCTCTGTATCCTTTTTGACCTCTCTAGTGGTATTGGTATTCTTACAGACATTGTGAATTCATTTAATATAGGAGAGCCATGGCCTTTGTTCAAAAGAGAAAAGGCCTATATGCAATCCTAAGCATCATAGCTATTGAGTATCTTCCTTTCCCTGTATAAAAATGGTTTAGAGCATATTTATCCCTGTTCAGGAACAACAGCTGCTTGAGGCTGTAAGATCAAACCAGTTGTGTGGATGTTAAGCTGTTGAAAAAATATATATACAAGGCTTTACTCCTCATAAAACTTATTTTTAGGATAGGTAATGTGGGAGGGAAGTCTTTAGCAAAAAACATACTTAATGTGAATACTGTGTTGCAGAATGATAATGAGAACATCATAATAGCCGGCTGGATATGCCAGTGGCCCATCTAGTCCAGCATCCTGTTCTCACAGTGGCCAATCAGATACCTGTGGGAATTTAGCGAGCACAACATGAGCACTTTTTCACTTACTTTCCCCTCTTGTGGATTCCAGCATTTCTGGAACCATTTCTGCCTCAATTAATACTTCTCCTTGACAAAAGCACAATTCATGTATATTCACAGTGCATCATGGGAAATGTAATTGCCGATGGTATAAAATACATTTCCTCTCATGTGCTGTGATATGCTTGTGCAGTGTATAGCAAAATAAACACTTTCTTCATTTAGCTAGCAACTTCACACAGTGTTGGTCGTGTGATTTAGCACGAAGCATAGGAAGCACCACTAAGAGCTTGCAGGAGGTTGTGCAACAATTTCTGATCAATCCCCCTTTTAGATTGTTACATCCATGCTAATTCAGCCAATTGCCACTTGAGCTATTGAGAAAGGTGGATTTAGGGTGCTACTAAAATTTGAGACCCCAAGGTCTGCCACTGCTATTTGGCACTAGCAGAGGGATCAGCACAACCTCCATGTAGCTTACAGGTGTCACTGCGTGGATGGGAAATCTAGCGATCAGCATTGCTGCCTGCAGCTGTTGGGAGCTGGAGTCAAACAACATCTGGAGAAAAAAAGGGTAGTTATGACAGTAAGGAAATGGTGCTACATATAGCAAATAGCATTTTTTCAATCTAGTTAGAGGGCTGTGCCATTATCATTGGCCTTATGATGAGTTTCACTATTTGTCAAAATTACAAAAAAATATAGATGAATGAATGAAACTGAGTTAATAAATGAATTTCATACGCCAGGACCCCAATTAATCTGATTTTCACCTTGGAACAATGATTGATATTCCAGCTTCATTAGAAAAAAAACATGCTTTCACAGTATATTAGTGTTTATTTTCTTTGTGATGTAGTGCTAGTAAAAACAGAATGATTTTTAAAAGGAGGGTTGTAAGGAAGATGCCTGCTTTTTAACATTGCCTCCATTTTCTCCCCTGTGATATCTCTCCTGAGATGTATAGTAAATCAGTGCCAAATAAAAAATAAATAAAAATCTGGCACCATTTTATTATTTCCATGACGACCTTCTGCTTTCCTGAATACTCGGGGGGGGGGGGGGCTTTGCTACTTTAAAAGCAACTAGGATTTTGGTAATTGAAATGGCTAGATGGAGCAATATTTCTAAATTTTGCCATGTAATGCATATGGATGGCTATGGAGCTAAGGAGGAATGCCATTTTTGGCATTACTCTTCTTGTAATGAAGAAAGGTTGGAAACTGGAACAAACTCTGGACATTTTGAAGCTGATGTCTTCCTATGGTTGTAGAGAAAAGTCATACCAGTTCTCATTATTTCCGCTGGGGGTGGGGCAAAGAAAATTTCTGTTTTTTTTTAGTTTAACTTCCCTGGAAAACTAAAGCTGCATAACAGCCACAGATTGTGCCCTTTGAGGAGTGAGTAAATGTATGTTTTCTGTCAACATGATTGTAGCTCTTTAATGTCATAATCCTCCTTTGTATGTGGCATTTGTGATATTTAACTATTATTCATCTGACCTTTGCAGCGCTTAACAAATTACGACTATTCTGTCCCAAATTCTTGTACACAAAGCTCAGGAGAGCAGATGGCATCAAGGAACCCTATTCAATACAAGCTGTAGTTAGCCCTTTCTTCAAGCTGCATCCTACTTATCACTTTGCTGAATGCATACCATACTGAGTTCTGGATGGTTGGCAAAACAGCATCCACTACAGCCTTCTTTCGCAGCCTAACTCAGTGCAGCTGAAACAAGATGTGGTGTGGGCCTTCCATCAAAGAGTGGTTTACTTTGATGTTGAAGCCCAAATCAGAGTTTTTGATATCCTCACTACTTTGTTCTCTTAGCAGTAGTCCATACTTTATAACTTCTCAGAGACTTGGGAGTTCAAAGGGCAGCAACTCTCTGCCAGTTACTCATATGCATGAATGTCCTCAGTCTTGTTCTCAGTTTGCAAGCCATTGTAGGTCAGTTCTCACTAGTTAGGCTGGTACCGTAGTATCAATGCACTGATTGACAAGTAATATACTGCAAGTTCTTGGCAATCATTATTTATCTTGGTTATAGGGGAAAATACAGATAAACTGATGGAGATGCTAGCTTTGGATGCCTCACCAAATGCATCGCAGTGTCAGCGAGGAGGGGAAGGGAAGGAGGCAGTGCATCCATCCTATTTTAGAGTCACATGTTGGGATTTGGAGCCAAGCCTTGGGTTTACACATCCTCTTTCAGCAAATAAAGAACCAGAGTCACATACATGTGTAGGTCCTTATTCTTAGTTCATCTAGCATGTGTGATTAGGAAGGATGTTGTGGCTTACAGTATATGTTAACCAGCTGTAAGTATACTGATTCTATAAATTGTCTTTTCTGATTAAATAGGAAAGCACATATAGCTGCAGGAGGAAGTGGGAAAAGAGCACTGATCTTCCTACATCCTCTTTCACCTTTATGTGTTTTTGTAGATGTGGGGAGGTAATCACATTAACCACCTCATGTGGAGGAGAGGGCAATGCAGGCGGGTGGAGTCTGAGGCCATGTGAGCATCAGGGGGACTCCTCGATGTAAATTGCATTTACATCTTTAGATGTTCTGGTATTTGCTTGAACACACAGTGCCTTAAACAACAGAGAGGGGTGCCACATAGGGATCTGCAACACCTCTCACATCACACGCTCCTCTTGAGACCTTTGTACTATGTCTGAAGAGGTTTTATAAGTATGTACTGTCAAATACACTTAGAAGTTTCTCCATAATTGGGAATCCTTATTAGACAGGACTACTGTTTGCAGGGAGGTTTATAAGTCCAACAGAATATGCATAAGAACCTCTTCAGTCAGCAGCCCACATGACAGACAAGCATATCCATACCCCTTTACATGGTTTAGCACTTTGCATGTTCAGGCAAACATCTGTATATGCCATTTGTCTTTATATGTTTCTTCAGAGCAATGTAAAAATGGCATGGCAAAACTGGTGAATATTGGTAATGTAACTCTGGTTGCAATGAAAGGGTATACTGTACACATAAAAGGGGGAAATTAAGATTGCAGTGGAACTGCAGCCCTGAAATTTATGCATTAGTCAGTCCTGCTTCCACCTCTCCATACATTCAGAATTGACTGATCAAGTTTTGTATCTCAACAGAGGTATTCTGAAAACAAAGTTTTTCATATCTTGTGAAATCGACGACTTTGTGTATATCCAGGCACACCCAGAAATGCCAACTCTGTTTGTGTGTGAGTTAGTGGAATGACTACAAATTATTCATTTCCACATTGGACCAGGAATGGGGATGTTATTGACTTGTCTTTTTGAAGAATGCTTTGGTAAATTACATAATCTGCTATGACAATCATTGCTCCTTTTTTATTTCCTTGGATCCCAATTACCCCTGTTCTGCATCTACTGGGGTAAGCAAAGTGTACATAAAGCTGGGATTAACTTGTGACATTTGAATTACCTTCATTCCACAGTTTGCTAAGTGAGGTAGAGTGTCCAACATTACATTACATGATGATGGAAAAGTCAAGATGGTATTCTATTGGACAGTCTGATAACATTGACTTTTGCAGCTTCATTGCATGGTCCACTGAAGGAAGAAATGGAATGACTGACTAGACTGTGAAAGAGAAGGGTGGGCATATGAAATGAATCTATCAGCTCCCCTGCCCCCATTTCAAACTCTCTGATAACTATATAAGAGATGGGGTAACTGCACGTATTTCTTTATGTGGAGTCAGTGTTCTTTAAGCTTTGATGATATTTGAGTTGGAAGTGGATACTTCCAGGATTGATTTTTTTAGGCTATAGTGAAGCCCTCTTATTCTCCGAGGGGGGGAAGTGGGATCTAAATATATTTACCGGTTCTTCCAGAAGAGAGCTCTTATTTATTTGGTTATGAACCAATCATTTAAGAACATATTTTTAGCTTTCTTCTGTTTCTTTTATATATATCAATCTGGCTCTACTTGATATGAGAACTGCAAATAACCTAAATTAGTCTTGTAGCATTTATATCTTGTTAGGCTTCCTGCTTCAGAAAATATGCAGGGGAAAATGATTATATGTGGTATTCATCTAGAGGTTGATGAGTTTTTTATAATTACGAAGGTAGACATAATGAGATGAAAACATCTCTTTAGGCTCCCTGTGGAATTCCTACCTTTCACGTTGCTGTGTTGGTTTAACTATTTTCTGCCCAAGAAACTGCCAGCATCAGTAAAATATGTTTGCTATAGTATTTGGTTTTCCTGTCTTTGACTCCTACACCATAGCATCTAAGGAATTAACTGGCAAAACTATTAGTATTTGTGGGAATAGGTAACTGCTTGACTCCCACAGGTACATGGGTGGGCAGTTACACCCTTTCCTATCTAATGTATTATGACAAATCTTTGCTTAATGCAATTACTAATTCAACATTATTTAACTCACGTCTTCCCCTCTCCTGTTTTGCACTTTCATATATATTGAATTATTTTCTATATCCATTAACTTCTGAAGCACACAGCACACTCTTCAGTGCGATTTGGAATAAGATCTTGATTTTAGGTCTTTCAATAAAGTGCTTCCTTTTTTTTGCAGGAATGGATGCTACTTACATATTTTTAAAATCATGCTCTACAGATAAAGGGAATCTACTCATTCAATGAGGTCTAAGCCCATTAAACAATTTTGGAAGTTCTTTCTAATATTTAGTGAATACTATAAAGCATTTTGCCAGAGAATCTCTGAAGTACATAGTAGTTCAATTTATCATTTCCTGTGCACTGAGCAGCTTTAGAAGGAATCTATAAGAGCAGGGATATGAATCTTGAATATTTGATAAGCAGGGTTGAAACAATGTCCTTGATCTCAGTGTGTGGGTAGATTATAAATCAGTCTATGATTTAGTTTCAGGTGATAACATTTCTTAAAACCACATTCTTACAGTTTATCTCAATTAATAAGATAGTACGGTATATAACATTTGCTGACAAATACTTTTCATTGCAATGTGTCTTAGGTTGCCTTTAATATCCTTCACTGCAGTAAATAGTAAAGGCATTCTATATATTCCATCCTGATACTTTCCAACTCTTACATGCAAATCCTATCGCAATTGGGCATAGACCTGCATTTGTCTGACATTTTTTTTTGTTTCTGTTGGTCAGTTTTTCCTCTTTGAATGAATACTTCAGTGGACAGAGACACGTACTCTAATATCTGATTACTTTGAATAGTTTTGAAATTGTAGTGTTTTTATTGTTTGAATCTTACTTTGTTCACTGCCTTGAGTACTTTTTAGTGGGTGTCTATGTTATAAATACCTACAGCCAGGAAGTTCCACAATGCAGGGCCTACCACACTAAAGGCTTGGTTCCCAGCAAAGGCCTCCAGGGCTTTGGAACAACCAGAAGTACCACATCAGAGGATCTCAGTGATGAAGGTGGAACATAAATAATTAGGTGCTCCTTAAGGTACTTTGGTCCCAAGTTGTTTATGGCTAAAATTCACACAATATCCTTGAACCTGGCCTGGTAGCAAATTGCAATCAGTACGGCTCTCTCAGCAGAGGGGTAACATATGCCAGTAACCTGCTCCCATGAGCAGTCTGGTTGCTGCATACTACATAGTTGCAGCTTCCAGACCAGATACAAGGGCAGCCTCACATAAAATACATTACAGTAATAAAGTCATAAGGTTACCAATGCATGGGCCATTGTGGCCTCAGTAAACTAGTTTTAAATGGGAACTTGCCTATTCTACCAGGTTCTAGAGTGCCCGGGGGGGGGGTTCCAAAGCTGTGGCTTCATATCTTTGCCCTACTTCAGCATATATCAAGGAAAGTGGCTGTTTTGTTGCTTAATATGTCTAGGTGATTGTCTTTAAGAAGTTTAATTCCTATAGCTTCTATGCTGATGAATAATATTTAGTATTTATATAAGGATTTTCCCTGAATACTCAAAACAGTTCACATATGCATTATGTAATTCTTAGCATAAGGATGCCAAGGCAACCCACTGATCTCAATTCTGACTCAAGATTTGAACTGAGGGTTTCCTGCTCATGCTGTTAGCTACTGAATTCTAAAGCAGAAATGGGGCACCTGTGGCCCTTCAGTGGTTGTTGGACTACAATTTCCATCAGCCCCAAGAAACATGGCCAAGGATCAAGGATGATGGGATTTGTCATCCGACAACACCCCTATCCCTCTTCTAACGAGATAGGTGGGTCTGTCTTATAAGTCTGCATTAACAATTGCTCATTTAAAAGTCTCGTGTAAAACAATTGTGCATAAAGAGTTGACATGGTAGCTCACCTAACAAATTTCCAATTCTGTAAGTGCAGGAATTGCGTGCACTGAAATGTTACTGCTTCTTCCATAGCCTCTGGTAAGGAGGATGAAATGGAGAAAGTATGGCACATGACAAATGAACAGAATCCTTAAGGCACTTTGACAAAATTTGAGGCTTTAGTTTAAGTATAGCCCTACACCTTTGCTTTGGGTCATTAATGGCTTGATTCTTCTTCCCTCAGTACATGATGCTGCTTCAGTAGACGCAGGACCAGCCCTTGATAATACAGTATATGTAATGCAGAGTAATATCCCAGTCTGCATAAGGATGTTTTGCAACAGAACGATGCAAAAGCAGTCTTCCATGCATGTATCACTTGCTGGATCAGGAGTTGCAGATGAAAACAAGATATTGACCTTCACTATGATCCTGTCAATTGGATGTACATATAGTTATACTATTTTCATCTATAGCGGTGCATAATTACTCAAAACTAGAGCTGTACTGGGATGTTGTCAGATAAGGCTACCAGCCTGTCGAAAATATTGTTTAATTTTCCAGTGGTAATACCTCCTGGAGCTTTCTAGGAACTAAAATATTTTTTTATCGTTTTGCAAATTTGCCTGAAGTATAGCTTTATAACTTTAAATGTTAATTGAAATGGTGGAATTTGATAGAGTGCATTTGTTGAATTTTATGATTCTTCTATTATCTGTTTAAAATATAGAATAATTATTGGACATTTGTATCCAGTGCCTTGACTGATGTATTCCCCCCCCCTCACTTATCACATATGTTTAGGATTCATAACATTTCGAGTGTTCCCAACACTTTTTAGAATCAGGTTATAAGTAGAGTTCTTACATCTCATGTAAACCACCTTCTTTCAGTGGAAATGGTAATGTGCACTTCCTTACATTTGAATGTTCCAAATGTATATTTATTCCAATGGCCTTTTATCTAAAAAGAAACAAAAACCTTCCTATGGATGCGTCTAACAAAAGAAGTTTCTCAAGAGGGGACTTGAAATGGCTATTTAATCAAAAATAAACAAGTTTTGAAAGTAGGCCATGCACATCACCAATAAACATGAAAATTTCATTGGTGGGACCTTCTATCCCCTGCCAAAGTGACCTTGCTTGGTGGAAAGATGACAAAGTGCTTTCCTGGCTGTGCCTGACAGCAATGCAATCGCAACACATTTGACAAATCGCTCACATTAAATCGGGGGGCACTTTCGGCAGCATTGGCGTCCCTATCCATCAGTCCTGATTACTACACAAACGTCAACCATGGCACAGAGCACATTTGTCAGGGGGAGTAAAAAGCAGTTGTTAGTAAGAACACTACCTGTCATACTAATGGACTAAGGCTTGTTGCTTTGTGACTTGCAGGAGGCAGCAAATTTGCAAAAAAAAATTAAAATCAAAGCATACCTTTTATGGCTTGGCTAGTGTTTTCTGAAACTGTTTGTTCCACTTTCCCATGCCCCAAAGGAGCCATTCCTCTTTAAAATGGAGAAGAAACACATGACCTCACTCTGTGAATGAAAATTTAAACTCTGAAGTTTATTGTCTAACTAAAATGCTTTCTTTACTGATACAAGAAATACAGTACTTTGCAGTGTACTCATTGCAATCAAAGAGATCTTAATCTTCATTGTTTCAACTGATTCAAGCCTTCTAGAGCTATTTTCAGCTCTCCATATGTATACAGAAAGGAGGAAGATAAACATAATGTCAAGTATATATGCAGGGGTAGATAATTGAGACCAAAATATGAATTTTCATTTTCATTTTCATTGTATTTGTAATGAAAACTTGTAGACCTAATTTGCTAGATCATATTCCATAAACAAATAAGCAAACAGGAACTGCTAAGGACTTTATTTACTCAAAGTCCAAAAACAAGTTTATATCCTTCACTTTTATGCTATATCACATATCAGATATGCGTTATATGTTGCATCAGAAAAATAGCACTCTAGATTATTAAGATGGAAATATTGTCAGGCTGCTGGAACATCACACGTGCTGAAGAAGGTGACAGATTAAAGCACATTCTGGCAAGCAAATGCTAACAGACAGTCACTTTAATGTAAATGTGAAGTAGCTTGGTAAATGGGAGGCCAAAATTTCCTAGAATGTCACAGATCACTCTGACAGCTTCACTATTAATTGTAAAGGCTATGACATAATCATTTGCCTCATGAAAACCAGGGCACAATCTAGAGAAATTATACACACTTAAAATTCATTGAAAAATATGCCAGAGACATTTTCAATAAATTAATAATCCTTAAAACTTTGAAATTAAAGAAATATTAAGGTCTAGACAGAGGGGACATATAGTTAGCTTGTGTACTTGGAATCCTTTGGTTACTGTGGTTGGCTTTTGTATTTAATTGACATTTTTAACTCACAAAGCAGGGATCTCCATCCATTTTTGGCCCATGGCCACATTTGCAAGCTGGAAAAACTTTCACGAGCATTGCAACCAAGTACACACTGCAATCTGTTATTTTGGCTAAAGCAGACTGGTGGTGGGAGAGGAATTTGGGTGCCATGGAAGGCTCTGGGCACTACTTGTCCATGCAGGCCATGTTGGTGAGTCCTGAACTACAAGCTTAGGTTGAGATATTTAGATGATGAAGATGATGATAATAACAATAAAATGTGTGTAGATAATTTATAACAAAATAGTTGTTTACACTCTCTCACCCAGATCTTCTGCTCACCGTTTGACGACAACTGCCCATTCTCACAATAAACACAGTTTATATGAAGAAGTGTGCATGCACATGAAAGCTCATACCAAAATAAAAACTTAGTTGGTCTTTAAGGTGCTACTGAAGGAATTTTTTTTATTTTGCTTCGACTCAGACCAACACGGCTACCTACCTGTAATAAACACAGTGAAAGCTCAGCCTTAGAGCTGAGTGTCTTCATTACTAAGCACATCGTCATTTTTATTTTTTAATGGATAGAGATACACAGAGAGAGGGGAAGCTGTGCACACATTACATTTTATTCTAGAATTAATGGAGACTAGTTACTGGTACTTGTTTTTTTCTTCCTAGTCTACACACCTGCCCAATCACATTGGACCTCTTACATTTGTTTGCAAATGGACAGACTATGGGGTGATGCAGAATTAAACTGCATTGAGCTTTTATTTTTGGAATAAAACCAGTTTATCAATAACAGCTTTTCAATATATATATTGAATAGATATAGCTGTAATTGAGTTTGGACATATAGCAGAAAATGTTAGCAAAACAACTACTGTAATGAAATTGGGAGTTGAGAAAGGTGAAACATCAAGAATTTTGTGGTAGTCTAAAGTTTAAACAATGGAGGGGAAATGATGTGCATTGTGAAAAAACGTGTGGCGTTCCCAATAATTCTTACAAGGAGTGCGACAAATCATCTTGAAAGGGAAGGCTAGTGGAAGAGAATTCTGTATGCCATCCAGATCTGCTTAAAAACAGATTTCTCTCTGATAGCGAGACAACAGAAATCAGTTCCACATTTTATAAAATGTGATAGATAATTTCTTTCCTTTTAAGCTATCTTCTGTGTAGTTTCCCCCCCCCCCTTCAGATATTTATGTATCCATTAAAGGTAAAGGGACCCCTGACCATTAGGTCCAGTCGCGAACGACTCGGGGGTTGTGGCACTCATCTTGCTTTACTGGCTGAGGGAGCCGGTGTACAGCTTCCAGGTCACGTGGCCAGCATGACTAAGCTGCTTCTGGCGAACCAGAGCAGCGCACAGAAATGCCGTTTACCTTCCTGCTGGAGCGGTACCTATTTATCTACTTGCACTTTGATGTGCTTTTGAACTGCTAGGTGGGCAGGAGCAGGGACCGAGCAATGGGAGCTCAGCCCGTCACGGGGATTCGAACCGCCTACCTTCTGATCGGCAAGCCCTAGGCTCTGTGGTTTAGATCACAGCACCACCCGCATCCCATAGCGCTACCCCCTTCACATTAAGTACATACAAATCATTTGAGCCAGAGCAGCCACACACACCTTGATTCCTGTCTTGTCCACACATCGCAGAATGATAGTGGAGATGCTTGTGTTAGCATAAGGTGCATGCCATTTCACCCATTTAATAATTTAATAAATCTGCCTGTCCTATTTGAATGGTAAGCATTACAGTTACTTCAAACAAAAGTATGGCCTACACACTGTCTGCAATGAATGCTACACTATTATGCTATGCTGAAGTCATCATACCCTTTGTGTTCTACTGGGAATTGGGACGCTTTTGATTCTTTATTTTTTTGCCCCCAGGGCAGGGGATTTATAATGAAGCGCAGCAAGCATTCAAGTATTAGGTTACCTTTTGGGCTTGTGTAGATATGAAGCTTTGGAGGAAACCCAGCATGGTTTTTAACAAAGCCACGTTTTCTCTACAGCCTGTTAAAATGAGTAGTCAGTGTTCAATTGATTTGTGCAATGAGGAGTGAAGAGTAGGACATAGTTGATACATGTTTCTGCTTAGTATTAAACATATGAGGAATGTGACTTTTTTCTCTACATGACCTGTAAAATTTCAGTTTGTGAAATAATTATCTTTTATGAAATCTAATTGATTTTGAAAGCAAAGAGCAGGGGCATGCTTCATTGCTTTCTGACAATGGGGTTTCTCCCTTGGTGGTTTTGCCTAGGTTCATCAAGCAAACTTATGGGTGGCCCCATAGAATGTTTAATTTAGTTGAAATGATGAAGAATGAAAAATGTGTCTAACTATATGTTTTCAATTTTTTTGTTTGTTTATGTGCTGTTTTATTTTTACTGACCTGCTCTACCCCCACCCTCGGTTTGTCTTCATATAAAACAAACAAATATTACATCTGCTACTAAGTAATGTAGATATAACAATGTAGGTTTTCTTCATAGAGTATGCTAACTTAACGCCTTGAAATCTCTTGTGCAGATCCTGACAATGTGCCTCACACTTAATTTTCTGGCAACATAGCCAAAATAAACCTTTAGGTGAGGAAAGGAGGAAGGTTTGTCACTAGTAGAAAGGGGTTTATCACCATGAGGCTGTTTCACACATCATTATAATGAATGTGGAAGATTTCAAACACTTGTTTACTGGAAAAAGTGACTGTATTCTTTTCCCGAAATTGTTAACCCACAAATGTGAAAAGCTTGAGTCAGCTGTTGACATCTGGACTTAGAAATATTCAGAAATGAAGGCGTTAATGAGTTTAGCTGCTTCCTATTTTCCAATTATTTAGCATTTCTTATATCAAATTTACAAATGCTTGCAGCATCCCTTGAAGAAGAGGGAAGCTAAAAGCTCAGTTTTTCAGAATTGTAATGTGTGTTGTGTGTTGGCATCCATCCTGACAATGGAGTTCACCTCCAGGAGTGAAGTCAAACCACCAAAGTGACCTCCCCAGGGTGCAAGCTGAGGCAATGTGTATGCAGGTCCTGGGCTGACCAGAAGACAATACCCACTCTTGGCTTCACTATTGTGGTCCAAAGGAAAGCAGAGCAATACATTTGGCACCAGCTTGGCTGCAGGAATTGCCAGAAGGAGACGTACGAGGCACAATCTAACTGTCTTAGGAACTCCACTTGGGATTTCTGTAGAATTTGCTCCTTAGCCCAAAGATATCTCACAAGACAGTGGAGTTTAGGACCAAAGTTTTCCTTCTTCTAGATGGGCTACCTTCCCAGGTTGATGAGTCCCATTTGTTCCTCATTTCCCTCTACAGCACATGTAGAAACTGCCTTCTTGACTTTGGGACGACTATTGGTCTCATCCACTCAATCCGCCAGAGCCCATCTTGCATGCAGGGGAACTCCCTAACTCACTGAGGGTTTGAGGGTTTCTTTTGCAAGAGAAGGCGTCATTAACAAAATAATATTTAGCATATTTTATTTTTGCTTATTGAAGTAGTTTGAAAAAATGAAAAATAATAATTTTAATTTATTTTTGAAACAGATTTAATAGCTCTTGAATGTTTTAGAA
Organism: Zootoca vivipara; assembly: GCF_963506605.1. Classification (NCBI taxonomy): domain Eukaryota; kingdom Metazoa; phylum Chordata; class Lepidosauria; order Squamata; family Lacertidae; genus Zootoca; species Zootoca vivipara. Next base: position 78,876,629 of record NC_083277.1, on the reverse strand, counting down.
TACCTTACTTGCTTACAGGTGTTAATCACTTGTTGTTGTTGTTTAGTCGTTTAGTCGTGTCCGACTCTTCGTGACCCCATGGACCAGAGCACGCCAGGCACTCCTGTCTTGCACTGCCTCCTGAAGACTCATGTTCGTAGCTTTGAGAACACTGTCCAACCATCTCATCCTCTGTCGTCCCCCTCTCCTTGTTGCCTCAATCTTTCCCAACATCAGTGTCTTTTCCAGGGAGTCTTCTCTTCTCATGAGGTGGCCAAAGTATTGGAGCCTCAGCTTCAGGATCTGTCCGTCCAGTGAGCACTCAGGGCTGATTTCCTTAAGAATGGATAGGTTTGATAAAAAGTTAAAAATCCTAAATGTCCAATCAAAACACAACCTTAATTATTATTATTTTTACTTTTGTGCACTGATCACTTGCTTGTTTTCATAAGATGCCATCTATTTTTAGAAGTGTTACCTTCATGCTTTAGACTGTATTAATTAGATTAAGAATGGATTAGATGAACTGAATCTACTATTAAAAGGCAATTCTATTGTGTACTGCAAAATACAAGCACAATTCTTTCTTTTTTTCTGAATTGCAGATATCATTGACACAAATTTCCATAAGCCTTATTTAGCTTATTTGTAGCTTATGTGGCATTAAAAGTGCCAGGAGAAGTAAAAAGTAAAATATTGTGCTAAATTGGATTATATTTAGAGTGGCCATTCCCACCTAGGTTGCTTTTTTTGTTTCTGTATATCCACAAACACTGTATTTGTTGGTCAGCATATAACCATTTTTGCATTGCTTTTTAAGCATTAAATGTTTTAATGGGCTAGATCCAGACTTGTCCTTCTGTAAACAGGACTTCTTTCAATCTCTGAAGGGAATTAAGAGTCAGAGAAGACCTCTGCTGGAAGGAGGTGGGATATACTTTTTGCTGATTCCCTCTTCTTCCACCCATGGCTCTAAAAGGTTTCCAACTGGAGCAGTTTGTGGCAGGAGAAGTATGGGGTGGGGTCACTGGTGGAGGAAGAGGAGTGGGGGGGGAGCGCACCACCCCCAGCAGCACGATCCCGGTGGGGTGCCATCGTGGCTGCCCCGCTCGCCTGCCCGTGCTGGGCACCACGCCCCTGCAGGTGGTGTGCCCTGCCCCTGTGGGCGCTGCGCCCCGCCCCTGGGATGCATGCCAGCCCCACCCCCACCTGCTGTCCACCACTATTCACAGGAGTAAAACCTACATTTATTTTCCTTTGTTGTTTGATATTGTGTATATCAGGTGTGGGCCACCTTCTGCCCTCAGTCTAATTTCACAGGATTGAAGGAATCAAGGAAGGCAGGCAGGCAAAACAGATGGAAGGAGAAAAGGGGAAAGACTTCTGTAAGTGATCAGTGCAGACCTCTAGCAAGAGTGATCTGATCCTCCAGTAGTTTTCTGGATGGGGAGAAGCAAGGGATGTGGAGGAAAGAGAAAAGGGTGGCAGGAAGAAAAGGAGGTGACTTTTGCCACTTTTCACTCTTGCCCTTCCCCCTTCTAGCTTCAGCCCTGACCACTGACAACATGCAGCCCTTGAATTTGGGCAGGTGGGAATATTATGCATGTGATTGGACCAGGGTGCCAACTTGAATAAAAATAATGGGGGGGGGGAGGTTAAACTCCATCCACATAATTGATAACATGATATGGCACACACACACCATTTGAATGGCAATGCCCATCAACCGGGGGGGGGGGCAGTCCCCTCAAATATTGAAGAGAGTAAACACAATTTCAAGCATCCCAGATGCTTTCGACGTGTTTATATCTTTCTGTTATTATTGTTGAAAGAACTTGTATTATTGAGCTGGTTGATGTTTTGAAGAATTAGATAAGATTTTTAAAATAAAGCATTAAAAACTTGTTCAACACTTACGTTGTGAAGGATCAATGAATGTCTGTGTTACATATTTGAGATTTTGTCTACCATTGTTTTGTACTTGACTAGTTTTTTTCATGGTTTCGAAAAATTGTTTCTGTTGCTAATTCCAGTATATTTTTTATATATATTTTTACCTGCTAGCCTAATCATAATAAGGTTTTTCAAAGCAGAACAGCAAAAGTTGCTTTCTCTCTAGGATTGAATGAAACAGTACCTTTCGTTTATTCAAAGAAGTTAATTTTACATTATAAGATCTCCAAGGAAAATTTATTAAAAGTGAAAGATCTGCATATTCATGAGTCATTGTTGCTGACAGCCACATACGTTTAAAGGGTATTTTATAGACTGAACCTAATAAGGTTGCATTAGGGTGCAATTTGTTTTACAACAGTGCTAATTTATCTTTTTGTAATGCAAGCAAACTGAGTGAAATTAGGAAATAAATATTTGTTATATTTTTGTTGAAGTTTCAATTATAAAGTGTGATGATTGGGAGAGATCATTTGAATTAGAAAAATAAAAAGAAAGACAAAAAGTTAACAAAATAATGCATTTTTATTTTCAGCACTCAAAATAACAGCTTTAGCTTTTCTATGCTTGTTTGTGTTCTAAAGTACAGTATGTTAAAAATAAGAAGGGGGGAACCCTACAGACATGACAGTTGCATAAATTACCGTTTCCAGTGATGGAAATGACAGCTCCTCCCTAGGGAGAAGGAAACAGCCTCACAGTCATTCTTTTCTGTATATGTACCATTCCAAGTACTAGATAGAAGCCCACTTGACTTGGTTTTTTATCACTTTGTTTTCTTTTATTTGTTTTTCTGTTGTTTCTTTTAAAACTACTGCAGACATTTGTGAACCATGAAGCTGTAAATGGGTCCATCTTTATTTTGAATCATAGAATCATAGAGTTGGAAGAGACCACAAGGGCCATCCAGTCCAACCCCCTGCCAAGCAGGAAACACCATCAAAGCATTCCTGACAGATGGCTGTCAAGCCTCTGCTTAAAGACCTCCAAAGAAGGAGACTCCACCACACTCCTTGGCAGCAAATTCCACTGCCGAACAGCTCTTACTGTCAGGAAGTTCTTCCTAATGTTTAGGTGGAATTTTCTTTCTTGTAGTTTGAATCCGTTGCTCCTTGTCCGCTTCTCTGGAGCAGCAGAAAACAACCTTTCTCCCTCCTCTATATGACATCCTTTTATATATTTGAACATGGTTATCATATCACCCCTTAACCTTCTCTTCTCCAGGCTAAACATACCCAGCTCCCTAAGCCGTTCCTCATAAGGCATCGTTTCCAGGCCTTTGACCATTTTGGTTGCCCTCTTCTGGACACGTTCCAGCTTATCAGTATCCTTCTTGAACTGTGGTGCCCAGAACTGGACACAGTACTCCAGGTGAGGTCTGACCAGAGCAGAATACAGGGGTACTATTACTTCCCTTGATCTAGATGCTATACTCCTATTGATGCAGCCCAGAATTGCATTGGCTTTTTTAGCTGCTGCATCACACTGCTGACTCATGTCAAGTTTGTGGTCTACCAAGACTCCTAGATCCTTTTCACATGTACTGCTCTCAAGCCAGGTGTCTCCCATCCTGTATTTGTGCCTTTCATTTTTTTTTGCCCAAGTGTAGTACTTTACATTTCTCCTTGTTAAAATTCATCTTGTTTGCTTTGGCCCAGTTGTCTAATCTGTTAAGGTCATTCTGAAGTGTGATCCTGTCCTCTGGGGTGTTAGCCACCCCTCCCAATTTGGTGTCATCTGCAAACTTGCTCAGGATGCCCTCAAGCCCATCATCCAAGTCATTGATAAAGATGTTGAACAAGACTGGGCCCAAGACAGAACCCTGTGGCACCCCACTAGTCACTACTCTCCAGGATGAGGAGGAGCCATTGATGAGCACCCTTTGGGTTCGGTCAGTAAGCCAGTTACAAATCCACTGAATGGTAGCATTGTCTAGCCCACATTTTACCAGCTTCTTTACAAGAATATCATGGGGCACCTTGTCAAAGGCCTTGCTGAAATCAAGATAGGCTACATCCACAGAGTTCCCTTCATCTACCAGGCTTGTAATTCTGTCAAAAAATGAGATCAGATTGGTCTGACATGACTTATTTTTCAGGAACCCATGCTGACTTTTAGTGATCACAGAGTTTCTTTCTAGGTGCTCACAGACTGTTTGCTTAATGATCTGCTCTAGAATCTTTCCTAGTATTGATGTCAGGCTGACTGGGCGGTAATTGTTTGGGTCCTCTCTTTTCCCCTTTTTGAGAATAGGGACAACATTTGCCCTCCTCCAGTCTGCTGGAACTTCGCCTGTTCTCCAGGAATTTTCAAAGATTATTGCCAGTGGTTCTGAAATCACCTCTGCCAGTTCTTTTAATACTCTTGGATGTAGTTCATCTGGCCCTGGAGACTTGAATACATCTAAACTAGCCAAGTATTCTTGTACTACCTCCTTACTTATTCTGGGCTGTGTTTCCCCTGCTGAATCATCTGCTCCATATTCTTCAGGTCGGGTGTTGTTTTCTTTCTTGGAGAAGACTGAGGCAAAGAAGGCATTGAGGAGTTCTGCCCTTTCTCTGTCCCCTGTTTGCATTTCACCATCTTCTCCTCTGAGTGACCCCACTGTTTCCTTGTTTTTCCTTTTGCTACGGACATACCCATAAAAGCCCTTTTTGTTGCTTTTAACCTCTCTAGCGAGCCTGAGTTCATTCTGTGCTTTAGCTTTTCTGACTTTGTCTCTACACGTGCTGGCTATATGTTTGAATTCCTCTCTGGAGATTTCCCCCCTTTTCCATTTTTTGTACATATCCCTTTTAAATCTTAACTCAGTCAAAAGTTCTTTAGATAGCCAGCCTGGCTTCTTTAGGCACCTTCCATGTTTCCGTCTCATTGGTATTGCCTGAAGTTGTGCTTTTAATATCTCCCTTTTAACAAACTCCCAACCATCATAAACTCCCTTCCCTTTTAGTATTACTGTCCATGGGATTTCACCCAGCGTTTCCCTAAGTTTTCTGAAGTTGGCTTTCTTAAAGTCTAGAATTTGGACCTTAGTATGCTTGGTTGCTCCTTTCCGCTGGATAATAAACTCCAGAAGAGCATGGTCACTCCCACCTAATGATCCTGCCACTTCTACCCCACTAACCAAGTCATCACTATTGGTTAGGACCAGATCTAAAATGGCTGATCCTCTTGTTGCTTCTCCCACTTTCTGGACAATGAAGTTGTCTGCAAGGCCAGTGAGGAATCTGTTCGACCTTATGCTCTAGGCTGAGTTTGACATCCAACAAATATCAGGATAGTTGAAATCCCCCATTACTACTATCTCACTTCCTTTGGAATGCTTGGCCATCTGTTCCAGGAAGGCATCATCTGTGTCCTCAGTTTGGCTTGGGGATCTATAGTAAACTCCCACAATGAGATCACTGTTGTTTTTCTCTCCCTTAATTTTGACCCAGATACTCTCAATTTGGCTTTGAAGTTTTAAATCCTGGATCTCTTCACAGGTATACATATCCCTAACATATAAAGCTACTCCTCCTCCTTTCCTGTTTGGTCTATTTCTTTTAAATAGATTGTATCCCTCTATTACTACATTCCAGTCATGAGACTCATCCCACCAGGTTTCAGTGATGCCTATTATGTCATATTTAGTTTGCTGTACCAAGAGCTCAAGTTCATCTTGTTTATTTCCCATGCTCTGTGCATTAGTATACAGACATTGAAGACCGTTGATCATTCCCCCATGTCTCTTATTTAAGGATATTTTCGTCCCACCACTAGGTCTGCATGCTGCTTGCTCCATTTGGTCTTTGACATTTGGATGATCATCTTCAGCATTTGATAGACTCCTACCTTCAGGACCACTGTCTCCCTCCCCCACATAAGTCAGTTTAAAGCCCTCCTGATGAGGTTTTTGAGTTTTGTGGCAAAAACATTCCTCCCAACTTTTGTGAGGTGCAGTCCATCACTTGCCAGAAGTCCATCTTCAAGAAACTGCAGACCGTGATCTAGGAATCCAAACCGTTCCTGTTTGCACCATTTGCGAAGCCAGTTGTTCACTTCCCCTATTTTTCCCTCTCTCCCTGGGCCATGTCGTTCAACTGGGAGGACAGAAGAGATGACAATTTGTGCATCTAATTTTGTTACTTGTATTTCAAAAACTCCAAGCAAAAATGTTTTGTTCTGATAGAGGAGTACTTAAAATAGATGATTCTGAGAAAGCCTTAATTTTCTAGAAACATGGGTAGTATTTGAAGTAAATATTTTTTTCAGAGCTGGCCATTTTAATTGGAATAATTGTTTTGAATGTGACCTATGACAAAAATAATAATACAATAGCTATATTTCTTAAACAACACAATTTTATATAAGAGATCAAATTTCATAGCTTCAGATGTAGTATATATTGTCCCTCACATAGGAAGTCAGCCAACCTGCATTCATCCCTGTCTGTAACATTGAAAAGTTTGGAGTAGATGGGTGGGGTGGAATGATAACTTTCCCCTTATTTTCATTTTGGGGTACTGCACCAAAATGGGACAGCTCAGTGGTTTTATTTATATGTTATGTTTCATGTATTCTAGCTATATTGGAATTTATTCTACATGATACGATTATGGGACTATTTTTTATCTGGTGTAATCTCATAGAACTGGACAAGTGCAATAAGATATGGTTAGGTGCCCTGCATGTGATAGAAGTAAAAAATTATAAATGTGTGCACTTATATCTCTGTGTCTCATGCAGTACCAACATGCAGAGTTTGTACTTGGCTATCCAATCAGAAGCAGCCCTAAGGACTCATTAATCAAGCTAGTTTTGTCAAAATCAATTTGGCCAAAGAAAGAGGTGCAAAATTAATCAGTGCCCTTAGTTTCTCAAAGAGTCTTGCAAGGGTTGGTTGTTTTTTTTCTTTCTAATTTGCTGAAAATTTTCTGAAAAATTCATGGAAGAATTGTACATGCCCAGATTTCTTTATTCATACTTTTGACCTTCTAGATTGTTGTATGAAGTGCTTTGCATTCCTCATCAGATTCCCTTATGCTGGTTATCACAGCCAATTCTTCTTCTTCACATGATAACAAAGGTCATTTGCATGTTGTACATGCATCTTTAATCTGAGATAGACATATCAATCCTACTGTTTAGGTAGGCAAATGTGGAAAATATTGTGGTAGGCATTCCTATGTTTTGCCGTTTATCAGCTGCCCTAAGAAGCCGCATACATAGAAGTAGGTCTAGGAAGTGCTAATCTTAATTTTTGGTAGTAAAAGCCACCACTTCAACAAAAGAAGTGAACTGTGTCCTATTCTGTCTGTTATTCCCACTGCATACCAGGTACTTGGCTCTTGTTGTCCGATGTGTTTGTTATTTTTAGAAAGGGGAGTTCTGCTGCTTTGGCCGGAATCTCTGTAGTCCTGCATTCTGATTATGAGTTCACTGCTTGCCAAGAAGCTTCCCTGCAGATATCTGCTCTAGAGAATGGTTCTGTGTATGGCACTGACCCAGAAACACATTGTTCATGCTTTACAGGTAATAGCAAATTTCATTCTGAATCGAGATGTCCCTGCTGAACCAAAGACTTCAGATGCAACAGGATGAGCATAACAATGACTGAAAGTAGACTTAAAATGTAACATTCTCAGGGATTTATATAACACAAACTTGGAATATAGCAGATTTCAACCAGGCATGTTTAAATATACATTATGATGACATTTATGAATAGCTTTGGTTTGATCATTTGCACAAAACTTAACAAATCTAGTGGGAAGAAATATGATAATAATTAACAGCTGTGAATTTGCCTCGGTAAGTAATATTTATTAAAATGCTATATACACACACACATACACACAAAAATCAGATGGCCACGTTCATAACAAATTAAGACAACACGTTATGCAAGTATCTTATCATTTATAAGAGCTTTGTGAACGTGCACATAATAATTTTATATTTTTGTGGAGTTAGAAATTATGAATATAGATAATAAAATATTCAGAAGGAAGATTTAAATATTAACATTGCATTGGAATTATTTGGCAGCTGTGAATGTGGTGGGCAGAACTGTCTGCCAAACAGACAAGTTGATTTAGAGATCAGAGTGATACAGACCTACAGTTAACTCAGAAAGGACTACAGTTGTTAAAGTGACATTTTCATTCCTCTGGGAGAAGGTAGTTGCAGTAAAGTTTACAGAAGCCCTGTTGGTTTGTCTGAAGTATAGCTGTGACACTGGTGCTAGAGGGATTTGTTTGGTAGACCTCTTTATGTGCTTGTGTGTGAATTTTTGCGAAGCTACAGTAATTGGTGGCAATTGAGGATGTGGACAAAACATAAAGGAAGAACGGCTGCAGTGTATTAAATTAGATGTTTTTACCAGTAGCAAACCCCATCAGGACATAGATTTATGAATTCATTTTTGGGATTTGTGTGGAAACTATGCTAGCTATATACATTGTCCATTGAACAAATGCAATATGTATCGATTTCTTAAATCCACATCTTCCCATTGTTCATCTTTATCTCCCTCATTTTTCCTGATATAGTTCTTGACTCTCCCCTTCTTCTCTGGTGGGTAACACAAACCAATTTGTGGTTTGCCTCAGGTGCCAGACTGGCCCTGGTTGAGCATAAGTTCTAAAATTCAAATACCTAACAAAGGTGGTATCTATTGATATGCAGACACCTAAAATAATTTAAAGGGATGGACATTTAATTATAGTCATATTGCCTGGCAAGTGTCTCAACATTGGTCAGTTCAGAGAAACATCCCTTCACATAGCTGTGTTTGCCAGCTGTCTGTGCTTTAGTATATGGATCTGGAAAGAGGATCAATTATCTATCTGGTGGCAATAAGCAGGAAAAGGTGATGGCGTAAGGCACTATATATATGCAAATGTCCTTAAACTCCAAGTGGTTCCTTTCTTCCACTAAAAGATTTGTTTTTGTGCAAAACCAGATACAGAAAATGAAAGTGAGAAGATTCATCTTAAATAGCAACTGTTGGGGAGCATAGTTCTATTATTGCATGCATTTTAGGCTTATTTTGCACACACGCCTTTCTTTCTCATATGTAGTCAATTTTGTTTATGCAATGTTCTCAGACTGGTTATAACACTTTCTATGCTTTCTAACACTCCTGAACACAAGCTGCAATCTCCCAGAATTTCACAGCCTGCTATATCTTGTTGCTTCCATATTGCCAACCAAGAAAAGATTTGTAATACATTGTGCAAGCTCTTAGACTATTAACTCAATCAATTCAGTTAAGATTAATAGTAAATATAACTAGCAGAGACAAGCCTTGTAGAGAACCTGGCCAAAGACACACAGCACTAATACTTCACATTCTAATGTAATCTTCAGCCCTCAAGGCATTTTTGGGTGGCCTTCCACAACATTATATGCCCCTGCCACAGCCCTCTCACTGCTTTCCCCAAGCCAGGTAAGTGAGGCGCTGGGTTTTAGAAAGGAAGTGTGAGAGGTCTGGCAGGGTCCTTGAGTCTTCCCGCCTCCTTCCCAAAGCTTAGCTAATGCCTCCCCAGCTTTTGGAAGGAGATAGGAGGGCTCTAAGACCTCGTTAGAAATAACACTTTAAAAAAATCTATGTAAAACATATATGACTCCAGAACCACTTTTTCATTTGTTGTTCACTTATGAAGATGATCTTGCTATTTTAACTACATAAGAACATTTTTATTGCAATTCAAACCCATTTATTTCCTCCCATTTTCTATGTCCCATATAGTACCACCACAATATATACTTCATTCCATTTTTCTCTGTAGCACTACAATTCTTGCTGAACTGCTACCTTTTAGAGCCTTTCCCCCACAGCTTTCCACAGCCACAGACCTGCACCTCCATTTTTATTCCTCCTTGTTAGCTGACTATGCAATTTTAATCTGGAGTCTTTTCTTCCTGAACTCTGTGTACCTCAGCTTCTAGTTTCCTTTCCATTTTTCTTTCTTCAACATATTCTTTTGTTCTATTTCTGTCCCTCCTCCAATCTCTTCATTTCAATGCATACAAACTGTTCAATCTTCCAGCAGTGCACACACTGAGGATATTTTAGGCATAGTGGGCTGCACAACATGGCTGTCTGGCTACAGCTGGCTGTAAAAAGTGGCTGCAGTTTCGCCATAGACTTTAGAACTCAGAGAACATGTACAGTACCTTGTATAGTGAAGCCAGCATTCTCGCATACCCATATTTGTGCTTGCCCAAGACATTGTGCTGACAAATTTAATTTAATAAATTAAACAAAAATTATGAAATTCAATAAATAATAATAAATACATGTGCAGATTTGTTTTGCTTCCTCAAACGAGAGAGGGATCATGTAATAGGTTTTTGGAATTCACTTGAATAGTCAGGGATGGGGACTGTAACTGTAACTTTAAGGCTTTATATTATGTTTGCCTGACATGGAGGTGAAGTGGAGTAAAAGTGAAAGTTGAAAGTTGCACCTATTACATTAATGCAAAATCAAAATAGATTTTAGAAATGTCAAGATCTTGAGAAACTAATCTAACGTAACTAGGCTTTTTAAAAAATAAACATTAGAGATATGCATTAAATGATCTTTCTAGTGACAGGAATATGCTTTTGTTTTTTTAAAGACCTTGTCTTTATGGCACCTTAACATTTAACATGTTATTTTAATGGCATGAACTTTTGTATACTACAAACCACATTACCAGATTTTCAAACGGTGAGAAAAAAACAGATATATATATATTCTCTTTCTTCTGTAATCTACTTGATATGTCGTGTGATATTTAGGTTTTGTGGGTTATAACAATTATTAGACCTCAACCACAAATGTACTCCAAGGGAAAGCCACATTAGTGTATTGGGATATATGTTTTATGATAGTGTGTGTGTGTGTGTGTGTGTGTGTGTGTGTGTGTGTGTGTAATACGTGTTATTTGTAAACATGTACTTGGAATCTGCTTATGAGTTCAGGAAAACTGTGTGTAAGCAATAAACATTCCTACCTAATAAGCACCTCCATTAAGAAAATACTTCTGCTCATATTTTTTGTTTTATGAGGTATTGTCCCCAATCTTGTTGGTTATTTTGTGAAAATATACTCTGTTTTGTCTAATCAGAAAGTTATCAAGTTTATGTTTGATTGAATCATAACATAGAAGATATGTAATGGAAATTCAAAGCTTTTGATTTAAAGCCTGCACTTGCTATTGGCAGATAGATGTATGTCAGTGTGAAAGTTTTTCAATTAAAATCCTAATATGGTTTTAAAAGTCCAACAGCTGTGAGTAATTATAAAACCACCTTATGAATCCATGTGCAAACAGATTTATGCAGCAGTCCTCTTGCTAACTGTTTGCTTCAATAATTAAACATACGTTAACAGGATGCTTAGTCATTTCTGTACAATATCCCACCCCCCAATTATTATTTGGACTTACTCATGTTTACAATAATTAGTGACAGCTAATGATATGAATTGAGTTTTTTGTGAATTTGGCATTCATAGCTCAATAATCACTATTGTATTTAAAAAAAAGTCAAAAAAGCTGAAGGGTAAAGATACAAAAGTGTGTGTGTGTGTGTGTGTGTGTGTGTGTGTGCGCGCGCGCCAATGATATTATTCTCCACTGAAGCTAAAACATAAATGTGAAGATAGGATGGTACAATAGTGCCACCTGCCACATCTATATGGCTTACTTGTCATGGTGTTTGTAATCTGTGAACTAACTAGGTTTCTAGTTACAGGTAGGTAGCCGTGTTGGTCTGAGTCGAAGCAAAATAAAAAAATTCCTTCAGTAGCACCTTATCAGTAGCGTGTATCTGAAGAAGTGTGCATGCATACGAAAGCTCATACCAAAATATAAACTTAGTTGGTCTTTAAGGTGCTACTGAAGGAATTTTTTTATTTAACTAGGTTTCTGATAGGGTTTGTGACATGACAGTGTGGAAGGCCATCTCTTTCTCTGTTTCCTTCTCACTCTTCCCCATTATATGTTTGAAAAGTATTCCTTCCGCCAACTGCACCATGTTTTTAATTAAAAAACACTGAAGTAGATTTATACATTCTGAAACATATATTCGTAAAAAGTAGCCAAAGAAATGGATGTGTCTCTAATTCTTTGATCTCTCTGACCCTTGTTTTACAAAGGAAACGATTTCATGAGAAGCACTCCTGAGACTATTTCATTTTCATGGCATGAATGCTTGAAGTAAATGTGGTGTATGGGTGTGCTTAAATATTCCTCTTGTACTTTGACCCACTCACCAAAAAATGTGTCATGTCCTCTCACATTCACCTCCTCTCAATTGAATAAAATTCCTGCTGCTCATTCATTCTCTAAGCCCAGCAGGTGTTGCTGCATGGAGCTGAGCTTTTGTGGAGGAATATTCCCACAACAACAGCAGTACTACTTCATTTTTTGCTACTTCTTTTAAAATAAGTTTTAAAATTATTAGGATGTTGCATACTGGAATGGCTTCTTCACTGTTAAAATACAACAATTGTGACTAGTGCCTCCTTGCCTTCCTTTCAATGATGATCTTCCCTGAACTCCTTCCTCACTGCAGAGTTGGAATATCTGAGGACGGGGAGGGAGGCTTCTGACACCTTTGCTCCCCCAGGATCTCAGATACATTTGCCACCAGAACCAGAAGGGCATAAGTAGCAGAATCCCTGGCTTATGAGGAATGAATGTCTGGTTGCTTCAGCAGCCAGTTATTGACCAGACTGGCAGCTAGAACATCTCAGGACTGGGGGTGGGGATTTATATACACATTTGTCCTGCTGTAGTAACTAGAGCATAAGAAGAACTATGCTAGATCAGGTCAAAGGCACTAATGGTCCATCAGCCTGTTCTTATTGTAGCCACCAGATGCCTATGAGAAGCCCATATACAAACCCTGAGTGCAACACCACTATGCTCACTTGTGACTCTGAGGTCTCTTTCAGTGGAGACAGAACATAGGCATAATGGCTGGTGGCCATTAAATTCATAGCTGCCAAGTTTTCCCTTTTCTCGCGAGGAAGCCTATTCAGCATAATGGAATTTCCCTTAAAAAAAGGGAGAACTTGGCAGCTATGATTAAATTGTCCTGCATGACTTTGTCTATTCCTTTTTTAAAGCCATCCAAGTTTGTGGAACCAGATTCCATAATTTATTTTTTAGCTTCCCTTTGCTCATTTTTGTTCTCCTCATTTGGACAAGACTTCCACTTTCTGAAGAAAGTTATCTTTCCTCTAATTGCATTTTTGTTTCTGTTTGTTAGCCATACTGGTTTTCCCTTGCACTAGTGGCACCTTTCCTGATCTGACTTGTACTATTGTCTATTTTATTGGTTTAAATGTAATGGGAGGAGTTTACTGTTGTGCTAAGTTGCAGGCTTTCCAGGTTGCCAGAAGGAGCAACCTCACTCTCCCCGCTCTGTACCTGTTCTGGAGGTTCTCCTAAGCCTCCTAGTACAGGGGATGTGGTGGAAGGGGGGAAACCCCACTTGCACAAGTGGAAGACCTTGTGCAGGGCTCCCACTGATTAGCCTTGTTAAGTGAATGCCTCCCATTGTATACTGCCTCAAGAACTTTGGTTAGTAGGTGAAGCTATAAATATGTCAAAATACATTTATTTGGGACAGGATCACATCCCTAGATACCTAAAAGTAAGAAACAATACCCATTATTATGTAAATATATACTAACAGTTTCTCTGTTTCACTGACAGCACACTTGCCTCCTTTACACACTAAATTTTCAGAGACCTGCACTGTTATTTCTTATAGGGATGGATTTCCCCAACACATGGTGAGCCACATTGGGGGCTCCTGATTACTATTTGCATCTTATACAGTGGTACCTTGGTTCTCGAACTTAGTCTGTTCTAGGAGTCTGTATGACTCCCAAAACAATTTGAAAACCAAGGTGCGGCTTCCTATTGTCTGCAGGAGCTTTCTGCACTCAATCGGAAGCCGCAGAAGCCACATTGGACGTTTGGCTTCCAAAAAACATTCGCAAACCAGAATACACTCTCCCAGGTTTGCGGTGTTCAGGAGCCGATTTGTTCGGGAGCCAACCCATTCAACTACTAAGGTACCACTGTATTTGACACATCTGTCTTTAAGGGCATAGGAAACTGCAGGCTGTTAATGCAAGGAAAGAGAGAGAGGACACAAACAGCTGTGGACTGAAAGAAGGGAGAGGGTGTGTCAAGAAATGAAGAATGCTGGCAAAAGGAGACACCAAATCAGGGATCAGCAAACATTTTCAGCAGGGGGTTGGTCCACTGTCCCTCAGACCTTGGGGGGGGGGACTATATTTTGGAAAAAAAATATGAATGAATTCCTATGCCCCACAAATAACCCAGAGATGCATTTTAAATAAAAGGACACATTCTACTCATGTAGAAACATGCTGATTCCCAAACAGTCCGCAGGCCGGATTTAGAAGGCGATTGGGCCTCATCCCGCCCCTGAGCCTTAGTTTGGGGGCCCCTGCACCAAATAGAAGATTGTGGTTGGGTGGGTGCAATAGGGACCGCTCCGGCGGGAAGGTAAACGGCGTTTCCGTGCGCTGCTCTGGTTCACCAGAAGCAGCTTTGCCATGCTGGCCACATGACCCGGAAGCTGTCTGCGGACAAACGCCGGCTCCCTCAGCCTATAGAGTGAGATGAGCACCGCAACCCCAGAGTCGGACACGACTGGACCTAAATTAGACACTGCTGTGGCAGAATTGTATCTCTAAAATGAAGTCATTAGATGTGTGCTGACATAGGTGTACATAACTGCAGAGTGGGGCCAAACATGATTAAAGCTGGGGGGTGGGGGAAATAACTTTAAAATAAAGAGAAACTGCATTTCAGATTCCAGAAGTGGTGGGGAAATTACCTGGGAAGTGAAGTGAAGTAGTTCACCACACACATGGTGCTTTTAGTTCTTTGAATGGGAACCCCTATCCCCTTCTTTCTTTGTGATTGAGGAAGACTTGCATTTAAATAAATGAGTTTCTTGTGGCCATTTCTAGTCTGGTTCTCAGTGTAGGGCATTCTAAGGAGTTGCTATTCTTTCAGTAGAAGCCTAATACACTGCAGACATGTTTTGACCCTGTTGTACATCAGCATTTAAATGGTTTGCCTTTGTTTTCAGTCTTGTTCTAGCTAAGACGTTTTAAAAAAACCACTCACATAAAAGATTTCCATAAGAATGGTTGTCAGGAAAGGAGTAACACAAAAAAGTGTCCTGTCAGTTGTGACTTTCCTACTTTTTAGTGGATGTGCTAAAGGCATGACAGACTAAAAGAAATGGCAGAACTTGTGCTCAGAATGTTGTTGCCCATGTTGTCACTGATCAGACACAGTGACAGAAAGTGTAGAACAGAAATGCACAGCCATTATTTGGTGCTATTAAGTAGCCCAACCACCACCTGTGTATCCTTATTCACTAATTACAATAGCTGATGTAATGGGCCTTGACATGCATTTTAATAGTACTTCCATCCTGAGTCAAGCTTCTTATCCATCTAGTGGGTTCAGTGTTTCATTATTTATCAGCTAGGTCAAATTGCCATGGCACATGTTATTTCAGGGTGTGTATTATACTGTACAGCTGTACTTTCTCTATAGAACCTAGTCACTTAAGCTCCAAACCATTTATTTCCTTTCAAAAAAAGAATAGATGAAGTAAAGAAATGCAGAAGTAACTTCTTAATTTACACTCTATAATAGATAATATATTGCTAGTTGTTAACTGCCTAAATATGACATGAGGTCACTAGCAATTTTAATGGGAGTTGACTTAGCATGCTATATTTTATATACCCTGCATCTCATCAATTCATTTATTATTTTATCTTATTTGTCAGAAGAAAATAGCCGCTCTCATAATAGATGGGTATTTAATGAATGATATTTGAGAGTACATTCCCTGTCCTTCTGTTGATATACAACAGCTTTAGCTTTCTCCTAATCTCTGTTGGTATGGAGATCAGGGAAACAGCATGAAAGGACGGCTTGAGGTGATTGGATAAATGAATTTCCCTGTTCATTAACACCACAATATTCAAGGGCTCAGTGTGTTACTTCAGCTTCATAGGACATAATTACATGTTTTGATTAGCAGATACATTTCCCTATCCTCAAGATGTCAACAAGGGTTCATGTGTATGACATATATAAACGGGTGCTAATTTCACTAGTCACAAAAACAAGGTTCCCTAATTACAGTTGTAGCCTATCCTTTCAGTCAAGGTTGGTTCTACATTACTTCTCTGTGGTAGATTGCTGGGTTTCCTTCCTGCAGAGTGACCGCAGACAGTGGACAGGAGTTGTTAGAAATCTCAAATCCAGCATACTCAGCAATTGCTGAATTGCTTGCTGCTCAAGTGTACATGATTAATGAAAGTCTGTACCCATTCTGAAGGATTTCTGCAGTCCGATAAGGTGTCAGGCATTTGTTATTTGTAACTCTTATAAGTTAACAACATATTTTGGGGGAATCTGTACAGGCTTGAGGGAAACAGATTAATTGAGATACTATTTGTAAAAGAGAAAAGAGAAGAGAAGAATACTACAGTTAATTTAGGATAGAATTATTATAATCTTCACTTTTTATTAGTTCTAGTACAGAAAAATAGTTTAGAATAAGTAGTTGTTGTGCCACATATTATCTTTAATATTTGTTCCTCTTTTAGGCCCAGTTTAAGATAAATGCTAATTGTTTCATGCCCAGGAAAAGCTAGTCAGGTACAGTTGTTTAGTTTTGGTGCATGGATGAGACAATGGTTTTGGGAGGGATTTGGTTTGTTAGGTGACCAACCCTCTAGTTAGTCTACCACATTATTCCAGTTGTCATAACCTTTTTGTTTAAGACAGTGATTCCCAAAATAATGGCTGCAGAATCCGGTGCAGTTATTCCAAGGGATTCTTAAAGCCCCATGTTGAGGCTAACTTTATGGAAGGAGAGTCAGGGCTACCCCTGCATGTTCAATCTGCTGCGGCCTGTCTGCCGGTCTCGGGGAACCATCAGAAGCGCCCATCAGAGAATTTCAGTGATCAAGGTGGAGCAGGAGGAATCAGATAGTTCTTAAGGTAATTTGGTCCTAAGGTGTTTAGTGCTTTGCCAATTCACTTAAGACTACCCAGTTATTCAGGAAGGATGAGATTACCCACATACAATTTCCCTCTTTCCTCTTGACCCATAAGAAAATCCAGAACTTACTTTTGCGTATACCTGTACCATTTCCAGTAGCATTTCTCTGCATTATCGTCATTTGATTATGTCATTGTTTGATGATCGGAGGAGCATTACAGTATTAAAATGAATTAAGTCACACAGTAAAATTAACCTATTTAGTATTAAGGTAGCTTTAACAATCCAAAACTGAGCAGAAGATTCATTACTTTTAATATTTGAAGGAAAATTAATTCAGTATCTCATACTGCTGCTGATTTCATTTTCCTTCCTAGTTTAATTTAATGTCAGAGAAACTGCAATGATATTTACATATTGTCTTTGCTGCCTGCAATATCGTTACTATCTTAAATTTCCCACCTGGTTCTGTTTAATCTTATAATAGTTTTTTGGATGTAGACTTGTGGGAACATCATAAATGTTCAGGGAAAAGTGCACCACAGTGAGCTTCAGAAATTACATTAAAAACTTCCTGTATGTTTTAAATAAAAATGAAGCCGTGTAAAGCATAATAACCAAACAAATTAAACTGGTACGGTAATAGCTGATTTCCTGTGAACTCCTGCATCTGTCTTTGGCACATTAAATTCTTGGTTGTTTCTATTACAGTTGCTATTATCATTATTACTTATCACTGTAGCTAGTAACCTTTTTCTGCACATAAATTTCTGTTAAAAATACATTTATTTAGCCTGATTTATAACCAAAGTTGAACTCTGGCACTAAAAGTGGCTTCATGCATTATACAAAATAAAATAGGATGTGTGAATGAGCGTTCTTTGTTTCTACTTCTGGTGCCTTTTCTCCCAGTGACTGGGGAGATGCAGATACCATTTTGTGACCCTGTCTCTTTTTCTGTTCTTTTAGATGCGGTAGCCATTTTGTGTTATGTCACATACACACCCCAGGCAACCATTTTTTGGCCCACAGCACTTTATCAAAGTTCCAAATGTGCCCAGTACCCCGACATGTGCCCAATAGCCCCACAATTTATATTGTGAATATGTATGTTGGAAGTTCTCTTTGGAAGGTTTCACCCTAAAACATTGGTTGGCATCCACCTGTCTTATGAGACAATGGAAGAGTGTGTTGTCAGGGGTAAAGTCAAACAATTGGAGAGTTACAGCACCTGCTGTGGCTGTAGAGACCAATATGGGAGAGACATGTTCTGTTGCAGCTGGGGAAGACTCAATAGAGGACAGGACTTCTGTGCCTTTAATTGCCTTAATTGTCATCTCTTTTGAGTCTGGAAACCTTAAGGAGAAACCAGCAGACCCTTTGTTTAATTTCCAAGCAAAGGGTTTGCTGGTTTCTCTTTAACGTTTCCGGACTCAAAAGAGAGCAGGGCAATTAAAGGCACAGAAGTCCTGTCCTCTATTGAGTCTGGCTACCCTACTTGGTTTTCGAACAGAATGTGTTCCGGAAGTCGTTCAACTTCTGAAACGTTTGGAAACCAAGGTGCGGCTTCTGATTGTTTGCAATGTCCGAGTTCCAAGTTGTTCGTGAACTAAGCTGTTTGAAAACCAAGTTACAGGTATAATAATAATTAATTATTATTTATACCCCGCCCATCTGGCTGGGTTTCCCCAGCTACTCTGGGCAGCTTCCAACTGAATATTAAAAACAGTACAGCATCAAACATTAAAAACCTCCCTAAACAGGGAGTTGTCTTCTAAAAGTAAAATAGTTACTTATTGCCTTGACATCTGCTGGGAGGGCGTTCCACAGGGCGGGTGCCACTACCGATAAGGCCCTCTGTCTGGTTCCCTGTAACCTCACTTCTCGCAATGAGGGAACCGCCAGAAGGCCCTCGGTGCTGGATCTCAGTGTTCGGGCTGAATGGTGGGGGTAGAGACGCTCCTTCAGGTATACAGGCCTGAGGCCGTTTAGGGCTTTAAAGGTCAGTACTAACACTTTGAATTGTGCTCGGAAACATACTGGGAGCCAGTGTAGATCTCTCACTGCGCGGCCAGTGCAACCAAGGCAGTTTCAGTCCCATGGTGAGGCCTGAATCCTGATTGGAAGGGTTCCAAATGGTCCGCTTCTTCCAGGCGTGCTTGGAGTTGTTCAGCAGCCACCCTCTCAATCACCTTGCCCAAGAATGGTAGATTTGAGACTGGGCGGTAGTTGGCCATATTGGCCGGGTCTAAAGATTTTTTTTTTTTAAGAAGCGGTTTAATGACCGCCTCTTTCAGTGGGTCTGGGAATACTCCCTCGTAGAGGGAAGCATTCGCCACCCCGCGGAGCCCATCGCCCAGCCCTTCCCGGCTCACTTTTATTAGCCAGGATGGGCAAGGATCATGGAGACAGGTGGTTGGTTTCACTCGTCCAAGCAGCCTGTCCACATCCTCAGAGGTAACAGATTGAAATTGATCCCAAGCCATGTTGGTCTGCCGTACTTGAAACAAAATTAAAAAAATCCTTCCAGTAGCCCCTTACAGACCAACTACGTTTACCGGTTTTGCTCTTACAGATGCACCATAACTTTCTTCACTCTGTGCTCCCTCTAGCAGTCATTTCTTCTCTGGTCACTGCTGTGGATACACAACCCTGACTGATTGTCTCCAGGCACAGCTGAGTTAATGTTACCGGCCATGTTTGCAGCCATCTTTGTAATGCAGAGTTGGTCTGCCAACGGGCTTGGTGCCTGAAGCCTGCTTCCCATAGAGCACGTACTTGGGGATCCTGCCATCTTCCATTCTGGGGCCCAAGTCAGTGCCTCTATATGCGAGTATACACACTTAGAATGTGAATGGCACATGTGCCTTGTGCAGTAAGAACACCAATGATTTTTAAAAGCACTGACAATAACCTTTTGTTAATATGAGAGTAAAAATGCATTTATGTATGCTATTAGGTTAAACCTTCATCACTGCCAGACATAAATTGCAGCCTAATGTCATACCCTTAAAATATTTTTTAACAGTACAAGGGACGGATTATGTCCTTGAATCCACATCTCCTCTATTGAGTTCAGTATGATCTAATTAAGCGTTTAAAACTTTAAAGTACATACCGGTATGACATGTACATGCAGGAATAACAATCAGGGAATGAAAATGTGTCACAAACGGATGCACTCTGAAATTGAGGCAGACCCTTTTCTCTATTTTTTCCTGTTTCCTTTGTTTCTGATAGTGGTGGTGTTTGTCTCAAACATGTCATTTTGTACTACACCCAGACTTCAAACTCTGATGGCAAATTGTGCACAGATAGATGGAATACTGGGTTGGAATCACAAGTAAAGAGAGAAATGTGAGAACCAAAATGTACCGTATTTCAATTATTATTTTAAAAAATGAATCTATTATAGCACCACACATTGTTTCTTCTATTTGCTGATAGATTGCACTAAACACTTGAACCTCATCAAAATTTTAAGCTGTGGGTGTACTAACTGCTCAAAATTTGCCTGTGCTAGGATCCACAGTACCTTAGGGGACAATGATAATAAGTAGGAGGTAATCTTAGCCAAGGGGAGCACATCACAGCGAATTTAGAAAAACTCCCAAAATAACATCCATAAAAAATAGAGATACTGGGACGGAAGCTTGCCTGGAAGCCATGCCTTTCTTATTTGAAACCCTGATTTAAAACATTTCCTAGGGCTATGCCCCCTAGTTTTAAATCCCTCATGTTGGATCAGTTTGCTCAGTTGTTCGAGGAAACCATTCTGCAATATATGCCAATGTACTTCTGTAATTGCTATGATTTCTAATGTTTTGTGGGAGTCATATTACCACCTGAGGTTGAAAACTAGTCCAAACTGAGGGTTATGATAGGGTCAAGTGTGAATACAATATATTTATATTTTTAAAATGCTTATTACGTTAAGGTTGTTCTACGTTCAGTCTCAACATTCAAAGCAAGCAATGATTTATATAGGGTAGAATACATTAAGTGAAACACCACGTAATCACAAACTTTTACTCCCAGAGCTACCTCTTTCCCCAAATCGCTGCTATTTTCTTGTTTTCTATCTTTGCCTTGCCTCTTCCCTTCCCACCAACATTTTCTCCAGCAAAAGTTGGAATCATGGAAAGTTATTTTAGAGTCTGTTTGATGTCAGTCTCTAGTGGCTAAATGTGTGTGACTGTTCTCGCACTGAAGTCAGATGGATGGCTGTCCGGAAAAGAGGGAGAGGCGGAGGGAAACACACAGCACAAGCTTTGATCTCTCCTGACTCCCTGTGGAATTCTTCCACCTTTTCATGTTGGGGATCAGTTAATTATTAGATGAAATTGGTTTGGGGACCAGAAATCATTCTGAAGACTCAGTTCTCATGCTGATGCCTAGTGTTCTTTGATCTGGGGCACTGTGGCTTTTAGAGGAGAAGAATATGTACCGTATCCCGAAAGTAGTGAGTCTCACTTGCAAAAGTGAATTAGCACAGTTGTCACTTTTAAATAGCCCTGTGTTTAACATGATTGCTGAAATTTGATCCTTTCCTTGCTTATAAGAGTATTATTATTGCAAACCTTCCACATAGGAGTCTCAGATTTCACAAAAGAAGCTCTGTACAATACAAAGTTGCATTGTGTTGGTTGAATTTTGTATTTGTGTTAACCTTTATAAGCTGCCTTGGGGAAAATTTTGGTCAAACGGAAGTATAGAAATAAATTATAGCATACCATAACATACTGTAGAAACTCAAGATATCAAAGCACTTCATATGTTTGGCAGCATTTAACTTCACAGCAACCAACAATAATTATTTATTTGCATGATTGTATTCTTTTTTGGTTGCTTTTGTCAATCATTATTCTACATTGTAACAAAGTTATCACTGAAGTTATGTGTTTTGTTTTTAAACTTACTGCTTCCTTACATTCTGTACCAGTAATCACATGATCTTTCTGGAATGCTTCCCTTAAATATTGAATCTCCATATCTCTTTATATCTTCCTTTACAAATACTGTATGAGCTAATCTCATAATAGAAAGATATTTTCTTTCCTTGCTCATAATGAGTGAAATTTCCTTCCTTTCACTAGAAGAAGGAAGGTAATGTTTTATTTTTCATAATCTAAATGTGCAACAGTGGCTTCCACGCTACAAAGACAGCCTTGGAAGGACCCCATGTTAGCACACTCTACTGTTGTTTATTACTATAGGTTTAGGAGGAAAACTCTGTTTTATGTACATACTCAAGAGGTTACCCCAAGGCTGAGAAACTCCTACATTACAGCTGATTAAGAATTATCACCGGGCGTCCTTTATTGCAGTGCTTTTCAAACTACCTTCAGGGATACCTTTCCATCTGAAGCCCAATCTTGTGCATGTTTACTTGTAAGTTTGATTGGACTTTCTCCTGGGTCAGTAGGAAGTAGGAAGTGCCATGGTGGTATCAGATCTAGCCCAACATTTTGTTCCCACAGTGGCTAACTGAATAACTCTGCAAAGCCCTCCAAGCAGGACATGAGCACAGTAGCACTCTCTTGCTTGTGTACCACAGCAACTGACATTCAGAGGCATAACTCCCCTGATACTGAAAATAATATAGCAATCATGATAGCAGTCAGTGATTGAAGCCAAGGACTTTCTATATGTAAAAAATCAAGCTGATGTTGATACTTGTTGTTGCTTTTTAGTCATTTAGTCGTGTCCAACTCTTTGTGACCCCATGGACCAGAGCACGCCAGGCACTCCTGTCTTCCACTGCCTCCTGCAGTTTGGTCAGACTCATGTTCGTAGCTTCGAGAACACTGTCCACCCATCTTGTCCTCTGTTGTCCCCTTCTCCTTGTGCCCTCAATCTTTCCCAGCATCAGGGTCTTTTCCAGGGAGACCCAGGGAGACCTCTTCTCATGAGGTGGCCAAAGTATTGGAGCCTCAGCTTCAGGACCTGTCCTTCCAGTGAGCACTCAGGGCTGACTTCCTTCAGAATGGATAGGTTTGTCTAGGTTTGTCATTGCTTTTCCCCCAAGAAGCAGGTGTCTGTTAATTTCGTGACTGCTGTTACCATCTGCAGTGATCATGGAACCCAATAAAGTAAAATCTCTCACTGCCTCCATTTCTTCCCCTTCTATTTGCCAGTGGCCATGATCTTGGTTTTTGATACTTAGTTCATGTGAAATGCTCATCAGGCCTATTGCGCATCACTATTTCCATTTGTGAACAAATAGTGTTCCCTAAAAAACAACCAGCACTATCTTGCAATTTGTTTGCTTTTCAGGTTACTTGGTCCACCATTACCGATCATTTAATTGAGGAAGCCATGAACATTTTTCAAGGAAACCCTGATGTCCCTAGTAATTGGCCATTCTCAAAAATGTTTTAAAGGAATATATATATATATATATATATATATATATATATATATATATATATATTCTACTGAAATATGTTCTTGTATTTCATCCCATTTGTACTAACAGAACAGCACTAAGGAAATAACAACAAATAACACAGGGAAGAGTGATTCTGTCAACCAAAGAAACAAACAAAAGAAAACAGATTAGAAAAAAATAACTGTTTCTCCCCAGTACAGTGTCTAGGCTTTTCAAAAGCCAGACAAAAAATGAATCTTGTCACTTCCCTTTGCTTTGTTTGCATTGCTTTTATTTCAACATCCTTCATGGATATTAAATTATATAATTCCATTTCTAGGTCAGTTGAATGAGCTATATTGGTACCATGCAAGCTTTACTTCCGGTGCTATACCCCAGAGTGGTATAGATTATTAATCAAATTCTAGAAACAATTTCATTGATAATACTAATACTACTAATAATAACAATAATAACAGTGCTTGCAAAAATAGAACAAGCTTGGAAACATTAACATTAACTTTATTGAGTATGAGCTTTAAATTCCCCTTCTGTTTTTCAGATTTTGCAGGTTTAAATTTTTTCCTTCTCTGTGTTTTTGTTCTTCCAGTGGTTACTGTTTACCCTTGGTGGGTAACTTCAAGCCCAAGTGTAAAATGCAGCCCCCCCCGGCTTCTCTGTCTGCCCCCCCCCGACCACACCCCTGACAGGTCTGCTCCATACCCTTTTCAAGTTCTTTTGTGTGGCTGGAATGTTTCCTTGGACGTGATAATTTAACTTACTTGTTTGAATGTGTATATATGTAGAAATCACTGGATTTTGTGTAGAAAGTAGCCTACTGTGCAAAGATATGAGCCAATTCAGTTGCTCTGTCCCCTTTCGCCTTTGGACCTGCTTACCACTGAATCTGCTCCCCACCCCCTGAAGGTTGATCATTAGGGAATGCATCCTAAGCTTAAAAGTTTCCCCACCCCATATCTATCCTAGACCAGTATCATGTTTCTTATTCTTTGAACTCTATACCCTTTATACTCTATTATGTATATTATACTTTGAAACATGCATTTTACAAATGAGATACTTAGCACTGAGCTTGGTGTTTCAGTAAAGATGTTTAAAAAACAAACTCCAAGGCTGTAGTCTTACCTGGAAGGCACACTTACATGGAAGTAAGTTCCAGTGAACAAAATGGGACATATCTCTAAGTAAACATGCATAGGATTGCTCTGTTGAATTAATGGAATATGTATAATTACATTTTCAAAAATAAAATAATTATTATCACACAGAACTATGAATAAAAAAATTATGATAAGAAAATATGTTTGTTTGGAATGTGCAACTTCCATGAATGCTATATTATCAATATAGTAAAGAGAGCAGAAGAGAGGCATTTAACTAAAGGAACATGAAAGTCAATGTCTGGTTTTTTAAAAAAAAACAAAAAAAAAACAAAAACAAAATACAGATACAGAAAATGCAAATAACTAATTAAGCAGCCATTTTGAAAGCAATATTGAAATGGGTTCTTATATTGTACCAGTGACATGGGAACCACTACAGAATTGTTCCTTCCTGGATTGCAAGTACAGTATAATGTGAATAAGAATTCTGGGCCATGTGGTAGAAGCCCATCAGTGGTCTCCTGCTTCCTATTCCAGAATTACCTCACTTTCTAGAATACTGGAGCTGTGTGATGAAGAACTGCAGCATGGTTTTCTTGCATTGCCTCAGCAGAACTGCCTCGCAGCGGTTCACACACTGGTGTAACATATAAACTGCAACTCCCAGGTGTATATTCTAACAATTCCCTTATTATAAGATACTGGGGAAGGAGGCTTTCATCACTTTGCCTCAAATGGCTGTGAGATACTGTAAGACAGCAGTGGTGGGAAACATTTTCTGCTTCAGATTTTATTGGACTTGAAGCTCAGGGTCAGGATGGTGTAGTGTAGTAAAATCCACACTGGAGGGTCACAGATTCCCCTGCCATGTACACTGCCATCTTCCAGAAAGTTCGCAGTGCTATGTTATTTGTTCCTACTAATGCCAGATCCTTTCAATTCTTGAAAAGTTGCACGTCCTATTCAAATGAAAGCGCCAATCTCTGATGTTCTATGGATTCTGCATGTCATTAAATAAGATGACAATGTAGGTTTATGTGAGTTATTGTTTGTTGTTCCCAATCCCACATATACAGTAAAAGCAAAAATAATAATACACTACTGTCCCCACATTAAAGAAACCCAAAGAGGATTAATCATATCTGTCTAATAATAGTTGTTCCCTTTAGATGACCAGATGTGCTCTTTTGAAACTAGCTTATAGAGAAACTGGCAGCTGAAAGAGACCTGTTGGAAAGGGTGGAATTTTTTTTTTTTTTTAAAGTACGGAGCATAAAGCTAATATCACCACAAGACATAGATATACTAAGCATTCATGGTTACATGGGACCCAGGACCCAAATAAGGGGCTGGATTCAGGGGCGAACAAAAGTGTTGTGACACCTAGGTCAGGGCGTCGCTACGTACGATGCACCGTACGTAGCGACGCCACACATGTGCTGTACATCGTGGTTTGCTGGCGGCGCCGCTTCAACACCGTACGGACGGTCCCAGGATCCTCTGCTCGCAGCTGCAGCTGTGAACCGTACGTAGCGACGCCACACATGTGCTGTGCATAGTGGTTTGCTGGCGGCGCCGCTTCAACACCGTACGGACGGTCCCAGGATCCTCTGCTCGCAGCTGCAGCTGTGAACAGAGGATCCTCCATTCGCAGCTGTAGTGGTGATGGAGGGATGCCACCACTGTCCGTACGGCGCTCAAGTGGTGCCAGCGGCAAACCACTATGTACAGCACATGTGCGGCATCACTATGTACAGTGCATGTGTGCACCACCGCACATGTGCTGTACGTAGCGGTTTTCCGCCAGTGCTGGGATCCTCTGCTCGCGGCTGCAGCCGCAAACGGAGGATCCTCCACATGCGGCTATGGTGGTGCGGTGGTTGCTCGCGCTGCCACATGCTCCCACGGGGTGCCTTCTTGTCACCCCCCCAGACATGGTGCCCAGGGCGCACCCCCCCCCTGCCACCCGTTGTCACGCCACTGGCTGGATTTTCAGTTATGCTTTCCTAGGGTGGTAAAACCTTTGAATATGTTCTTGGCCCTTAGGAAAATGTGTTCTTATTCTACTGCAAAGACCCACTGTTCATTGTTTTGAAAACATTTAAAGGGACATTTACAGAAGGTGTTGGTATATGTCATAAATGAAAGAAGGGTTTTGCAGAGATAGATACTAGAACCAAAACCTGGAACCCTTTCTACAATGTGTTCATCAAGGCAGCTGCTTCATTTTGCTTCATAATAAAGGTGCTGTTGTGTTGGATTCCAAAGTACCTACAAATCATGATATCAGTTATCTGTTCTGTTGCCTTGTGTGAAAGCAGTTATATAAGCAGGGTCATTTACTATTATCACTAGGCTTCATTAAAGCACTTTCTAAATATTTGTCCTATAATTATTTTATTTTAAAATGTTTTGACTTCATAGACAATATACAACTAGAATATATACAGCAAACATTATCCTACAAATGCTGTATGATGCCTTATGTGTAAAAAAAAAAAAACCCCACAAAAACAAACAAACTGCAAGCGGAGGATCCCAGCACTGGCACCCTTTGATAATTCATTTTGTAATATTTTAATCTGCATTGCCATTGTATCTTTGGGATTTTTCCCTAATTCCTTTTCTTTCTCTTCTATTTCTTTCTCGATCTTATTCAAATTTTCCCTTCTTTCTTTATTGATTCTGCTCTTCTGTTGTCTATAAATACCCCTTATAAAGGCTTTACTCGCCTCCCAAACTGTTTGCAGACCATGTTCTTAAATGTGGGTATTATCAGTTGTGTCCCTGACATCTTTGAGTAAGACTGGAAGAGATTCCTTTCTGAAACCCTGGAAAAATGCTGCCAGTTAGTAGATAATACTGAGCTACCTAGACCAGTAGTCTAACTCAATTTAAGGTAGCTGTCTGAGGACCTCCTTAAATATATTTCCTCCACATATGTTTGAAAATACTTGTTTCTTCTTTCTGACCTTGTTTGGATATCATGCTAAAATATGGTTTCATGTTTTTATTGTTACAGGAAGGTAAAATTATGTTTACAAGTCCCAATTACGGGACACGAGTTTCCTTTCTTAAGATCACTTTTTTTAAAAAAAAAATCTGAGTAAGGCGGGAGGAGGCAGGTAGCAGCAGCAGGACCATTGCCGACTAGAAGATGAATACCTACCTTAGCATCCCCACCCGCTTTCTACTGCACCTTTAGAATAGAAGCTTGTTGGAGATGCCAAAAGGTTTGGCCAAGTAGCCTAGCTCATGAAGAGCAAGAACTTTGGCACAGTAGTATCTGGTTTCCAAAGGGGAAGCCTTTTTATTTGGAGGCACCACTGATGGTGGGTTGCCACTGACAAGCTAACCCTCATGGGATGGCCCCAAGTGTGGCGAAATCAAGAGCAAATCCCACAGCTGATTGAAACTGCCACACGTGGAGAGGATGTGAATTAATATGGCTTCCATGTGAGAGGTAAGATGCTATGGAGCTGCATCTGTGGTGACAGCATGCACGCTGCTCACAAAAACATACCTGGTATGATTGGTGGGTATTGGTGGCAGTTTTTAACGTTTGATGTTTTATTGTGTTTTTACTATTCTGTTGGGAGCCGCCCAGAGTGGCTGGGGAAACCCAGCCAGATCGGTGGGGTATAATTATAATTATTAAATTATCATTCTGTTTTGTGCTGGTTTGATTGATTATTTGTAGCCTAATTGCATATTTCTTTTGTATTAATATGTTCACTGTTTTGGTAGACTTTGAGCTAAAAAAAATTGGTATATTAAGAAAACATAACATGAGGTGACTCAGGTTTGTTCCCACAAGGCATATATACACATTAAGGTGATGACTTTTTTACAACCTCATTTCCCTGTATCATAATTTGATGAGCTTTCATTAAAGATTAGATAAAATCTTACTTTCAAAGAGATTTGATTTTAAAAAAAACCTCACGCACAAAATGATTTTAAACATTTTATTTATCAGTTTTTTGACCATTTTTGAAGTCACTGTAAGCAGATATAAAATTGAACCCAAGCTTTAGAGTCACATATAAAGACGCCTGCTTCTTGGGAGAAAAGCAATGACAAACCTAGACAGCATCTTAAAAAGCAGAGACATCACTTTGCCGACAAAGGTCCGTATAGTTAAAGCTATGGTTTTCCCAGTAGTGATGTATGGAAGTGAGAGCTGGACCATAAAGAAGGCTGATCGTCGAAGAATTGATGCTTTTGAATTATGGTGCTGGAGGAGACTCTTGAGAGTCCCATGGACTGCTAGAAGATCAAACCTATCCATTCTTAAGGAAATCAGCCCTGAGTGCTCCCTGGAAGGACAGATCGTGAAGCTGAGGCTCCAATACTTTGGCCACCTCATGAGAAGAGAAGAATCCTTGGAAAAGACCCTGATGTTGGGAAAGATTGAGGGCACTAGGAGAAGGGGACGACAGAGGACAAGATGGTTGGACAGTGTTCTCGAAGCTACGAACATGAGTTTGACCAAACTGCGGGAGGCAGTGCAAGACAGGAGTGCCTGGCGTGCTATGGTCCATGGGGTCACGAAGAGTCGGACACGACTAAACGACTAAACAACAACATATACAACATTATATAGGATCATCAAACACACAAGGAAGCTCTTTTTAGCTGCAGTAACAGTATAGACGCCGCTAGAGGACGATGTTTTGCTACCTCTCCTGTAGGTTCTTTTCCCAGCATGTCTGGCAGGATCTGCTGGCTGAGTTTTGAGGTCCCCAAAAGGGGCTTTTACCTTGCGCAGGTGTGACATTTGTATACTCTATGTTGCTAAGAACACTCCCCATTGTGGAATGTGGTGTTGTGTCCAAATTTGATACGAAATATATATAGAATTGTTAATACAATTTTATGAAATGGTAAAATGGCATACGAAAAAATTTAAAACGGTTTGTGCGTAGCCTTTTTAAATATTTCAATGGAATATACCTCATTTTAGTCATTAATAGGCAAAAGTTCATCCATTTGTGCTAAAGGAAATAATTTTTGAGGGGAAAAAATGAAAAAGTCATCACCCTAATACACATTCTTACAGGGTCTGCATAGTTTACCAGAACTGCTTTAAATATCAGATATGCTTAACTGCCAGCTGAAATGTGCCCTCATGTGTTTCTCCACAACAGAACTCTATAGCCATGGGCTGGAACAGCTTTTATTCCATCCACTGTAGGCTATTTCAGGATAAGTTGACAGGCTATACTGTATCTTCTTACTCAATCACTTCTATTCACTGCATGCCAGTAGTATTTTCAGAATAGCACTCAACGATAAGGAAAAAGCAAACATGAATGGACTGCTGTGAATTTATTGGTACTCCAACTTCCCTTGATCAAAAGTCCTGCCAGCCGAGTGGCTTGTCTTGCCTGCTTAAAGAGTAACTTTCCACATCCCGTCTGACTAGCCAGAACATTTCTTATTCTGAGAGATAAAATGAGAGTTTGTGACTTAAGGATGGAATAAACAGGAGCAAAGATGGCTTGTCAGTGCCAAGCCTTGTCTTGGCAGCTGCCTCAGCAGAATGCATTTGATAAACTGTGATTGACAAAACACTATAGAGCGATAGCTTGAAGCTGAAATCAAGGTTCACAGGAAAGCAGTCTAACATTAGAATAACAGTTCAAGTACGTAGACCTGTCACAAATCACTTCAGGTGTTAAAACTTCAAGGAGATGAAATACGGATGAGAATTTTATGAAATGTTTGCAGAAATCATTGATATTACAGCCTATAATAAAGGATGGGTTTATTTGTTTTCTTTGTTCATGTTTAACATTTGAAATAATGTAACAGAATTCCTATTTTTCATTTCCATTTTGGGAAATAGCTTTTAATATACAGGTATGTCAAAGTAAAGGTAAAGTCGTGACCGACTCTGGGGTTGTGGCGCTCATCTCGCGTTATTAGCTGAGGGAGCCGGCATACAGCTTCCAGGTCATGTGGTGGTCATATTTAAAATTGCAACAGAATCAGTAGCAAAGCACCACTCAATTCCGTATTTTCATTGAACTACGGTACTTGTAAAAGATAAAAATCAGGAAATGATGTGTAGTTGAGGTTTATGATTTCTGAAAAGGTTGCTGGTATTTGGTTTAAAAAGAAATCTACCTGAACCTTTTCCATAATGAACTTTCCCCCACTAGAATTGTCACTAATGGAAAATTATAAAGAGTTTACTATTGTGATTATGACAAACCAATTAGTGTTAATGAATGAGGTGATGTTACAGGTTGTTCACATACTTCTGTCACCCCCATACTACTACTACTACTACTACTACTATTTACCACTC
Source organism: Zootoca vivipara (assembly GCF_963506605.1). Lineage (NCBI taxonomy): Eukaryota > Metazoa > Chordata > Lepidosauria > Squamata > Lacertidae > Zootoca > Zootoca vivipara. The sequence goes on along the minus strand of NC_083277.1, from coordinate 78,845,830 downwards.
CCATCTGGCTGGGTTCCCCCAGCCACTCTGGGCAGCTTCAAACAGAATATTAAAAATACTATAAAACATCAAACATTAAAAACTTCCCTAATTGCTTTCAAAATGATTCAAGTTTCCCCAGAACAAAGACAGGAAACTATGTTTGAATCCAAAGGTGCTCTCCAGTGATGGAAGGAGTCCACTGACTCCCAACTATCTGAAACATTATTTTCAGGAATGTAGGCTACTGCAGGAGCCGAAATCCCAGCGCTTTCCATCCAGTGCAATATCTGGATTATCTATAAAAAAATTCCTTCAGTATTCCTTGGTATGAGCTTTCGTGTGCATGCACACTTCTTCAGATATCTGAAGAAGTGTGCATGCACACGAAAGCTCATACCAAAATATAAACTTAGTTGGTCTTTAAGGTGCTACTGAAGGAATTTTTTATTTTGCTTCGACTCAGACCAACACGGCTACCTACCTGTAACTGGATTATCTATGTCAGTGCTCCCCAACCTTTTTATCGCCGCGGACCAGTCAACGTTAGATAATTTTACTGCAGCCCGCTGAGGGGGGGTTTATTGTTTATATTTTATTTAGATTGTTTTGATTTAATAATTTTAATTTAATTGTATTTAATGATCCTTAGGCGGCCCGGTACCAATTGATCCACGGACCGCTACCGGTCCGTGGCCCAGGGGTTGAGGACCACTGATCTATGTCACAAGTTTATTAAGGAGCAGCTGAACCAAACTGAACTTTTCCAAACTAATACATGACCTGAATAATGCTCATGAGAAGAGGCAGTGGTGTACCTTGCGCCCTTGGTAAGGAGCTGTATTGGCACCCCTCTTTGGGGAAAAAAATCACTTTACCACAATAGCCAGCAGCCCAGCGAGTCCCACACAAGGAGCAAGCAGCTGCTGGGGCCACACATCTGCCTCCACGGACCTCAACCCCCACCCAGCTGGACACATGGAGAGGAAAAGCCACTCCCTGGCTGTTCTCTCACCCAGCAGGGAGGGAGGAAGGCAGGACCTAGTCATGTCCCCCAGGAAGAGGGAATTTTGTGGGCTGTGCGCGCACACAAAAGTTGGGAGAATTAAAAAACTTCCATCAGTAGCGGGTGTGAAGAAGGCAGCAGCAATATCAGCTATCCTGTTATCCCACCCACCCCCAATCTCAATTTCTTTTGAGGCGATTGTCATCCAGGCAATCTGCCTCTTGTGTCCCTCACCCCACACAACCAACTTTTCCCCCAGTTGGAGCAATCTCTGGTTATTTTTATGCCTCCCCATCCTGTCTGTGCTCTTGGAGAGAACCGGTTTTGCCAACCCCTAGATATGCCCCTGAGAAGAGGTATCAAGCCCTAAACACATCACCTTTGTATCAGTAATTGCACCCAAGGCAAACCACTTATGATAGCCAGCTAGTTTGCAAATTTAGGCTGGGGCATTTCTCCCCAGCCCAGTCTCTAGAGGAGCCCCTTACATTTAACTGGGACATGTGCAGTCTCTCTAGATTTATAGGGTTACCAGTATGATGTACTTGCTAATTCAGTGTGCCGGTTCTTTGTCACAGGTAATATTTTGGCAAAATGCAAAACATCGTCCTCTTGAGCTGGCATTGGGTCTCTTGTGACTGATCTCTTGTACTCAAGGGCTGGGTACTAAGTTACAAAATGTCTTCCTTTCCTAACAGTGATAGCAGAAGAGAGCCTGTGGATATTTGATAGCTTGACCCAAAGTCCCTGGAAATCACAACTTCATTTTATGTTTCGCTCAACTTGCAATCTCTCAGCAAGGGACTAGTAATTGCTGGCTTTCACTTATTCCTGTGGGTCACTTTCATTTATTTTGTTTTTCTCTTCTTTCTTTTAAAACAAAATTGTATATAGCAGTTGACGTATGAATAGACCTGAATCTTTTGACTGGGGAACAGATTCTCCAATTTTCTGTGAATGCATCACCATTTATGCTGGGTCTGCCAGAATGCTCTCTTTTCACTGACATTATCTTTTCAATTAAAGCTATAACAATCTGATCAAGAAATTGCTAACTCTAGTTTTATTCCTCCACTCACAAAGGAGAAAGCAGAATAATATTTGGCAGATGATTTCCACTTCAGTGCCTACTGATACCTCTTGCTCTAAATGCTCCATCTGTAAGTTCCACAGGGACAGAGCTGGACCTATTCATAGAAAATGGATAGCTTCCATCATTTCAGATGGAAAATGCAGTGTTCATTTTAACAGGCCTGTCTTCCTTGGGCATGCTGCTTTATATTTCTGAGTGCTATATGATTGTGAAGGTTGCACAAGGTTAATGCACTCAAATACTAGCCTGCTCCGGTGCCAGGTCAGTCACTGACTGGCTTCCTTGATCTGAGGTGCCTATGTGTATACTGGTGGCTTCATTCTAAGGTTAATAATAGGAGGCCACTGAAGACATTGAACAATTTGTCAATTTTAGCTGTCCTTACTCAATCAAATTATAATGCTACAATAATAAGGATTCTGAAGTCCTCACTGATACCTTGGCCACTTAATAGTGTTCTTGAAAGGTTTGCTGCTGCCAAGAATTATTGAAAAGCTTTGGTTAGATAACATTCTAGGTCTTCTGTGGTGGGTTGACTTTTTTATTTTGGCCAGCCTGTGTGTGGAAACATCTTTGCAAGATTGGCCAGAAGGGGAGGAGGACAGGAATGAGACTACTGAGACTGTAGATGAGGAGGAACTGAGTGGGTCCTCAGATCCTGCCCTGCCACAGACTGACATCCCAATGGAGGAGGGAGATCCAACAGAGTCATCCCCAGCTCTTTCCCTGGAGCAAGAGGCTGTTCCGGCAGCTGGGGAAGCACATAAGCTAGAGTCTTAACAGTGTGTTGACTTGGCTGACTCAGATACATTGGCATGAACAGACCTAGCCCACTCACAGGAGTGCCCACTTACTTCCCCTGGGGTTTATTCGCTTTAGCCTAGTCATATGGATTCGAGTCCTGTTTCTGAATTGCTGAGGCTTGTAACCTGTGGCCTGGTCTGTGTTTAAACCGTGTAGTGGCTTTTGGAATAAAACCTTTATGAATAATCAATCTGAGAGTGGGAGCCAGGATGCTGGAGCTATTTCATTTCTGCATAGGACAGAAACATACATTCTAAAAATACTATTTTGGGTTAATTTGCTTATCTCACTCTTTACGCAACATATAGATAAAAGTCACCAATATGTGCTGTGATCATATTAGTGATCATGTATCTCTGTTATTGCAAAGAAGTTCATGGTTGAAGCCATACGTATCCAATTTTTCACTAGAATGTTAATTAATCCCCTGTGTTTGGGTATATTTTTCTTCATCTATTTTCTTACAGAAAAAGGAGACCAAAACAAAGCTCCAATGCAACCTATTGCTATCTCTGTTTAGGCATCACCAATTTTAATCCTCCCTATTAACCTGACAATTAAGATATTGATCTCGGTAGGCATAAGATCATGTCTTGCTCTTGGCAAAATGTTTTCAGAAAAGCTCTCTTCTGACTATTATTTGCAACAGTATTTTCACGAATAGTAAGTTGAGAATAGGAAATGGTCAGAATGTATGTAAGACATACTCTAGTAGTAGTATAGATGCCACCTTATATACACATATTATCCAATTAAAACATGACAGAATTTGTGTCTGTAATATTAGGACATTCCTGCGGTTAAGTTAAGAAGACTGCTGCTATCAGATCTTAGACCAGCATAGCATATCACCTGTTCATATAGCAGTCAGAAGCACATTGATAACCGCAGGAAAAAGAGATCGTGCAACAGTTTCCAATAAAACTGTGGCCAACCAACAATTCAGTGTATTCGCAGTGCCACCTCCATCTTAACCATGCATGCAAGGCACCACCATGATAACATGATGTAATTCATTTGATGCCCTTTTGCATGTACATACATGCTGCCAGGAAATGTTCACAAAGCATCCATAAGTAGTGCCTCCATGTGTGCCACAGTTTCCACTTACCCATTAGTATCGTACTACAAATATTTGGATAACTGGCTGTATCATTTCCCCTTGTGGATATAACATCCCATGCCTGCTTTGGTCTGGTCTGGTTTTTATGTGTTTGTCTCATGAGTTTCTATTTTGTTATTTCGGTTTTATGGCTAAAATTCAATTAAAATACCTTTAAAAAAATAGTGCACGCACAGATGTTTTATGTATGCTGCTCTGTATCATATCTGGAATTGTTTAATGCCTGTGTTTTACAACTCAAGTGATACCGGGAACTCTTTTAATTCTGGAATCTGTGACTTCTGACCAAGTTGGATATATCTGTCAATTTTGGTCCCCCCCCCCAGTTTCTCAGTTCTCCACATTTCTGCAGCAATTTGTGATTATTATTTTTAATCCTCATGAAAATCTATTAGCATTTTAGTGTGAATTTCTCCTAATAGACACACATTGGATTTGTTTTTTTGCCTAATATACACATTTTTGCAAAACAGTTTCCACCACTGTAATGCATTTTTGTATGTTATTTTCACTGTTGTTGTTGTTGTTTAGTCGTTTAGTCGTGTCCGACTCTTCGTGACCCCATGGACCATAGCACGCCAGGCACTCCTGTCTTCCACTGCCTCCCGCAGTTTGGTCAAACTCATGTTCGTAGCTTCGAGAACACTGTCCAACCATCTCATCCTCTGTCGTCCCCTTCTCCTAGTGCCCTCAATCTTTCCCAACATCAGGGTCTTTTCCAAGGATTCTTCTCTTCTCATGAGGTGGCCAAAGTATTGGAGCCTCAGCTTCACGATCTGTCCTTCCAGTGAGCACCCAGGGTTGATTTCCTTCAGAATGGAGAGGTTTGATCTTCTTGCAGTCCATGGGACTCTCAGGAGTCTCCTCCAGCACCATAATTCAAAAGCATCAATTCTTCGGCGATCAGCCTTCTTTATGGTCCAGCTCTCACTTCCATACATCACTACTGGGAAAACAATAGCTTTAACTATACGGACCTTTGTAGGCAAGGTGATTTTCACTAATATATGTATTATTATGCATGCTTGATACTAATAAAATACACTTTTGTGCACATTACCTGGCTGAAGAAAATGCATTGGAGAATTCGGAGAAGTGCAAATTTCAAAGGATAGTTGTGCTTCGATTCAAACCTTGTTTTGGAAAGTAAGAATTTGGCAGGTTTTTCTTTAATAGTGTCCTTAATCAAATTTCTCCCCCATCCTGACTTCTGATTGTTGATAATTAAGTACAGAAAATTGAAGGGAGACATTTTAAAACTAAATGTACTTTCTTACTAATTGAAAAGAGAAAATGTCACCTTTGAAAACAATGTATGAGATATTACCTATTCCTTTGTATTTTATGTTGTAACTTATCTAGAATAGTATATGCCACTAAGATGTTTGTGTTCTCATAGCAGAGGAATATGTTTTGGAGATACACAAAAAGTATGTCCTATATCCTCACATTGCTGCCACTAATAAGTGTACAGTGGTACCTTGGTTCTCAAACATAATTCATTCCGAAAGACCTTTCGAGTTCCAAAATGTTCAAAGATCGAGGCGCAAAGGACTGTCAGCAAATTCAATTGAGAAAACTGAAGAATACACAGAAGAAGCAGTTTGACTTCTGAGGCACGTTTGAAAACAGAATCATTTACTTCTAGTTTACGTCGGGTTTTCGGCGTTTGGGTTCCGAAACGTTCGTCAAGGGTGACATTTGAGAACCGAGATAACACTGTACTTTGCACTGAGGTTAATACAAAGATAAATGTTTGAGTCCCCCTTTTTATATGGGTATCAGTTCCTGCGATGCATTAAGTAATACTGTGCATGCTGATAGATATATAGATATAGATATAGATATAAATGCAAAAATATATAATGTGTTTGCTTATGCCTAGGAGCTACATGTGCAATCACAAAAATGTTCAAATCTTTTTTATTTCCCTCCATTTTTTTATACTGTTACATTTTACTGTTGTGTGTGACAAATTGTTTCGTGCTATAGAGCCTTGCCAGCAATACACTTCAAAATATATGGCATAAATTATTAATGTGGATAATAAGCACCAATAATTTAGGGAAGTATGGATGTCCATGTGGCTAAAAATAATGTCAGTGCTCCAGTTTTGAAGTGATGCAAACATAGATCAAGAGTCTTCCCTTGTAATGTTGTAATATGTACACTTCTGAATTGGAACATGGGAAGACAACAAATAAGGGTTGTTGGTTTTTTTTTTTACAAGTGTCAAGTGATTTATAATGAGCTAACAAATGCATAAGTTAATGACTGAGCAACACATTACAGTAGGGTGTATCATAATTAAATTGACTGTTCTACAATGAGCCTTAAACACAGAAATTTGTAATTTAAAAAAGTGGGGGTTCTATGGTTAGCATATAAAGGAACAGATAATTCCGGATTCTGTGTTTCAGAAAGATGGTATTTGCAAGTCGTTTTAACAATGCATCATATAAATATGAAAAGCTAAGCTGTTTTTAGTTTAATTGGCTTGGTGAATGCAGTTCAGGCAAGAAGAACAGTCAATAACTACTTCTCTGGCTTCAAGGACAAGAAAAGATCAAACAACTCATCAGAAAGAAAATGTAAAAATGGTGTAAAACACAACAGAATAGGTAATTCTATCACTTAAAGATGATAGGTGAGAGAGAGAGAAATGACAAATCCTTTCTTTTACTGTATAATCAGATCAGATGAAGAAGCAGACTTTCTGCAGCAGAGGGGGCATAACAGCTCATATTCTATTGTCTTTGAGTTTTTGTTTCTATCTTGTTACCTTCAAATGTTGTTTTTATTTCTTCATAGCCTCTATCTGCATGTGGAGATAGTTTTCATTTAGAGTAAAATTAGTATGAGATCATTTTTAGTTATTGAATTTGATGTGGGGAGAGACACATACTTAATGAGGCAGAGTAAGACAAAAAGGGTTTGTACCAAACTGTGCATTAATCAGAACTTTATATTCCAATATCTTTATAATACAGATGAATTTGCTTCTATATTTCAAAAATTCTGATTCATTCAATTCCTTTTGTGTGTGTGTGTGTGTATTGCAAGAAAAATGGCATAGTTTCCTCCACGCTTATAATAGCTGTGTAAGGTATGTAAGGCTCAAGGTCAATTGATGTAAAGCCACCGAGTAAGCTTCTTCTTTTTTTTGCCAATGTTGGGGTTTGAACCTGACTTTTTCTGATCTAAGCCAAATAAGAAGGTTCTCAAATCATGCTTTGTCTGCTTTTGGGATTGGTTATCAAACTGGTTTCCAGAAATAATATTGTAGAGAAAAAGTAAGCACATATTATTCTGAGGATAACTAATATAGGTTACTTTTAGATTCTAAAAGTACAATCTCAAAATCATTAAATAACAACAGATTACTTTTCTTTACCCTTTGATTACACTGCCCTCCTTACAGCTGTGATGACTGTAATCCTTGGGAACACAAATTCCACAGTAGCAGTTTATATGGTGTAGCAGAGTTGCATTTGCCTCTTGACAACAGCATCACTGCAGCTTACCTGGATGGAGCTAATATAGGCAGTAGAGAAGTTGGGGCTGTTCTGAAGCACACGTGGGACGGACCTTTAAATTGGCTCCATCAGTGCATCTGCACAGCCAGTGTTGTTATTCTAGCATGTTGGTTTTTTTTAATAAGAAAACTAGCTGGCGTTGCTGTGGCTAATCCCTGTGACTGCAACCACCCTGTGCTGATCCATGACGTATCCCATTCGGCTTAGTCTGTAAAGGCTTCAGCCTAGTATGTAAATGGGAGCCAAGGTGCTTTTGAGAGGAAAGGTTTTATAGGTGCAGTACCAGTGTAGCTACCACTAGAGGGCGCTGGTTTGCAACCTGGTTCTTTTCCCAGAATGCATTTTCGTCTGAGTGGTGTGTTTTGAAACACGGGGTTTGGGGTTTTTTACGTGGCACAGGTGTGACATCTGTCTTTGAAAACAGTATGGGCTTGCTCTCATATTCGCATGCGGCATTGTGTCAAAATTTGAACGCAATCGGTCAAGCAGTTTTGGTGAAACATGGATACTAAGGGACATGGCCAGTTTACATTTATATACCAGTATATATAGATGCCATGTACTATGAAGTTGAATGTGGCAGCAATTGAATTAAAGGCTGTTGGAATTGAAGAGTAAGAGGGATATGAGCATTTCAGTGATGATTGGAAAGATGCCAAGATGGCAGAGACTACCCATTTGAAAAACAAAAGACCTGGAATGTGTTGAGCAGAAATATAGCATAAGCATGAATTTGTGAAGGTTCATTGATGAGGCACATTACATAAAATAAATGTGAAACCTGAGGGGTAGAGATTAAATTGTTTATCTGTAAGGCTTTGCTTACAAAATACCCTCCTCTTAAAGAATAGTTTGGAGATTGTAGGTCATAGTGTACCCTATCCTTCCTGATAACTGCAAAATCCATCAATGTCCCATTGATATTAGTACAGTATTATTATTATTTTAAAAGATGGTGTAGAATCTGAATAAAAGCTTAATAAGTAGATTGTTTAGAACAATAGTCCTCATGAGAATGTTTGATTCTGAGTGTAGCTGCTAGAGAGAACCCTAAATGCAATTAGGTCTCACTCCCTGTGAGTGTCAAAGGCAGTAGTCACATAGAGGTATCCCAAAAGATGACATTAAAAAAACACGTGTTCCAACATTTACATTTTTCATTCCTTTGAGTATCAGCAACAAAAGCTTTGTTAAGAATTACTGGAGCCTTGGAAAACACACAGTAGAAAATTAGTTTTGAGAAACTTGTTTTAGATGTTTCACATCAAAAAGATGGATGCTTCTGCCACCATGGGGAAGCAGTTTGTTGTCCCCATCTGTAAGCTTTGTAATTGTTAGAAACTATTCTCCCAAGGTAGTCAGTGATAAGGACAAAAGGAAACTACTGTTTTCACTAAACACACACAAGTTATAAAGGGCAAACTGAACCAAGGTCATTTAAATCTCTCTCTTTTATGTTGTAAATGCAGCTGCTGAACAAATATACAAAATAATTACAACACAAAACTGTATATAGTGTTATATAGATTGCAGGAGTATAGTTTGCATAATAAGAAAATATGCAAGGTTTTACTAGACATCATTATTATTAAAACTATCCAGAAAGGAGGGCAGAAAATATAAGGTCCATTGGGAGTGGCCTACAAAGACTTTTCTTTCCACCTGTGCACTGGACATTGCTACTACCGTATTTGACAATTTGCCCACAAAACAGGAGGGAAAATGTAATGTCCAGATGCTCAGGACCAAACTGCAGCTTAACCTTTTCTCCCATGTCACTTCCCTGATGAAAACTGCATGTGTGCAGGCACAGAGAGAAGAACTGTGTTTCCCTCTTTGGGGATAATAAGGTTGGGCTGCTTTGAGACATCATGAGGGAACAGGTTTACACACACAAAGCACGCACAGTGCCAAACTACATCAGTTCGTGTTAGTCATTGTGGCCGCTCTGATAAAAGTTTCCAAAATGTAACTGTGGGGAATCCAACAGCACAAATGTCCTGGTGTAAAATAGTGGTCTTCTGGCACTATTTTCTGGAACCACAGGAGGCAATGTAGAAGGAAACCATGGTATTGTGACTTTGAGGGGCGGGCAGGCTGTATGCCTGAGCTGCCTTCTAATTCCTGGATGTAGCACAGATTCAATTCCTGGAATAGCAAGGCTCGCTTCCTAGTGTGGTAGTTGCCTTCTAAGTATGGGTCGTTAAGGTAACAAAGAAAGTGGCTCAGTGCCCTCTGTCTGTTAGTTAGAGAGACAAAGAGTTGAGTTATGTGAGCTAGAAGCTGCAGACTGCAGGCTGGGCAGATGGGAAAGGCAGAGGCATGCCTGATCCCTGTTTGAATCAAAGGCTGTGACTATGGGAGAAGCAAGACCCTCTTGAGGTGCTAATGCTGAGGTGCTAATCCATTGTAGGATCAGATTGTTTATACATGTAAGTAAGTCATATATCCTAAAGACAGCACAATCTCTGCTGGCCTTCATTCTGAGGAAATTGAGCCCTGTGTAAGCGCCTGGAACCCTTGGAATCTAATAACGCTTGGCGATTGGGGTGGCGCGCAACACTATTAAAAGTTACTGAGAGGTGTTGGAGAAACAACAGGTCACTGTTTCTCTCACCTTGCACAAGGCTATTTCAGTCCCCAAACCAGTACGGAAGCTGTTTTGAAATTAAATAAATTGGTTAGTGTGTTGTGCTGATAACGCCAAGGTTGCAGGTTCAATCTCTGTGCTACCAAAGCAGTGCATAACTAAGAGCCTTCACCTTGGGCAGCCTTTCCTTCAGGAGAAACCAGGCAAGTTTGGGCAGGATACGGTCCAAGTAGATGAGCAGACTGTTTCGCTTCCAGGCTGCAGTGCTTAAGCCTTCAATTGCATTTGTACCATTCTTGGTGGAATGGGTGGAATGAGCCCTGAGGCTCTGTGGTACTCCATGTCAGCTTGAAATCAGTGTTTCTTATCCTGGATTCTGTATTTCGCCTCAGTCACAAGTTGTGTTCCAGACACTACTAATTTGTTCTGGTAGTTCTGGTAGTACCATTTTACCTGCTAAGAGCAGCTTTGCACCTTGGCAACTCTGTTGGGGTGTGTGTGCAGGGTTTTAGGTATGGAGGGCATTGCATTTTGTGTTAAGGCCCAAAGACCTTTGGAGGAGATACAAAGCATCGTGGAACATTTGATAAATGTCTTGTTCTGCTATGAACTTTCTGATGCTAAGAGCCATTCAGCAGTGGAACAAACTACCTCAGAAGGTGGTGGACACTCCTTCGCTGAAGGTTTTTAAACAGATGGCATGGCCAACTGACCGAGATTATTTAGCTGTGATTCCTGCATTGCAGGACTATATGACCCTTTGGGTACCTTATAATTCTACAATTCTGTTGTTTTATACACAGCATGTTGCACCAACCATATGACGTTTCCTGTCACTAGAATGCAAAGGTTCGGGTTTTGCAGAATACACACACACTATTGTTCAAGAATCAAATCTGGCTCCAGTGATCTATGTTTAAAAGAGGAAATACTTTGCCATTCACAACATAGTTAAGAAATGCAAGAATTATAGGCATGCATTACATTTTCATTCTAACGATTGTGTAATCCTTAATTTTATGGTACCAAAAGGAGTGCTGCTAGGATCAGGAGTTTTCTATAAACTATAAAGTTTTATATAAACCATAAATCTGGCATATTGCAGCTATAAAAATATTTATTTTACACTTTTAAATTCAGTGCCTTAAATATTTAGATCCTTACATGTATGAGTGTTCAGAGAAATGAACCCTCCAATTTTTGAAATATATATTCAAAATACTGAACACAGAGTCCTTAGAAATTAACCAGCAATACTATTTTTGTTTGTTTGTGGCAGACCATTCAGGATTTTATTTCAAAACCCATTTGTGATTGAAATAAGTGACCATCACATAGTACTGGGAAAAGAGACGAATAATTCTACTCCGTAAATACTGTTGGTTCCAAAGAGCAGTAATTTAAAATTAGGTCATTTAGTGGATTGTGGGAGGAAGGAAGATTAAAGGTGATGGTTTGTTATGATTAGACTATGATGCTGCTTCTGTTTCTGCCTCATTGCAAAGCATATTGTGTGGATGAGCTGCTTGTGGGAGCACATCTAATGTGAAAGTAAGGTAGGCTTATCTAAATAGCACCAAAAGGAATTCTGTGAAGGCACCTGCCTGATATCAATAGAAGAGGATCCTCACTCTCCTTTCCAACTTGCCCTCAGCCACGCTAGGCTGCAATTGCAGTCCTTTTTGTATCAATGTACACATATCTAAACATAATTATGTCCTAAAATACATACTTTAACATATTTTGATGATTTGTTTGAACCAAGAACTGTGTAAAATTTGGAAAGGTGTGAAATCCGTAAAATATTCCAATCTTTATTAGCCTGGGGGGTTCAAATTAGGCCAGTTTACTTAAAAATGTGGACTGAACAAAGTTATCTTACATCTCTAATTTTAAATGTAACTTGTTATTTATGGCATTTAATTTTTTTTTAAAAAAATGAACAAATGATATATCACATACCTAAAACTTGTGTTAGACTACAAACACAGGAATGTAGTGTAAGAATTAAGCCCCATTAGGGAATTCAGAAAGCATGTGTAGGTTAGGGGGAGAGCCTTCAAAAGATATATTTTAAAATAATATCTAAAAGCAACCATATTAATTTAAAGGTTAAGTGTTCATTAGAATTCTGATCATTATCTTTTTGAAATGCAGTATGAGTCACTTACTCATTCTTAATTGGGGTGAGGAGAGCAAAAAGACACAATAATTTAAGAAACTTAAGGAGTAAAATGCTCATGGAAAACATTTCTGTTTCAATAAATCTTCCCTTCAGTTTTTGTTCTGGGACCTCTCTGTTGTATTGCCCTTTCCTCTCTGATATCTCTTCATGTCTCCTGCACTGAGGAAAGTTTGAATCAATTTTGTATTATTACATCCCTTCTCTAACTTTCTGGTTTAGTGATCAAACCAGGTATTTTCTTGCCTGTTTACACTAATTTTTATACACACTGGTTTAATTCTTATTTGAAAATGTCTTTAAAGTCATGGACTGTACACATGTGCACAAACACAGGAGTGTACAAGGAAGAGGAGAGAGACTCTGTATCAGTGTTAGAAACTGAATTATAAAAGCTAGGAGCAGAATTGCTCCTGGAACCTAGGTTACAGGAGCAAAAACAGAATGGCTAGTTGCTATTTCCCCTCCAATGCAGCAGCACTTTTTAGTTATTTTTTCAAAAAGCATGAACTAATATGCAATTCACACAAGTGACACATTGTTAATATCACACTTTTAATAGCAGTTCTTAATCGGACACTACAAACATAAATGGTGCTCAGCCCCTTCAATAGCAGCCCAAACCATGTCATTTGAATAATTAATATTCACAAATACGTTTGTGTGTGCGCACACACATGTGCACGCTACTACGAGCAGCTTCACACCAGTTGTGGCCACTTACAGCAGCTTGAAATGTTAAGAGAGGTGCTAAAAATAAAAGCACTTTCTACATTCATGAGCATGCACTTTTGGCATCCTAATTGCATATGTACAATCGCCCAAAAGGCTTTAGCTCTGTTCCTGAATTCAGCTGTTTCCCAGTAAGATAGAAACCTGTCAGTGAAAGTTTATACTCAAGCCGGTGGTTGCAAGGTATGCTTAATAGCATAACTTCCAGCTGCAGTAGAGGTCTCAATCACCCAACTATACATAAATATTTATACATAAATACATAAATATGGAAAGTGTTACAGAACAGAAAACACCTACCTCCAAATTGGTAATATGATGGAAAATGAGTCTCCCTTCCCTGTGAGCTATTTTTTATATATTGCATAACAATTTGAACTTTATGCATATGCATGTTTATACATGGACCCACTATTTCAGTTCTTCAAAAACAAATTGTACCACTGATATTTCTAAGATCTATAGGGGTTCTGCTGCATTCCTTAATGTAGCAACAATATGCTTTCTGCGTAGGTCCACCTACATCAATAGGAAAATATTCTTAGCACCAGAGCAAAGGGAAGGGGTGGAGGAATATCTATTTATCTAAATCAGTAACAGTGAGCAGCCCCTGAAATGAGCGGGCTTCCCTGCACACATCCTGAGATGGCCACAAATCATGGCTGAGGTGGCAACACACAGACAGAGAGAACCAGGAACACAAACACAAGAGATAGAGACAGAGAATAGCTGTGAACTCCTGCTGAGCTGACCTCCACTGCCCAGAGAACTGGAAGGAGGGGATGGGGAGGGGAAAACACAGAAAGTGGAGTGTGTTGGATTGGGCTGAAGTAACAAGAAAATGACTATCTGGTAGAGAAACACACATGAGCTGTGTAGCTCCAACCCAACCCAACCCAAAAGCAGCCCGTTTCACATGCCCCTCCTTCATATAACAGTGTGTGTGAGAGAAAAACCAAACAAATATACGAGGCACTTTTCCTCTCTGCTACCTGGGGAACTCTCACCTTTGGTGGGCTCACCTTTCCTCCCCTGCCCCTCTGTTCTCTCCACATAGTATTCAAATGAATCAGGAAACTACTCTTAACTTTACAGTGGAACCTCGGTTTATGAACACCTCGGTTTATGAATTTTCGGTTTACAAACGCCGCAGACCCATCTGGAACGGATTAATTCATTTTCCATTACTTTCAATGGGAAAGTTCGCTTCAGTTTATGAACGCTTCAGTTTATGAACAGACTTCCGGAACCAATTACACCTATGCTTCAGTTTATGAACGCTTCAGTTTAAGTACTCTGTGGACCCGTCTGGAACGGATTAATCCACTTTCCATTACTTTCAATGGGAAAGTTCACTTCAGTTTATGAACGCTTCAGTTTAAGTACTCCGCGGACTGTCTGGAACAGATTAATCCACTTTCCATTATTTTCAATGGGAAAGCTTGCTTCAGTTTATGAACGCTTCAGTTTATGAACAGACTTCCGGAACCAATTGCATGGGCGTAGGCAGGGGGGGCAGGAGGGGGCAGCTGCCCCCCCCCAGAAGCAAAAAAATTAATGTATTTTACAGACCATAACCAGCACTTTTCCCCTCCAAAAACTGAAGTGGAAAGGGCTTTGCTTTAGCAAGAGCAGCTAAGTCTCCGCTTGCTGGGGGGGGGACACAGCAGTAACAAAAACACATCAAATAAATAAAGCAAAGTGGCTACCAGTAGTTAAGCAGTTAAGACAATGGAGCATATATCCCCAGGCAAGATTCGATAGCTGACCATTTCACCCTATTGTTCTTAAGTGGGAGTTGTTAATGAGCATTCAGGAGCATTAAGAGTTCTATTGGCGATTTAATGAGGGTGCAGACTCAGAGGATTCAATTTGACTAAGGTGGCTCTGCAAGGCTAAAAAGAAGTGAATAAGAAAGGGGGGGGCTGTAGCTTTGACAGACACAGTGATGTTTATAAAAAGCATTGGTGTTCCAGTCTGCCCCTCCTCCTGCATCTGTATACTGTAAATCAGGGGTGGCCACCTCCCAAGAGACTCAGATCTACTCAGAGTTTAAAACTGGGGGTGATCTACCCCCTTTTGGGGGGTTCAGGTCAAAGCTGTTGAGTTTTTTTTAAAGGAAGGGAAGCCCTGTTTTTTGGGGTTTAGGTAAAACTTGTTGAGCTTCTTTTAGGAGGGAGGGAGGCCCATTTTTGTTTAGGGCTTCAGGTCATAGTTCAACTTTTTTGAGGGAGGAGGAAAATTTTGGGTGAGCTTTTTTTAGGGGTGCCAGTGACCTACCAGTGATCTACCACAGACATCCAGTGATCTACTGGTAGATCACAATCTACCTGTTGGACGTGCCTGCTGTAAACCAAGCAGAGAGAAAGCTGCTTACAAGGCTCCTGTACATGCAGAGTTCCAGCATCACAGCGTCACCCAGAGGCACCCACAAATATGAGTTATCCCTCTCTCTATTTCTTCCTTCCTTCCCTCCCTCTTCCATCCTTAATAAAATACGGGGGGGGGGGCAGATAAGCCCCACATAGAAAGCCCATCAACATGGGGGGATGACTCTTTCAAATACGGTATTTACCAGTAATTGGGGGGGGGGAGAGGCATCTAGGCCTCTAGGAGTTGGCTGCTATGCCTAGGAGTAGGACAATTCAAGAAAGCAGAACGATGCATATGGTATGGTAATATATCAATAGAATCGTAGAATTGTAGTCGGAAGGGACCACAAGGGTCATCTAGTCCAACCCGCTGCAATGCAGGATTTTTTTCCTAAGGTGGGGCTTGAACCATGGTTGAAATATTATGCTGATATGCAGCAACGCCTTGGAGCCGTCGTGGCTGTGGCCATGCCTTGCCCCGCCCTCGCCCGCCCTTCCACCCCCTCTCCCCTGCCCGACCCTCCTGTCCTCTTGCTGCAGAGTTCCAGCATCACAGCGTCATCCAGAGACACCCACAAATATGAGTTATTTCTCTCTCTATTTCTTCCTTCCTTCCCTCCCTCTTCCATCCTTAATAAAATACGGGGGGGCAGATAAGCCCCACATAGAAAGCCCATCAACATGGGGGGATGACTCTTTCAAATACGGTATTTACCAGTAATTGGGGGGGGGGAGAGGCATCTAGGCCTCTAGGAGTTGGCTGCTATGCCTAGGAGTAGGACAATTCAAGAAAGCAGAACGATGCATATGGTATGGTAATATATCAATAGAATCGTAGAATTGTAGTCGGAAGGGACCACAAGGGTCATCTAGTCCAACCCGCTGCAATGCAGGATTTTTTTCCTAAGGTGGGGCTTGAACCATGGTTGAAATATTATGCTGATATGCAGCAACGCCTTGGAGCCGTCGTGGCTGTGGCCATGCCTTGCCCCGCCCTCGCCCGCCCTTCCACCCCCTCTCCCCTGCCCGACCCTCCTGTCCTCTTGCTGCAGAGTTCCAGCATCACAGCGTCATCCAGAGACACCCACAAATATGAGTTATTTCTCTCTCTATTTCTTCCTTCCTTCCCTCCCTCTTCCATCCTTAATAAAATACGGGGGGGGCAGATAAGCCCCACATAGAAAGCCCATCAACATGGGGGGATGACTCTTTCAAATACGGTATTTACCAGTAATTGGGGGGGGGGCACCTAGGCCTCTAGGAGTTGGATGCTATGCCTAGGAGTAGGACAATTCAAGAAAGCAGAATGATGCATATGCTATGGTAATATATCAATAGAATCATAGAATTGTAGTCGGAAGGGACCACAAGGGTCATCTAGTCCAACCCCCTGCAATGCAGGATTTTTTTCCTAAGGTGGGGCTTGAACCATGGTTGAAATAATATGCTGATATGCAGCAATGCCTCTGAGCCGTCGTGGCTGCGGCCGTGTCTTGCCTCGCCCTCGCCCGCCCTGCCACCCCCTCTCGCCTGCCCGACCCTCCCGTCCTCTCCAGCCAAGCAGGGTAGCCGCCAACGCTACCAGCCCCAGAAGCACAAGGTGGCCGCTGCTGCCACCGCCACGATGTCATCAGGCCCGTTGGCCCTTTAGCCCTGCCCACTTTGTGGCCCCTCCCCTTTAGTGCCTTGGCCCCGCCCCTGAACGACCATGGCTCCCCCCCCTAGTTTTGATCCTGGCTACGCCCCTGACCAATTGTGTTCATAAACTGAGGTACCACTGTACTTTTCTAGTCCCGCACCTTTGGCACCATCCCAGTGACTCACCATACAAGGCGGGCTGAGCTCGGGGCTGGAAAGAAAGGGAGGGAAGGAGGGAGGGAGAATAAGAGGAGAAGGCAAGGCTGCCTTGTGAGATGAGAGAGTCGTGTGGTTGGGTGGAGTCACGGGATTCCACAGAGGACAATAACTCTAATGCAGGAGCTGCTGAAGAGGATCGAGGTGAGGGAGCCTCTCTTTGAAGTCCCATCAGGAAGGTGTGGTCATTGCGATGAGGCTCCCTAAACCCTGTATCTTCCTCAGCCTTCATGCTCCTCAGCTGAGCAGCACAAGGAGGAGGGCTGAGTGCTGGAGACAGAGGGACACCCTCCGCCCCCAGTGCCCAGTGCTGGGAACCAGCCGCATCGTCCCTGGCCCCACGAGGTGCTGGGGTGACACCTCCTCAGCTCCTTCGGTGAGAATGGTGACAGTTTCACCTCACAGGGCTGGAGCCAATGCAGCTTGTTGTTTCAACATCCAACACTGAGCTTGACCTCATTAGCTAGTATTATATATATTTGGAGTTCATTTCCTTTACATGATGCCAGCTATAACAAGATTTTCATTTCATTCTTCATTTAATGTTGGGTAGTCACTGGCAACCTTAAAATGAGAACATGCTCTTTGAATTATTACATGGTTAGTTATAAAATCAACTATTTTTAGTATGTAACATTCAGTAGAAATCCTGAGTTCTGCATTTCTAAGTAGTTTTTACTTGACTACATATTTCTTAGTATTATTCATAGCTTTTTGCTTGCAATGAAGGGCCCTTGAAAATCTGCAATATTTTCTGGTGCTTTAAAATCAAGAGTGTTACTCATCAGACATAAAGCTCAGCTGATTAGACCTGGACAAGAACACCTGAAAATGACATGGTTTGAAACACTCATACCTTTGATATCAGTTTTTACAGACAGCAAACTTCTCTATGTGTACAGTAGAATAAGAGCTCTTAGCAACCTGCTTTTGAAATCACACATGGGTCTGGCTTTTAGACACCTATTGAATGGGATAATATTTTTATGTCAATCGGCTTAAGAAATCCAATTGATTGTAATGTGGTTAATTTGATAACAAATTATCACTGATTTGTTATGAAAAGTCCAAGGTCCATCACATTGGACAAGTGGGACTTGCAACCAAGAGTTGCAGTGTATCCTCAGCTTCTAAAAGGAGTGATCTTGCTCAGATTCCAGGCTGCCATTAACAGAAGCTATGCTGTGCTGTTCAGGCTTTTTGGGGTATTCTTCCTCAACCCTAATGCTCCCCTCCAGAATAAAGCTTTTAGAGGTTTCAGCAGACCAACTTCACTCCGTGTTATCCCAGCTCCCCTGTCTTCTCCTTCTCCCCACAACACAACTGCTACAACAACATTCCCAATGTCCTTATGGGAAAAAAATTTATTTGTTACTTTTAATTTACAAACTTATATTTTATTTATGATTTATTTATTAAAATATTTATATCTCATCTTTTAGGAAAATGTCCTCCATCTGCCAGGGTATCCCTGAATATATAGAAACCATAACCTTTGGGCTGAACTCATTTCACTTTGAAACCAACGGACATTCAGCCACCCAAGTTCACTATTAGAGGAAACTATTTAGATGTCAGAGATATTTTAAGTGGCAGGCCATGTGTTTAGTATATAGTGTATCATGGGTATGTCATTTTTTCAAAATATAATTCCTTCAGCTATATATGGGAATACAAATGTGGGTCAGGACAGCCAACATGTTGTCTGTCAGCTGTTGTGGACTACAACTCCTATCATTCCTGCCCATTGGGCATGTTGCCTGGGATCTACAGGGAGCCATAGCCTGAAACAGCTGATGGGTATCCCATTGGCTACCCTGGTCTATTTCTTAAATAATAATTACTGGCTTTGTTTCGATATTAGTGAATTTCCACCTCATCCCATCATTTTCCCATGGGTATGCTCTGCATTGCACAGCTTATCATCAAACGTATCACAGATAATTTTATAAAATTGATTCCAGAAGTGCTGCAACTTTCATTTCCTCTACTGATTCACAAAAGTGGATGTGTGCACAGGGGGTGATTGACCCCTGGTTTGGAGCCAGATCAGCCCCCACCCCAGCAAAATTGTTCTGCTTGAGTTTACCTGCCTTTGTCTTCTCTCCTTATCATTTCCCTTTTGTGTCATGTCTATTAAATGGTAATCCATCAGCTAGGGGTCTTCTTGTTTTTAACCATCTTTGTACCATACCCAGAACATCATAGGCACCTAATAAATGCCAAATAATAGTGGGATTTTTTATTAAGAAAAAAGAGAAGTACTCCATACCAGTTAATAGTGGCACAAAAAAGGCTTGGTTATACTATTTTTTAAAAATGAGTTTAGTGTTGATATTCATAGATACATTGAAAAACATTCTGGTTAATCTGAAAATGACCTGTTTGATTATTTTTATATGTCTTCTATTGCAAAATGCTTCTTAATATGCTTTTGTAACGATTCCTAAAAAGTCAGAGAAATTACCTTTGTAACTAATATACAGTGATATAAATTGGAAACACAGTGGTACCTCTACTTACGAATTTAATGCGTTCCGAACGCACATTCGTAAGTCGAAAAAAATTGTAAGTCGAATCCTATAGGAATGCATTGGGAGGAAAAAAATTGTAAGTCGAAGCAACCCTATCTAAAAATTCGTAAGTAGAAAAAATCCTATCTAAACTGCATCCAAGATGGCGGACGGAGCTCCATTCGTAAGTAGAAACATTCGTAAGTAGAGTTATTCGTAATTAGAGGTACCTCTGCATGTTATTAGGCTTATTCTGTTTATTCTCAATTACTTGGTTTCCTGTCTAATTTGCATTCTGCAAAAATAATCCAGATTATGTTGATTCTTTATTAATATTTGTAAGAAAAGTAACTCAAGGCAAAGTCTATGACTTAATATAAACAGACAATATTCACGTTGAAAATTTGTTCATAAATGGTATAGTCCATGGGGACTAATAAACATTACACCTAGTAATTCTATCAGCATGTTTTTGGGATATTAGATGTAGTTGCACAAAATGTTTTGCTGATGTGGGTGGGTGGCGAAGGTGAACAATCTGAAAATCCTGAATGTTGAACATGCCATCTAAAAGTGCTTGTGTGACAATGAAGGCTGATGAAGAGTTGGTTCTAAAACTTATGTATTTTATTTTATTTAGATTTTCATACACAACTTTCTGAGACATTGAAAGACAGACAGACAGGCTGGCAGCAGCTGGCTGAAACAAAGAACTCTCTAATACGTAAGGTTTTCATCTTCCTTCACCCTGTATTTCCTATAACTAAATTCACAGCCTTGCTAGCTTTGTGTTTCCAGCTTTGATTAGTCTAGCCAAATTTATATGATGTTTTTACTTTTATTTGTCTCGGTGTTTCTTGTTTGCTGGTCAATGTTACTGCTTAGAATTAGTTTTTTCTTTTAAAAATATTGGTTTATGCATTGGATGGAAAGCTCATTGTCAAGATGCAGTACTGAAAGTGTGAGAAGTACAGGACCTAGTGTTGAAAATATGGAAGGTTAGATGCATTTCATCTTCTTAGAAAATGTGGTTACAGAATCTGATACCTGCCCTTTGACCATTAAAATACAAAGTTTGTTTGCTGCAAATGCTCCACTACTTCCACTAAGATCTCTTCCACATAATATCCCACCCCCCACCCCCCGGGTTTTGTTCTAAAAGGATGCACATGAGAAATTTGATTATACATTGATGATGGATTCTTAGGAAACCTACCAGGAGGATCTGGTCGGCATCTTGTCCTATGCAATAATCTTTTCTGAAAATTCTACACAAAAATATTTTGTTCAAATATATCAAAATCTGTGACAAATATTCCAAAAGCATATTGAAAATAGTCCTTAAAGTAAATAATATTTTAAATTAATTACCTCAGTAACAAAAATGGTAGTGTACTGTATAGGCTTTTAACTCACTAAATCATTACATGGAACAACTTCTGTGAATGCAATGGAACTTTCCCTCTCTCTCCTCCCTGGTGCCTCTCAAACAATCCACAAATCTGCTCCAGTGGGTTAAGGGAATCTCCAGAGCAGATCTGGGGTGCATGCAAGCGAAGGAGAGGAAGGTGAAGTTCTATTGCACTCATTTACATCGCTCTGTGTGTGCAGTGATGTAGTTTTATACTGTCCTTTGGTTTTGACTAACTTAGGCTTCTTCCTGTGCTATATTTTGGAAAACAATTCGCAGAATGAACTCACATGGATAAAAACATGACTTTTACCTACAGCATATGTGCGTGTGTGTGTGGAGGAGACCTTTCATTTTATAGTTGCTGCTTGTGTGTTGCTGCTGACATAAAAGAGCCATGTTTTATACATGTGAACACTGTTTATCAATTACTGTGACTTGGACCCTGGAAGGGCTACTTCCATTTCCAGAGAGCTGTCTCTGCCTCAGGCTCCTGCCTGTCTGTTGACTTTAGCCCAGTTCAAACACCCTAAGCTCTCGATTTTGTCCTAACTCTCAGTGAGTTGAGGTAGGGGCAGCCATTTGTCCTCTGGTGCAGAGCCACTTCCTTTGTTACCTTATTGACCCATACTTACGTCAATTACTAAGAAACTGGTCTGGCTATTCCAACAATCAAATCCTCGCTGGATCTGGGAATTAGAAGGGACTCAGGCATATAGCCTACCCCACCCCCCCACCCACCCAAACCCCGCGGCAATATATTATCCTGCAAGTGGGCTCTCATGTCCAGCCAATATACATTTGATATAATTTTTATAAATGAACTTCTCTGAATGGGAATGAAGCACACTGCAGTATATTCAGTTGTGCTGACTTGTAAAGATGCTGCCTAAACTTTCAAGACACATATGCAGCTGCAACATGATTCTTCCAAATGAAATTATTTGTGTCTCCCGCACATACAGCACATCCACACATTCCCCAGCTGGTCATTTAAGGACTGTCAGCTAACCCTTTGTTGCTAGCCAAGTCTGTTTTATGCCAGTTTCCTTTACTTACTAATATTTGAAAAAGATGGAAGGATGCTCATAACAATGAAAGATGTTTGACAAGTATGATTCCAGTTGAAGACTCTAGCTCTAGATATTATCCAGATTAAGATTCAGTGACATGCTATATATTCCACACATATGTAGCTGTAATTTTTGTAGGCTAACAAGGAAAACTAGATATATGGTAAACATGTGATTACTTATTTTCCTTTGTGTGTCTTTTTGGGAAGCTATTCTTCTAGGGCTACTAACCAAAGTGCTAATATCTCATTATATGATCTTGTTATTTCTTCCACCCAAGTGACCAGAACTGGTCTCAAATCATTCTTAGCTAACTTTCCTAACATGTAAAACATGAAACTTGAAACCTTGTCCATGAAAAGCATATTCTAGCCATGAGTGACAGGCTCTCATAATAACAAAAAACGTAGCCCTGCTAGATGAGATGAAAAATCTATCTTCTCCAGCATCAAATTTCACACAGTGGCCAGCCAGATGCTCAGAAAAAGGACATGAGGCAATAGTCCTTTTCTGATATCGTTTCCCAGCAATGGTTAATTTGAGCACATCTAGAAGTCAGTTAAAATGCTAAGAAAATGTGCTTTGTCAGTAATCCACCCCACCTAATTCAGCTACCAAGTTTTGTTGACAAGGGAACAGTAGTGTACTGTAGCATTTCTAAATTCAGGAAGAAAATCATTTGGAAAGGTAGCATACAAGGAATACAAATTATAAACTAGCCGTCACTCTAACATGCAGGGAGTTAATGGCACAAATGATCATACATTCATGAAATGAAACATACATTCTCACTACAGTCTGAAACTACTTTTTTCTCAACATTTGCACAGTCTGCAAGTGGTCAGTTCCTTACCACTTTAGGTAAAATTGTAACAATAACACCATGGTGTCTTAATATTCCCTGAAGGCTAGTTTCCTTTGCCTTTCTTACAGGCTGTTAGACATGAATACGATGATAACTCATGATCAGCTGTTATATTGCAACGTTCATAATGTGACTCAGTATCTGCACCCAATAACCACAGTTGCTTAATTCATGCTAGGAATAATTTCCTCTCGAAACCTTTGCTTTCAATTTGAATCACGGTATTTACTTTGGTCCATTTTATTACTTGCCAGGAACTTGTTCTGGTAGAAAGGACAAATGCTGTTACTGGTATAGTTTGCACATTGTTACAATCTAAAAAGGATCACATCATTCACTGTAGAAAATAGAGTGGTCCTATAGCTCTGACAACAACAATAATGATAAGCAGACTGAATATTTTGTTACATATTTTATTGGTGTGCATGATTATTTACCTCAATTAAAGCACATGCTTATAAAATGCATTTTAACACATTCAAATATAATACTTTGATTTATTATAGTGTACTTTAATATGGGATGAGAATCATGCCTACATATATAATCTTAATGTAGTAATTCAGAAGTTGGGCATTGTATACTGAAATAACAGTATACTACATAAAGTGACACAGATGTGGGAATTGGCAGTAGTATCAGCATTGCAGTACTAGCAATTTGTTGAAAGAATTATGACCAAATCATGCATTTTGGTTCTGTGAAGAGACAGATGGCACCAGACTTTGTCATCTATCTGAGGACACATCCCTACAATGACTGCAGTATGTTTCAACAACACATGAGGCTATTGTAAAAGCAACACCTTTGTTTCTCTGTAGATAAAAGATTGGATCCTACATGTACCTTCCATGAATGGAAGGACTCCTTATATTAATAGAAGGTGTTTGATCCAGCAGAGGATCCCTCCGGTGGAGATTTTGGAGGTGTGCACAAGTGCTTCACTGAAATATTTGGGGTAGAAAGAAGTTTTTGTGGGGGTGAATATCTTCCCGAAACCATTCTTACATGACATTCTTGTGTGCTTTTTATCACCTATCCGTACCTGGTTCTTTTCCTAACTGGCAAGTTGTGATTTAAAAGGCTTCTTCCTGAAGTGATGGCTACCAATCAGCAATTAAGTTGGCAGTTAATGGTACCATGTCATTATACAGCCAATAAGAAAATAATAATAATAATAATAATAATAATAATAATAATAAATTTATTATTTATACCCCGCCCATCTGGCTGAGTCTCCCCAGCCACTCTGGGCTTCTCCCAATTGAATATTAAAACAACACAGCATTAAATATTAAAAGCTTCCCTAAACAGGGTTGCCTTCAGATGTCTTTTAGAATTAATATAGCTGCTTATTTCCTTGACATCTGATGGAAGGGCGTTCCACAGGGCGGGTGCTGCTACCAAGAAGGCCCTCTGTCTGGTTCCCTGTAACCTCACTTCTCGCAATGAGGGAACCGCCAGAAGGCCCTCGCCGCTGGATCTCAGTGTCCGGGCTGAACGGTGGGGATGGAGACGCTCCTTCAGGTATACAGGACCGAGGCCATTTAGGGCTTTAAAGGTCAACACCAACACTTTGAATTGTGCTCGGAAACGTACTGGGAGCCAGTGTAGATCTCTCAGGACCGGTGTTATGTGGTCCTGGCAGCCACTCGCAGTCACCAGTCTAGCTGCCGCATTCTGGATTAGTTACAGTTTCTGGGTCACCTTCAAAGGTAGCCCCACGTAGAGCGCATTGCAGTAATCCAAGCGGGAGATAACCAGAGCATGTACCACTCTGGCAAGACAGTCCGCGGGCAGGTAGGGTCTCAGCCTGCGTGCCAGATGGAGCTGATAGACAGCTGCCCTGGACTCCAAGGCTGCACAACTGGTCCTTCAGGGGCACAGTTACCCCATTCAGAACCAGGGAGTCCTCCACACCTGCCCGCCTCCTGTCCCCCACAAACAGTACTTCTGTGTTATCAGAATTCAGCCTGTGACCATCTTACCAAGCCAGGTCAGATTGAAGGTGATTTCACTCTTAAGTAGAAAAACATTTTGGCCTCATTTTGCATGGATTCCCAAATTATTGAAACAGGTGTGTTTATTTCCTGAAGGCAATGTTTTTAACAAAGTGTATTCCATTTTATTTTTGTGAGTAAGGTTGCTTTAAACATTCTGTGCATTCCACTACAGTGGTACCTCTGGTTAAGAACTTTATTCGTTCCAGAGGTCCGTTCTTAACCTGAAGCACCACTTTAGCTAATGGGGCCTCCTGCTGCCGCCGCGCCTCCGGACCACAATTTCTGTTCTCATCCTGAAGCAAAGTACTTAACCTGAGGTACTATTTCTGGGTTAGCGGAGTTTGTAACCTGAAGCGTTTGTAACCTGAGGTACCACTGTAATAGTTTTGAGTATATATTCATTTTTAAAATATATACTAAAAGCTATTAATGGAATGCACAGAACATTTAATCTACTTTTCTTTTATTCTGTATTTTAAATGGCATAGAACTGCCTGTGTTCTAGACATACATAGCCTTTTTTTTCTAGATGAGCTCTTGCTTGTAGCTAGAGGAAAGCTTTCTATTGTGCTGTTTGCATTGATGACTACCACTTTTTGAAAATGGTTACACAAGTTAAAACTGCTTTGAATGTTTTACAGTAATCTTTTAATTGGTTTTTAACAATATATGAATTCTTGAAAATATTGTGAAAGCCAGTTAAAATGTGACAATAAAGCGCTGTAAAAGCCAATTAAAAGGTTAAGATTGATTAAGCCTGGTTTTAAAGCCACTGGGCATGATGTGCAATGAGAGCTTGTTTAACATACTGCAAACTAAGGAGTCACTTGTTCAAATTTTTCTCAGCCATAAATTAACTCAGGCATGCTACTATCTTAGTCATAGCCCTACATCTGCAGTGCAAGGATAACAATTCTGGATTCATTTTTGAAGATACCTAAATGCATGTGATTTGCTTAGAACATTCTACAATTGCAGTGTGCATGCTAATCATTATTCTCACCGTTCAATCTGACACAGATCTACTGAGAAGTAAATATCACTAAGTTCAGTGGGTTTTACTCCCAGGTACCTATGTATATATATATATCACTACTGTGGAACCTCGGTTTTCAAACATCTCCGTTGACGAATGATTCAGAACTCAAACGCCATAAACCTGGAAGTAAATGCTTCCGTTTTCTAATGCACATTGGAAGGTGAACTTCTGAGGCAGCTTCTGTATTGAGTTTTTCGTATTAATTTTTCCGTTTTGAGGCTTCTGTATTGAGTTTTCGGTTTTTGACTATTTCAGAACTCGAACGGTCTTCCGGAATGGATTACGTTCGAAAACCAAGGTTCCACTGTAATATAATTTGCAGAAATGTAGAAAGATTTTTTTAAAAAATTAATTATTCTTACCTCATTTATTTTCATAATATCACCAGTGTGGCTCAAAGATTACTCACTGAGCTTCATGGAATCACTGATCAGGAATCTAAATTAGTTATCTCCCTGACCAAACCCCAACAATGTGTGCCTCACTATATTTGCTCATACATTCTGTGTTTCAAACCCTTGCTGCCTCTCTTATCCATTCTCTTACCTACTTTTATTTTATTATGAGGGAGGGCTCGTTTAATCTCACTGTAAACAAGTGGTACAGTGACAATAAAGTATTTCTATTTCAATTATTTTGTACTGTAGATTTTTAGATTTCAAGTTCCGTTGAATATACATTTTCTTCAAGTAACTTTTAAATTGACACACATGCTGATAGCTTGTATGTTTATTTTATTTTATACCTTTACTACATTTATACCCTGCTTTTCTTCCAACAAAGTATCTGTGTAAAAGTCTTCTCTTCCTTTTATCTTCACAACAACCTCATGAGGTAGATAAAGCTGACAGGAGTAACTAGTCAGAGGTTTACCCAGTGGGTTTCAGGGCTAAGTGGTTATTTGAATGCAAATCTTGTAAATCTTAGTCTGATACTAAACCACATTTTAAATGACCAGCTTAATTGTTATTTTTACGCTATGGCAATGTTCATAAATACTTGACAGTGGAAGTTCCGGTACACAACATTGTAGACCACAACAGAGTGTGACACAATCTACTCTTACTGAAGTTGGTGCAATTATTCTCATTCTCTGAAAGTAGATTATATACAGGCACTAGTTAGGTAATCACTGTGGTAGGGAATTGTGCTTGGTGCTATAAGCAAAAGGGGCAAATCACCTTCCAACTTCAATAAGTTGGCACTGTACTTCTGTACAAAGGCCAACCTACAAATGCAGATTAGTAGGGACAAGATGCAGATGGTCATTGTTTTATTGTACGTCTGAAGAACCTGTGATCCAGTGTGCTGAAACTTTTCAGGAAATCTTTAAGCCCCCTCTCTTTTCCCCAGAAATAAATGAGGAAGTTGTCAAATACCTGGCAGTTGCAACATATGCTTCGTTTTGGGGAAGAGGGGTTATGGCAACAAGCTGGGAAAGCCCTGTTCTATGAACAAAGCAGTGCTCATGATTTTAAAGTTTCAAGTCTGATTTTTAATTTCAGAATGGCAACTTTAAAACCTTTAAGAGGTTTTAAGAAGGCATTTTATATTTTCAAAAGAAATGACAGATGTATTTTAGCCTACTGTGACTGTATGGTTATGAATTTAGATCTCTAAAATTTCTGTCATTAATCTTAAAATAGCTACTAAAACACATATTCTTGGCAATTTTCACACCCAACTATTTCTTTCGTCATAGAAAATTGCATTTAAATAAACTAGACACTGTTCACCCTGTTGCAATTCCACTGAAGGTAACCCAGTAATTAGTTTAGTCAACCCGGCTCCTTCACTGTAGGTTTCAAATATTTATTCATATTGACTTCATACAGGTTATATATTTATATAATAGGTAAGCAAAACTGTATTTACATCCTGCAGGTATGTGCACTGATTTCTACAGATGCCAGTTTCAGATTGAACAATTACTTTTCTTACAACATGCTGTTTTGCCCATGAATCATCTATCAGAGCATATTGTAAACTACATTATGAAATATGTGTGCTTAGTATATAAAAATATAATTTGTAAGAATCAAATATATTTTGGAGGAAAAAAAGAATTAATTGCAGATTAGTTACTAGCAAAAAGAAAACTGACAACTGTGTGTGATGATAGAAACCATCAAGACAGATTTATTCTTTGTTATAGTATTTGTGTCTTCAGAACACTCGTATTCAAACGAACAAATTTGTAAACGTTGTTTGTGAAATAAAACAGATTGCAACTTGCAAGACAGAGCTTCTGGCAAAATACAACATTGTGTCAGATTTATATAAACTTGTCTTGGGTGCATTGCACCATGTCCTGGAAAATTTGAAACCATGAAAATAAGTTTTCATGTTTTATGAAATTCAATGATGGCAGATTTTTAAAAAACATCATTTTGTATGGCACTTTTTACATAGGTGGCAGTTTTTAACACAAGCAGTGAAAAAATAAACACCATCTCTTAGTGCTGATTTATTCCATAGTATTAATGCTGGCTGATTTCATTCTATTTTTTAAAAGCATGTTTTCCATAAATAGTCAATGGCACATGTGATGTACAATAGAAGTGATTTTGTGGTGACTACATGTAGATAGCACATTTAAAATAAAGTTTGGGCTGAGGAGTGTTTCTCCTTTGGAACTCAGTGACAGTTGTCATATTTATCCATGGAAATTTGTTCTCTTATCTTGGTTTTGTGTAATATATGTAATGCTAATTAGAACAATAATGAAAATAATGCCAGTAATATGAGCTGTGATCCTTACAGTACTTTAAGCATCATTCAGCATATTAAGTGTTTTTAGGGAGGCTTGCCTAGCACATTCATTACATATCTTTAGGTGCCAGGCAAAAATGTTGCTCTCTGACCAGGCCTTTGATTAACATTCTATGGCCTTTTAAAAAAAAATTAATTTTTTTGTCGGAGAAGAGGGATTATTGGTTTGTTTGGTTTGTTTAATTATGTATCTTCCGTTCTCGTTTTGTATTTTTATGTTGTAATAGGCCCTGTGATCTTCGGATGCAGTATACTGTACAAATTTAATAAATAATAATAGGGAAGTCCACCATAAATACAGCTCTGCAATTGAAATGAATATGATTACAGAGTGTTTTCGTTTGGGTGGATGCTGCTGCTTGTGTCAGAGGCAGTATGGGTAAGAAGTTCCCAAGTCTGAAAATTGTAGAGTTCCTCTAAAGTAACAAGTACACAGGTAACATTGCTTTTGGAACTGTCTAAGACTATGGCGTATCACCAACTTCGCTGTTTGGTAAGGGCATTAGGTCAGCAATTGAAGTCTGGCTAGTTTTGCCATGACTGAAATATGAGGGGCCTAGTTGATATTGGCATTCTGCTGCCTCTTGAAAACATACCTGTTTTGACAAGCTTTCCTTTGCAGTTGAACTTTCTGATCTAATTTTTTAATTCTTTTAACTCTTTCACTTGACATGCTTTTTAACAGGCTTGGCTTATGGATATATTTGATGGAAATGTTTTTGTGTGTATTTTAATTTTGTGTGGATATTTTATAATTGGTTTTATATATATATTATATTTTGTGTTTTACATTGTGTATATATATATATATATATATATATATATATATATATATATATAATATTTATATAAAATGGCTTCTAAGTGTATATATATATATATATATATATATATATATATATAAGCCATTTTGAAAAGTAGTAGTCGTAGCAGCAGTAATACATATATGGATAGATAAATAATATATTTTTATGTTTATATCCCACCTTTCTTCCAATGAGCTCAAGGTGGAACAATACTTCTCCTCATTTTATCCTCACAACAACCCTGTGAGGTAGGTTAGACTGAGAATAGTCCAACACTCTGACAACACACTGGCTCACTACTAGTAATAGAGGCACATAAATCATTTAACTTGGCATAGGATCATAGACAGGCACCACAATTTTATTTTCTTGGTAGTGATCCCAGTTAGATTAAGGGAAGTTTCTTGCAAGTAAATTGTTTAGGATGACAAAATGCAGCATAATTATCTAGATGTCTACTCAGAAATAAGCCCATTGAGGTCAGTGGGGCTAAGTCCTGGAAAAGTATTAGATTGCAACCTTGTTGGAAACAAGCTCCATTGAACACAGTGGGACTTGTGTCTAGGTAAGCATAACTAAGATTGGGCTGCACACACGATAATATAGCCTTGATTATTTCCTTTAAGTCCTTTAAGCTTGTGCATCTGCCTTTCAATTTACAATACAGTATTTTCTGTGGTATCCAGAAGGCATGAAGAAGCCTAGTTTATTATCCTTTTCAAACCTTAAGACACTGAGACATTCATGGGAAACCTTCATTATTCCCCTCTTTTATAATCGTTGATGTAAGGAAAGGACATCAGAGGACTAGGAAACATCATACCAGTGTGCACTGAAAGGCATACATTAGAGAAAGTTACAGATAAGGTAGCAAGACGGGGGGGGGGGATTAGAGCTTTAGTCAAAGAGCTTTCTCACTAAAACTGTCTTAATGCTTTGAAATAATGGCTCACACTAATGACTAAAATAATTGTAGAATATCTAGGGTGTTACTGTAATGACCGCGGAACAGCAAAGGAATTAATCATTGTTAATGATTAATACTAAATTGATGAAGTCTAGTCTTGCCCATTAAATGGTTACTTTGTACCATAAAGATGGGTTTCTAGTAGGCTATGTTTTCCACATCTGTTTCACATGTGAATTGCTTGCTAGTTTGTCTTTTAGTTTTGTTGGGCTCTTCTTGGTTCCTCGTGTCTCATTGAACTAGGGGAATAAAGTGGTCTAAGTAGAACTGACTTGCTATCAGTTGATCCAATCTTTCACTAATGGAGACCCTCCCTGTTTCAGAAATATTAAACCTTGAAAGTAACTTCCACCTCCCTCCTTTTTCTCCACAAACAAGCACATTAACATGGACTCTACCCTGCCAGTATTTCCAAGATCCAATCTTATATCTTGTTTTATTCTAGTCTGTGCTTTGTTCTTCTCATCGCCTAGGCAGTTCTTCTTCTTCACTTTCCTCCCCCAATTTTTTATTTGTTTAAAATACAAGAACCATTTAACACTTATCCAGCAGTACATCTAATGGTGTTTGTTTTATCCATTGACTCCAGACATGAACTTACACATTCAACATTTAAACATATTACTTAATGTAACCTTTCCACGGAGAATACTGAGTGGTTGGTATAACAAGGTCTTGATTTTGGCCTTTAACATAGTTAAAGAAACGGGTCCACATTTTTTGGAAGGTGTCTCTATTCATTATGCCTTTAATTGCCCCCTTTGTCTGGTAAGACGCTCAGACACTGCTGTATCCCAGATATTATTTCCCCATGTGTTCAGAGGTATCTCAGTCTGTTCTTCCATTGTTGAGCTATTGCTAATTGTATTGCGGTCAATAAGAAGCCTACTAGTTCTCTGTGGTGCAGGCTAGAACCTATGTCTATGTCCAAAGACTTGGACTAAGTCTTTGTAGGACTAAGGCACCTTGGCTGTTTGTTTCTGTGCTGGTATGTGCTGTCTTTTCCAGATTTTAAAAAATGGCCATGCCAATCAAATCATTCTTTTACGGGGTTATTTATTTACTTATTTTATATCCCACCTTTATGACCACATCATCCAGCTCCTTAAGTCTTTGTAAAATGACTGCTACATAGAAACTTATAGATAAGTATAGCCAATATGTGGAGACCACATCTGACAGCCCCACCCTTATACAGGGTTCCTACTGGTGTGGAGAGCCTATAGGTGTACAACTGTAGTACATACATACCGGTAGATGCTCTGGTGATGTTCCGCTCAATATAGAGTTTATGACCAGAGTCATGCAACTGCAAGAAGAAGCCACTTATTGTGATCACACAGCAACTTCCATTAATTAACTATATATGTAGAAATGGGATTCCTTTAGCCTCTAAGTTATGAATACTCACTTTAAAGATCTTGGCCTCTGTGGTCCTATTCCCTCTTCCCCAGCTTTTTTAGATTTTTTATTATTTCCTTATCCACATAAGCTCAAGCTGGAAGGCATAGTCTAACATTAAGTGATATATTAATTAGTTAATGCATTTGATTACCAGGTGGTCATCCATCCACACACTGACCATATCTAGTTCTGCTTAACTTCAGCAAGGTGGTGGTCTCATGTGCCTTCAGGCTGTACCTTTGGCTACCTACCATGTTTATATGACATATTTATGGTGGATAATAGGAGTGCCAGCTTGCCCAGGACTGTGGGTGCTATGCAGCATGCATGGCCCTGGCACTGAAATTTGTGGGTGCTTATATTTTGTATAATTCACATATTTCATTTGAGTAACTCTAGATGTTTAATAATAATATATGACTTAGGTAACTACAATTGAATTGAATTGTGTTCACCTAAGGTGTCATTCAGACACCACTTTATTCCATCTTTCTGCTCTTCCTTACATCTTATTAATTGTTGTGTTTTATGTGATATTTCACATGATGTAAAAGCAGCTTCTGGAAATCTAGTGGAAATGTGCTAGCATTGTAACCAGTAAAAGTAACGCAATAAACCCCATATCTGAATGCAGCCTAATGTGAAAAGTTATTTTTTTCCTTTCTGCTCACTGCCTTATGAGGATTTTGTACAGCTTGAGTGAAACGGAGACAGATCTGTGCCTTAACTCATTACCTGTTTTCTATATAATTTATTTTTGGAACATTTATCCTAAAAGACGGCTGACCCATGAGTTATCACTACTCTGAAGTCCTTTACTAAGGTAATTTAATTAACATCCATGTACTTATATCCTCTCACTTTTCTTCTCAGAGCAACCAGGTTAACAATTCTAACCTTAATATTTAAGATTTTTTTTAAAATCAAAAGTGTGTTTTAACTTTGCTCTGACTACCAACGCTTTAATGAAGAACTTCTATGTGGCTTTGAAGACTTTTTCTCCTCTTCTAGGTGCCAAAGGAAGTTACAATAAAAGGAATAATTTATATCTGCTTTATCTGTTATATTTGAAAACATAAAATGTACATGAACGGTAATAATATTCCAACATCCCACCTCAAAATGATTGAGAACCACTTTCAACATAGTGGAATGTCCTGAAAGTGCATTAGGCTATGACAGGCACCCCCAAACTTCGGCCCTCCAGATGTTTTGGACCACAATTCCCATCATGCCTGACCACTGGTCCTGTTAGCTAGGGATCATGGGAGTTGTAGGCCAAAACATCTGGAGGGCCGCAGTTTGGGGATGCCTGGGCTATGACTTCACTGAAGCTAAGCAGATCTGGATCTGGTCTGTGCTTTGATGGGCAATCATCTAGGAACCCCACCTTGAGGGTTCCATGTTTGGACCTATGAGAATATGGATTCAAAACTGAGTTTGAAGTCATAACATGGATTTTGGACACCATGTCTATCATTTTTCCCAGTAGTGGTTGGAGTTGTAGAACAAACCCATTAAGCTGTCCTCCAGCTACATCTCTTAAGCTTCCCTAGAGGGGTCTAAGGTTGGGGAGCATAGCAGCAAGTAAGCTGTAGTGATGCAAGTTTTTGGAGAGTGGCTGTGCCTCACCACAAATATTTGATAAATACATACAGTGTTTTTTCTTTAAAAATGTTTTGATGTACTCTCATTTTGACTCAAGAAAACCACCATTTTATAGTTCAAATCGTGAAAAATAAATACAGTAAATGGACAAAAGTATAAAGATTCACAAAATGTTTAGGGGTTACCCATGCGTCCGTCCCCCCCAGATATATATGATCCGTTTTACTGAATCTTCCCTGTGCTGGGAAGAATGGACATCACACTTGGATAATAATGGGTTATAATTCTTCACATTTGTAATAGGTATTGACAATACATATTGAAAGAACCAGGTGGGTGGAAATGTTTTTCAAAACCATTTTACCTGGGTTTTATAATTACGGTAGTTGCTCAAAGTCAGTTAGTTATAAGCAAAGCACTTAAAGAAACCATGGATCTCATATTGACTATATTATTTATATACTGGTAGCTTACTGGATTTCTACTAGTAGCATTTTTTCTGCCTAAAAATGGTATGAAATAAGTCTGACACATATTTTTTGTATAAGGTAGAATATTGAATATTAATGACATTTGAGTCAATCCTGTTTTCTTTATCATTTCAAATGATGTGTTACTTTGCATAAATTTAAAGATTATATCAGATGTCTCTTTGACTTGGCCTAAACTGAGTAAACCTTGAAGACATGAATTATCAAAAATCTCTTTGAAATATAGCCTTGCCCATTATGTATATTATGATTTCTGTTTTACTTTGAAACATCTTTCTAGTTGCTCTGCATGAAATTTGAACAGAAGATCACTTATGCATTCAAGTCTATTATGAATTTTCTGATGCTTTGATAAGGCAATAGATGAGTGAGAACGATTTTTGTCTTGTTCTTCTTTATATAGCAATAGGGCTTGATTTGCTGAATGGGACTAGGAGATCTTTGTTGAACCAGTCAAACCCCAGTAATGTTTCTTATAGGGTTTCTGCTATTTTGTCATTAGCCCTTTTCATACATTCCAAATCCAGCAAAGTTACCACAGAGCGGGAATCAGGAATAGCATCTCTTGGTTGCTGGTTCCGTAACCATTCTCATTTTACAAAATGCAGGGATAAAAAATGAACCATACTAGGGCACTCAAGCCTGTTTACTGACATGGACTAGGAATAATGCTTTAAACAAGCATTGTGTATCCTGCATAGAGTTGGTATTATGTTTGAAATAAACTTTCTTATTTCTGTGGCACAGGTTCTCTTTGATAAAATACAGTAGTTTCTAGATCTTCTTCAAAAAGGCTTCAGGTCTAGTCTTAGAAAATCAAAGGTCACTTTCTGGCATGACTTCTGCTGAAAAAGTGATGCGGAGAGTGAGACCCTGTTTATTTTTTGGACCTCTCAGTATCGTAAACTATGATAACTTTTAGGATAGGCTGTTGGGTTGCATGCTGGAAATACTATGTTGCGGCAGTTCTGGTCTAGTTGCTGGAACCACAGGAGTGGAGCTGCTCCTGTGCTCAAATCCGCTTGCCTGATTCGGTTGCAGAAGGTGCAAGGTTGCACAAGGGAGTGGCACAATTGTTATTTAGAATGGAGTGTGTTGCACAGGGCGTCGCTGACATTTGAGACTCCAAGGTCTGCCACTGTCATGAGCCACACTTTATAAGCCTTGATGGTGTCATGAGCTTAGGATTGTTGTCAATAAGACATACAACATTATTTGTGTCTTCTCCCAAGTAGTACCCTCTCCACTATCACTATAGTGGGTGCTACTTTAAAACACTATTTCTTGGTACTGGCATCTTAGAAGGGGGGGGGGACTATCTTTAACACCTGTATGGCAAATTTTGTGTTTTTCTATTATCTGACAAATGTCTTTTTAAGCCCTGTTGAAAAGTTCACAGTTTATTACAGGGGTTGACTTGTAGTAAACATTAGTCTGCACTCTAGGCAGTCGACATCACCTTGCAGAAGTAGTCTCTAGATGGTTAGCCATGGTCACCGTGTAAATGTCAAACTGTTAAAGTGTTGCAGAGAAACATAGATTGGTGGCTCCTTTGAGACCAGAATGGATTGCTAGGAAAGTCTCCAAAGAGCACTTGGCTGTCCATCAATGACCACATAACAAAATAAGGTCCCTTTGGTGGATTTTTTTTAAAAGCAGGTGGTTTTTTTTTTTGCAAAAGTAGCATTCTTTAAGTAGTAAGGACTCTCATACTTAAACATTGCTTTATTTTATTTAATCCCAATGACTCAATCCTATATTGAAAAGTCATTTCAATGGTAAAGGGTGTAAAAATAAACACCCTGCAGCTGTCCCATGACAGAGCACGTGATATGGGAAAATTCACCACCAAATCACAGCACACCACCAAAGCAACTCAAATGATTGGATGTGCTGCATGGAACTGTATCTCACTAGCCTTACATTGCATCCACAGCCCACAATGGATGACTCTGGTGATGTGAACCAGGAAAAAACAGGCATCAGTTTGCACAACATTTTACTTCTGGGTGCGCACAGGTACATGATAATACTGCTAACACTTCTCATCCTGGAACCCTAACAAGTACTGTGCCTCAGAGCTCCCAAGTACATAGCAAAACCAAAAACTATCCTCTGATGTGCTCCAACAGCTAGGGATGACGGGACAGAGTATCCCACACATGTAAGGTCAAGAGACACATTTTGTAATGTATAATTTCTGCAACTGTTTTCCGTGCCTCCTTCTTTACCATTTGAGAACACTGTGTCTTGCCTGAATTGTATTGCTGCAGCACTCTTCCCTCCACCCTAGTGGGGAGCAGTGCCTCATACACAGGGGAGGCATTCTGTGCAGGTAAGCCCTCTGTTGGCAAAGGCCAGACACTCCAACCATTGCTTCCCATTATTGCTGACCAAACACCTTTTGCCTTGCGAGACCACAGCCTGGATGCATGGAGAAGAACTAACAGCCTCTGCGCACATGGGGTTTCACTGTAACTTTCAATGGGAAATTGAGACTTATAGTCACAGTCAGGGCAGACTACCCTTCCCTGTTGAATGGGAGGCTGAACCATTTGTACTGGCAAAGCACTCAGGTGGCACCACTCCCTTACAAACAGCTACCGCCCTTCCCTGGTTCCACTGTAGCTGTTTTTAAGCTTCTGACTCTTGTTCTAGCTTCTGACGATTGCTCACTTCTCTCTCTCCCTTTTCCCCTTTCCTCTCCACAGGTCACTTTCCCACAGGTACAGGATCATCCCCTACCCAGTACTCTGTAAATCAGGAGAGTCAATTCATGACTGGCAACCATGGTCAGGTGTTTCCACCTGCTTGTTTGTGGGATTCCCAACCAGCACAGGGATCCTGCAGGGATGACTGGTTAGCAGTCCTGTTGATATGACTTAATCTCTGCAGGGAGGATCAAGTCTGTTCCAAATGCTGTTCACTAAAGACTGCCAATATGCCACATGTTGTTTCTGAGTTTAATTGGCTCTAAGTAGGTATTGAACGGGGGGAGGGGGAGGGTTGGTGAATTTAGTACA
Source organism: Zootoca vivipara (assembly GCF_963506605.1). Taxonomy (NCBI): domain Eukaryota; kingdom Metazoa; phylum Chordata; class Lepidosauria; order Squamata; family Lacertidae; genus Zootoca; species Zootoca vivipara. Next base: position 78,808,584 of record NC_083277.1, on the reverse strand, counting down.
ATCTGGGCTCCTCTGCTTTTTCTGGCAGTGGACTTTTCAGATTCACAGAGGTTCTGGTAGCTGCTGCAAGAATATATGGGCTGATGGATGGATGGATGGGGAGAGAACAGAGAGATGCTTCCAAGCAGGGCCACCCTAGCGGATGAACTGTTGGAATGGGGTGTTGGGATTATTTTCGGTCTTTAATTGCTTGCTGAAAGATTGCCTGAGGTCAGTGGGGTTCCTACCCCAGCTGGTACCACGGGGCGCACGGCACACTGTATGGAGGGACGGTTCACAAGAGGCGCCCTGCTCTGCCCAACTCAGGGAGGGAGGGGAGAGTGAGGCAGTGGCCCGTCACTTCCCCAGCCCAGGAAGCTCCACCTCTGCGCGTAGCCCCGCCCCGCCGGCCACTGTTGAGTGGCGGATGGCAGCCAGCAGCATTGGGGCAGCCTCTTTGCGATGGCGGCCATGGCGGCTGTTGTCAGTGGAGGTGCGGAGGGGCCAGGGGGCGCTGCTGCTGCCCCCCACAGAGTGGAGTGCGGGGTGGCCCTTCCCCTACGCCCCCGTTACTACGCCCCTGGCTGAGGTGTGTTTGCTATCCATGCCATTTGGATTCGCATGTACTGTGCCGTTTTTTGCATGTTGCATCAGGAACCATGCATTGGATCCCTCTGTGTCTGTGTGGTACAGTGGTACCTCTGGTTAAGAACTTAATTTGTTCCAGAGGTCCGTTCTTAACCTGAAAATGTTCTTAACCTGAAGCACCACTTTAGCTAATGGGTTAATGCCGCGCCACCGGAGCACGATTTCTGTTCTCATCCTGAAGCAAAGTTCTTATCCCGAGGTACTATTTCTGGGTTAGCGGAGTCTGTAACCGGAAGCGTTTGTAACCTGAGGTACCACTGTATTGTGTTCTGTGTCATCACCACTGCGTGCTGGGATTGGTGCACATTGGCCATGTTACCAGAGATACCATGACAAGACTGGCTTTCTGCTTAATCTTTTTTCTTTCTTCCTTCCATGTTTCCCCCTCTTGTTGCAGTCTAAGCACATATTAGTTAAGGTAGCGGTTCCACTAGTATCTTCAGCACAATGTAATTGTGATATAGGATTGTCCTGTAAATTAGTAATCCTTCCATTATTCTGTGGAATGTGACAAACAGAATGTGATCAAACAGTGGATATGTCTTCTTCCATGTTTTCTTTCATGTGCCCCAATAAGCTGTCAGTGATATCACATGTTAACTCACATAATGAAGGGGGAGGCCTCTTCTTAGATGGATTTCTTGTGCAATTTGGTTTCTAAGTATATTTTTCCTTATGACTGAAATCATAGGTTTATGAGAAAATGAATATTTTCTAAGTTAAAAGTGACCCTTGCAGCATCAGAAAGGCTGGAAGATAGCAGTGACCCCCCCCCCCCCCAAAAAAGGGGAAGAGGCATTTTCTGTCCTTTGTTTGCAACCAACAAGTAACATTTTGTGCAGAAAGAAAATGGAGTACTGCTCAGTCTAAGGAAGATAGATAGGACTGACATCTATTGATTTTGTAGTCTCTTTTTTTGGTGATCCACATTATTGACATTGCTGTTGAGATGTTTCAGAGTTGGTAAAACTCAAAATGTCAGGAAAATATATGCTGTCTCAAGCTTGCACAATGTTAAAAGAAAGAGTGTACTACAACTCAGAGACCCTGGTGCTCCGTAAAGCAAGGGTATTGAAAGTGACGAACATATTCGACTCCACTTAGAATGAAACATTTAAAAGCTATGGACTAGTTTGTGAGTGTTTTAAAAATGACGAATGTGAGCATTGTGGTTTTAAATCTAAGAAGTATATGCAGGGTCGGGGAAAGGGAGAAGGGGTATATGTATTACATTGATCTAGTTTTTTACACAGGTAGAATTGTCAATCTCCCTCCCCTCCCTCCCTCCCCCCCTCCTTCTCTCTTCCTCCAAATTTGCCCACTTCCTTAATTCCTTGTGTTTCTTCTTTGCTGGTTGGCAGTTGCCATTTTCGGGTAGAAACTATGCAGGGAGGGGACAAGGGGACGAGATTGGATAAATCAGAAAGGAGAGATCAGACAAATCAGGTTTTCCCTTTGTGTCTCTTTTGCTGATTGGCTGCAGCCATTTCAGGAAGAAACCATTGAAAAAGCGGGGGAGAGATCGGAAAAATCCCTGATTATAAATGTTTCCATAGGAAATAATGGAAATTGTGGACTCGTTATGTGAACGCTCACCTAACAAATAATTCCCAGGGAATGCTTTGTGTTCAGTAAGTGGGCCCTGCATGTATTAGTAGTAAATAATCAGTGAAGTTGTTATTACTCCATTGAAATAAACTGCAGTGCAGTAGCTTCCTAGTAGACATCACTGTTCATGGCTGTAGGGCAGAGCTTTCCAAACTTTTCATGTTGGTGACACACTTTTTAGAAAAACATCATTTTGCGACACAGTAATTCAGTTTTACTAGCAAACCGGAGGCTAAACTAACCCTCTTCCAGTGCCGGGAGGAGCATGGAGAGTGTTCTCACGACACACCTACACACTGCAGCTGACACACTGAAGTGTCACGACACACAGTTTGGAAAGCTGTGCATAAGCTTTGGGTGACAATCTTTCAGATGGGGGCACCCCTCAGCACTGTGCCACAATTGTAAACTGATGACAGCAAGTGTGTGTGTGAGCCTCAGCAGGTCCCTTCTATATCAGTCATTATTCTGTTGGTGAATACTGCTTTGCATAGATGTGCTTTTGATATTGTTTAGTGGCTACCCTATTCAATGAGGGTTTGATGAACCTGTTCCTGTCGTAATACTGCTCAAAATAGTTAATATATTATTGTGTAATTGTTGTATACCACATTGAGGGCTCTTTGGGGGCAGAAAAGTAGCCTACACATCTTAATAGAAAACAAAGAAGGTTGCCTATCAGCCACTAGTTCCTTTCACTGAGGAATCTGTTGAACTCAATGAGACTTACTTTAAAATGGGCATTGCCACATTTTGCTAAATCATGCATAGACTTTGTCATAAAATAAGCCTGCATAACATGCCCCCCCCCCCCAAAAGAATTAGTCGATATTACAACAGAACCTGAGCACCAAAGCAGATGCAGTTTGTATACATGCAGTGGGAATTGAGGCTCAAGCAAATTAGAACTCATTTTTCAGTGTACTTCCCAGCAGGAGTTCAGTGGGGGGAAAATCCTATTTACTTGCCATAAATGACACTATATTTCTTTCAACAAACCTCTCTGCAAGTTTGTGTGCATTTCCTTTATTAAATGATAAAATCATTTCTAGCTTTAGATTTTAGTGTGCTCCTGCTGGAGGCATTTGATTGTAGAGATCAAGTCTGTGACATTGCCAAGGCAGAGCATTTCTTATCCTTTCTACATTCTTGGAGTCACAGGGAGAGAACAATGACTTTTAAATTATTGTTTTAATGGGTATTTTAAAATCAAACCATAGTGTTTGCCTTCTCCAGACACACTGCAAGACTTTGACATATTTCCCAAAAGATTACACCACAAACAGAAAGCTATACCCTCTCATGTGCTCCAGAGAGATTGTGCTTCTTTTTTAGCTTTAAAGAAAAGCACTTTCTAGTTGATTTCTAATGCCTAGGAAAGCTGCTGGATTGATAGGAGTTGATAATGAAGTTGTTTATTAAATCAGCAAGCACTTGTAATGTGAGCAGCAAGGGAGAGATCCCAGCTCTTTCACAGCTCCCTGATAGAATGGGTTAGAGGCCACCGCTGCAAGTGGTATGACCAGGATTCATTCCCTTCTTGTCTGCCACAGAGGTGTCCAGCAGAGTTGTTGCCCATTTCCCATTGTTTCGTTGGCCCTGCCTGCCTATGCTATGAGCACTTCTTTCAAATAGTCAACAGCTCAGGCAGCACTTCTTAACATACTTACCTGGGAATAAGCCCATTTCAACACTGTAAGATATACCTCTGAGCAAAAATGAAGAGGAATGCTCAGTTAGAAGAGATTATACTGTCGTGTTCAAGAAGTGAACAGTAGCATGTAAGCAGCAACAGTTGATTAATACAGTAATGGTTATTCAACTCATGGCAAAGGTTTTTTGGAAAGACTTTCATGCTCTGTCTGAATCAGGATGCTACGGAAAGTTTCCCCACCCCTACCCCAGGCTGCACCAATCCTAAAATAATTTTGGGCTTTTTTGAGTTCTTATCTGATACTGTGATTAGTGTGATTAATTTGCTGAATTAGTGTGATTAATTTGCTTCTCATCTCGTCCTGTAAATAAGTTCAATTTTTTGCATCCAGAAAATAAAAACAAAGAATTTTAAAATGTTGTCTTGGGACAACTGCAACTGGAGTAGGAGGGACTTTTTGCACCAATGGACACGGTGCAGCCCAATTTTCAGCCGTTAATGGATAGTTATATAGTTTACATCTCAGTATTCAGCTTATTTTAATGCTCATGGTCTTGTATAATCCGAATGAAATGCCTACTCATTATTGCAAACCTGTAAAGTCATGTACCCAATGAATTTTTTGGCATGGTTGGCCATTACTGTAATTCAAAAGCCCAAATGTACCTTAGATTATATCAAGATAGGATGCAGAATCTGAATCTGAATTAGTCTGTCCAGAATGTTGTCTTCCTAAGCTACAGCCTTTACTTATTTTGTTTAATTTAGACTCATTCAAATTAATAATATTCTACAAAATTTCTATATTAATAAGCTGTGAATTTACATTACAAATGTACTGAAGTCAGTGAGAATGGAAGTTAGCTGGAGATGGAAACCTTTCAAATGCTCTTATTCAGTAGCTCCAGAATCTTTTTTTTTTTAAAGCCACTTATAAACAAAAGAACAGGAACATTTTGTTAATTGATTTATTTCCTTTTTTTCACATGTGAAATCTAATTATAAGAGCATTTTCTTGAGAATCAGATCTGTTGAAACATATGTATACCTATTTATTAACTGAAGAGGAAAATTCTGCAGTGGCAGAATTGCTGTGGAATTTAGATTGGCCATATGGAACATATATAAACCCTTCTGCTAATCATTTTCCTTTTTTCTTAAATAAATACTGGGAATTTTTCACCTTAACAAGACACTATTTCTGTCTATTTAAATTAAAGTGTGTGTTTTTTTAAAAAATAAACCCTAAAATATATAGCTCTGCAATGTTTCTCAGGTTTTCTCCTATTATGTATACAAAGTTGTTTGGGTTAAAAAAACTGAGGTGTGGAATGCATGTCTATTTATGCATTGCTGAAAAAGAAGTTATGTATCACTGAAAAAGAGGATACAATGTTACATATGCTAATATCTATGTATACAGTATGATCAGTAAAGGTTACAGGTAGGTAGCCGTGTTGGTCTGACGTAGTCGAAACAAAAAAATTATATATATATATATATATATATATATATATATATATATATATATATATATGAAATGGAAGGAATGCTGGAAGGAATTTTTTAAATTTATCAGTAAAGGTGTTTGACAATGGAATGGACTCCCTTGGGAGGTTGTGGACTCTCCTTATTTGGAGGTTTTTAAGCAGAGTTTGGATTGCCAGCTGTAATGGATGCTTTAGTTGAGATTACAGCATTGCAGGGGGTTGACCAGATGACTCTTGGGTTACCTTCCAACTATGATTCTATAATCACATCTTACACAGGGGTTTGCTTCCAAGGCTTCTGCATAGACACAAAAATGCAAATACTCAAACACTTGGAACTGCCCCTGCACAAGGTTACCAAGGTTTCCAGAGCCAGTATACTGAAAGGCCTTGCCCCTCTCCCAAAGCAATGCAGGAAGCTTAAAAGTTATTTTTGCACCGAATTTTCCTTGTGCAAAAATAGTTCTCTGCCTTGCATGGGGAGTAAGACCTTCTCCACGCATTGGCTCCAGAAACCCCAGGATGCTCTTGTTGGGCTGTCTGTGTTCCCACAAAATCTCATGAAAGCATCCCAGACCCAGTGTGTGGTGAAGGCCATCCTCCCCAAGTAAGGCAGAGAGCTTTTAAGTTTGCCACCTTGCTTGTATTTAACTTGCAGGATTTCAACCATCTAACCTTCAGCAGTGTGTGGTTGATATCAGGCAAGTTACATGCATGTAAACTGCAGTCCTACTGTATAGGCCATTAAAAATATATATTATTAGAATTTAACTTTCACAGAAACATGACAGTTTTGCACCCAAATCACATTCCACTAATTTAAAAAGGAGAGAGGGAGGGAGGGAGGAAGGTTGGCAGCTTTCTTATCTATCTTGTTTGCTATCATCTACAATACATTACAACAGCCTAACCTGAAGTTTACAAGGCCATGGGTAGGCTGACTCCATCCATGTATGGACACAGCTGGTGAACTAGCTGAAGTTGATAAAAGGCACTCTGTACCATAAAGAATCCCCCACCTCCAGTGACGGAGATGGACAAGCACCTAAGCTGCAAGCCTGTTCCTTCAGAGAGAGTGCAGCCCCTTCCAAATAGAATGACTACCATTTACCCTGGGAGACAAACAGCCCACCAATAGTACTTTCATCTTATCTGAATTAAGCTTCAGTTTGTTGACTGAAGTTTGTTGAGCATCCAGTCCAACAGTGTGCACACTGGTGTAGTACCTCTGCTTCATCACCTGAATTAGCTGAAAAATAGAAATAGAGCTGAGCTTTGTCTGAATACACATATCATTAAAATATTTGGAATGAGGTGCTGTCTGTATTGAGTGTGTCCCTGGTATAATGCCAAAAAATGCTACATAAAATTAATTGACATTGTAATCAATAAAGTTGTGGCCCATTTTAAACCCAACTTGTACACCCCCCCCCCCACCATTCCCCGAGGGAGCCATAAACATTTATCATAGGAAAGGTCTGACAGTTTGTAAGCACATAGACAAATGTTTACAGATCTGCCTCAGTTCCAGGCTATGGATTCTTCACAACTAGGATACTTTCAACAGGTGGAATTTCTCTCTATCTTGCATTTGTGGAAATGCTGTACTTGGTGAGATTTTATCTGCCTTATAACTGCACTGAGCTTCTGTGAGGGGGAAAAATGTATTATAACCCAATTCACCACTGAAGCATGGTTCGTCAAGGGCTTCTGTAAGCAGAAGGTCAAGGCTTTTACCAGGAAAGGTGGAGAGCTATGTAGAATTGTTAAGTGATTATGTTTTCTGAGTGGATAGACAATTAGATTATTCTTTCTGTGCCAACTGTGCTATGCTGCTGTATGTTTTTTTAATGGAATGTAGACAAAGACCTTCTAAACCCAAGGACATTTTCGATAACTCATTGGGGTACTATTTTTATAGGAAAATTGGTTGAGTAATAGGTGCCTTTTAAAAATAATGGGTAGAGTCCAGCTAGAAACCTGTTTGTTTATAGAGAAATTTCTACACCCTGTCATTTAGCCTTGCAAACAAGCTCCAGGTAATGGTCTGCAAGTATTGCTTGTACCTACTGCCACCTCACAGGGCCTGCATGCTTGGAAAAAGCTCATGACACTATTTCCACCAAAAATAGGTAACACTGCAGTGTTAAGAATAATCAGGAAGATTTTATGACACCACAGCAACTCAGCCAATAATTGAGGAAAAGTGGGGGGAACAACTGACTATATCTGAATGTCACACCAACTTGGTAATTGGACATGTCTCAAAGTCTGCAGCCATTATTTACTTCATGTTATGTCCCTTTTCAAAAATCTGCAGCTCTTTTAAGAAAGAAACAAAAGTACAGGTTTTTGTGGTGAATCTATATCTGTGTTCTTTAATTTGATTCCAGATTGTTAATTTCTCTACAACCACAGTGCCCAACTAGGAGGGTGGTGGTGCTAAGAAAGGAGATATTAATCACACACACACACGATAGCTTCTACGTTGCACATCTCATTCAAGGCAATGAGTACTTAATGTAATTATCTACTAGCATATGAACTGTTACCTGGTAACATGTGAAATCAATTTACTGCATTTGCCTAGTCTAAAACACAGGGAAAATTCACAGAGGCATTGTGTTCCTTTCCTAGCTATCAGTCATGGATATTCATTAATACCATTACAGTTACCTGTGTAGGCTAGCATAGCTTAATGAAAATGTATTTCATTTAAAGGAGACTTCGTAACAGAGATCAAATGGCATAAATCACTTTTGGGAGGCATATGTAGTTGAGATACAGGCTAAAATCTATCCCCATTTTACCTTGCATCTTAAATTCCCTTGTGTCATCTTACAGCCCATGTGCTGTTTTAGTGAGGCTCAGCTGTGCAATTTCTACCTTCCTGCAGGCAGTGATTCTTACAAGCAGACAATTACTGGTGTCAGCAAACATGTGGCTACGGTTCACTGTATGATTAGCTCTTAATATTTTGTTAAAGGAATAATTTGAGCACATCAGTGTGATTGGAGCTAAACCATTTCTCAAGTGTGTCATGCCAGACTGTTTTAAGATTATAGAGGTTGAAGTAAAATGTCATTTCCTGGCAGTTTAAATAAAACATTAAAAAATAAACAGGAAACAAAGGTTTAATTGTATTAGGCTGGAGTACCAGAACCCAGGCCCCCAGATTGCTGTTAGGTAGCTGTGGCTCCTCACCTTTTACCACCACTATTCACTGGTCCTTTGTCATCTGAGCCCCCCTCTTTCACATACAGGCACACTTCTAGTGGTCTTGGTGTTGGCTACTGCTATACCTCCCAAATGTTCTCTTCTTGGATGGGCAAATAAGATAAAGAATCAACTGCCATAGCCCATATGCATTCACTGACCCCTCTTCCTCTGGTATTATACCCACCTGCAAGTGCTGATGGTAGAAATATGTGAGCAAGCAAGCAGCTGGATGGGGTAGGTGGGCAGCAGTGGGATCTGGTGCGGGAGTGAGTGTGGGGATAGTCTAGATGGTGGCAAGTGGCAAGCATCATTGGCAAGGATGTGCAGTCACTGCCAGTGGCAGATGCTTATCTCTGGGAGACAAATGCCCGCTGCATGTCAGGTCCTACACAGAAACTTGGATCCAGGCCTGAATTGTCTGTAGGAGTGAAGGAGAAAATTTATTCAGTTCATATATAAAGGTGAACCTACCAAATTCACACTTGCCAAAAACAATATGTGAACCAAACTGCAGCCATCCTTAAAAATTCAGACTTAGCCTGATTTCAGGATGCAAGATTATGTGGTTGTACTTGAGTTTTCCTGTTTGATTCATTTTTACATGTGAACAATATGTATTGTCTTGCTGTATGGCATGAGACTGTCTTACTGAAGTATTTGTATAAATATATCAGTTTTGAAAATGAATTAACACATTGGGGAGATTTTTTGTTTTGTTAGTGAAATGACATAAGCTTTTCTATGTTGTATAGTCAATGAGATAATTTATTCTCAGAGATGAGCCAGATGCCCTATCCAGACGAAAGAAGCAACTGAGGAACTCTGGAGATGGTGGGAAATTTTCCCCCACGTTGAAGAGTTTAACTGAATAATCACTGTGATGTTAAACTACCCAAGAGACTTTGGGGGTTTAACAGCTAATTAAAAACAGGTGCAACAATCATTATTATATTGCCAAGCCTTTTAATTATTAAGGATGGGTTTTTAAATTATGACAGACTCATACTTTGTTTTCTTCATACTTACTTTCTTCTTTGTTGTGGGACAGAGTACTGAATATTATCTTCAGTATATAGTATTGATCTTTTGTACTCCTAGGAAGAGGTGTAAAAGCATGTACTTAATAAAATGTGTACATGCCCCAATAGATAGCATACTACAGCCTACATCATATAGGGAATAACCATAGCCAAAAGGAAGAAAGAATTTCATGCAGGGTGAGGGGTTGGTATTTTCCCAAACCCATAACTTGGACGCATTCAACTACTATTAATTACAGTACAGATTAACAGACTTCCAAAATGTATTCAATGGCTCTGCAGTTTGGATTTAAAAGACCTCTGCTTTTAAATCCAAATTTGGGACATGGCTAGATCTTTAGATGGTGTACTATGTTCTGTGTTTGATCCTTTCATTTTCTGTATAATTACTGCAGTAACTCTGGTATGCAAATTCTTACATATTTTCCTATTGTACTTTTTCTGCTTGAATGACTGTTTCTAATTATAGATCTGTATCTTTTTCCAGCTACGGGGCTGATTGGTTTTGGAATATGATAGGAATATTATGTTAATATAATAATGATAATCAACTTTTGGAAATAAAGGGTAATGTAGGTTTTTTCCTATATTACTAATTTAATTTTTCTTACAGATGAAGACAGGCATAGACTTTCTTCAATATGAAAAGGATCTCCAACCAGTTTAAGATTACACATTGGGGCTGGAGAGGACTTTGTGTTCACAAAATTATTAATTTGTAAAGTTGGGCCAAAACATTAAAACAAATAAGTAGTTTACTGCATGTGGAAAATTCAGAGTTATGTGTGCTCAGCAGCTCATTCCTAAATAGTGACAATAGGATATCTTCTCATACTGCTGGGAGAACAACAGTTCCATGTTAGGCCACGCACTACACATGTTAGACTATCAGTTACCTCGCTTATCCCTGGCATTTATTTTCTTAACATACCAAGATTTTGCATTGGGCTAGGGCAATAGTAACTGGTTCAAAATGGAACAACCAAAATGTTAATGGGAACTGTTTGCAATGGACATACTATGTCAGTATTGAAAGCCCTGGTTAGATTTTGCTTCCAAAATTGTCTTCGCCTTTAAAACCCTACATGACTTGATGACATGGTATCTGAAGACCATCGCCTGCTTTCCATGTGAGCTTGCCTGCCTGCCAGGATCCTCATAAGAGGCCCCTAAGTACCGGTACTTCCACTTTCTGAGGTTACTTGGGTGACTATGACAGATATGGCCTTTTCAATTGCCACTTATTCTGAAATGAAACATAAGTGAAGCCAGTGCTATTTTTCTAGAAAAAGAGGTGCGGGAACTCACCATGAACACCTCCCTTATTCTCTTATACTGGCAATGGCAGCCACTTGAGAGGTGCTGGAACTGAGTTCTGGTGAGTTCTGGCTGGAAAAAAAAGCCCTGGGTGAAGCACATGCTCTGATTATACAGAGACATTTCCCCTAATTTTCAGGATATCTCAATTTTGAGTTAGCTCCATCACGTAAACAAATCAATGATTTAAGTTAATTAAAGTGTTTCTTTCCTAGGATAATGTATTGTGTAAACATGCCCTTAATGGCATAAATTATAATTAATTTAAATATATGCAATGTCAAATGTTGATATTTAAGAATGGGCCATATTCAGTTATCTGATTTAATATTTTTTTATGAAACAATAATTATTTATTTTTAATGGTATCCAAATATGCACCGTGCAATGGACCCTAATTAGCCAATTAAAAATACAACAATTATAACACAACTAGAGTGAAAACTAATCAAAGGCTATCTTATATGCACTAATCTGAAACCTTTTATTTTATCACTTCTAAATAATGTCTTTGCTTTAATTGTGCAAAACACTTTTTTAAAATTGGAAGGTTGTGTTATAGAGCAAACAGCTAAGCACGGAACAGTACATCTGTTGTCTCCACTTTTAATTCATAGTCTTTTTCACAGTTTGTTTACGTTTGGTGAGAGACATTTTTGTCATAGACAGCTTGCAGTTGGGGGAAAGGGAAGAGGGGGGATGTTTTTATTTCGTTCTATTGCCTATTCTTAATTTTTTTTGGGGGGGGGGTGTGACAGCATCACATGGATAGGTTCTTTGTGCATTTATTTATTTTTATTGATATTGCGAGAAGTTAGGGGTTCCCGAGCCTGGTTGGTTGTGTTTAGTTGATAAGCGGTGTGGCTTATTTGTGTGAGGGAGATGGGCTAGGTTGTTGGGTCGGGACAGCCATATTGATTTCTATGCTGTTGGAGGGGATAGGTCATTGTCCTGTTGTGCTAAGTATGTAATAAAGGGTACCACATTGGGGTGAAGCCATCCTCCATAGCTTGACCCCATGCTACTTTGATTTTGTTGGTTAACTTTTCTAGTAGGGAGGTTTCCCATTCGTTTTGGTATTGGTGGTCTATGTTCATTCCTAATAGGTCCTTCCAGTGCCTAGTTATGATATTTCTAGCCGCATGAGAGTAAGTGACTTATGAATTCCTTGTAGTGTGTGTGTGTGTGTGTTGTTGTCCTGGAAGATGTTTAATAGGGTGAGTTCTGGAGTTGCTTCTATTGTTGTTGTTTAGTCGTGTCTGAGTCTTTGTGACACCATGGACCATAGCACGCCAGGCACTCTTGTCTTCCACTGCCTCTCGCAGTTTGGTCAAACTCATGTTTGTAGCTTCGAGAACACTGTCCAGCCATCTCGTCCTCTGTCGTCCCCTTCTCCTAGTGCCCTCAATCTTTCCCAACATCAGGGTCTTTTCCAAGGATTCTTCTCTTCTCATGAGGTGGCCAAAGTATTGGAGCCTCAGCTTCACGATCTGTCCTTCCAGTGAGCACTCGGGGCTGATTTCCTTCAGAATGGATAGGTTTGATCTTCTTGCAGTCCATGGGACTCTCAAGAGTCTCCTCCAGCACCATAATTCAAAAGCATCAATTCTTCGGCGATCAGCCTTCTTTATGGTCCAGCTCTCACTTCCATACATCACTACTGGGAAAACCATAGCTTTAACTATACGGACCTTTGTTGGCAAGGTGATGTCTCTGCTTTTTAAGATGCTGTCTAGGTTTGTCATGGCTTTTCTCCCAAGAAGCAGGCGTCTTTTAATTTTGTGACTGCTGTCACCATCTGCAGTGATCAAGGAGCCCAGGAAAGTAAAATCTTTCACTGCCTCCATTTCTTCCCCTTCTATTTGCCAGGAGGTGATGGGACCAGTGGCCATGATCTTAGTTTTTTGATGTTGAGCTTCAGACCATATTTTGCGCTCTTCTCTTTCACCCTCATTAAAAGGTTCTTTAATTCCTCCTCACTTTCTGCCATCAAGGTTGTGTCATCTGCATATCTGAGGTTGCTGATATTTCTTCCGGCAATCTTAATTCCGGCTTGGGATTCATCTAGTCCAGCCTTTCACATGATGAATTCTGCATATAAGTTAAATAAGCAGGGAGACAATATACAACCTTGTTGTACTCCTTTCCCAATTTTGAACCAGTTAGTTGTTCCATATCCAGTTCTAACTGTAGCTTCTTGTCCCACATAGAGATTTCTCAAGAGACAGATGAGGTGATCAGGCACTCCCATTTCTTTAAGAACTTGCCATAGTTTGCTGTGGTCAACACAGTCAAAGGCTTTTGCATAGTCAATGAAGCAGAAGTAGATGTCTTTCTGGAACTCTCTAGCCTTCTCCATAATCCAGCGCATGTTTGCTATTTGGTCTCTGGTTCCTCTGCCCCTTCGAAATCCTTCCTTCTATTACCTGTTTTGTTATTTTTGAAATTTCCTGCAGCACTGATATCCAGAAGGCTTGGACTTTGGGGCATTGCCACCACATGTGGAGGTATATGCCTATTGTGGTGCAGCCTCTCCAGCATTTAGATGAAGTTCCTGGGTGTTTCTGTGCTAGCGTCTGTGGTGTTAGGAACCATCTGTATATATGTTTTAGGGTGACCTCTCGTCTTTTGGCTGAGATAGACTTGAATGGTGGTTTAGACCCTTGTATAGACCATTGGGTATGGTTTAATTCATGTCCTATGTCCTGCTCCCATTGGTTTTTAATTGTGGTAAGGGGGTCTGTAGTGTCTTGGAGTAGTAGTTTATATATAGTAGAGACTGTGTCCCTCTGTTGTTAGGAGTTTCTCAAAGCTAGTCAGTGGCCTGCTGGCTGCTGTTTCCTACCCAGCCTAGTTCCCAGGCATGGCAACTCTAGGGGGCTGAGGTGTCATCAGCCCCCTCAATATTTGTTGGAAGGGGGAAGGACCCCCTCATGGTTTACTGGGTAGAGGAAGCTGAGCGCAGAGATGAGTGCAGTGCAACTTCAGCAGCCGGCTCTTCTGGAAGAGCGCACAGCCTTCTCCAGATGCTGAAATATTGGGGGCAACTAGGCGCCTCTGCCAGGATCTCTTATATTTCAGGGACCACACTAGTTCTTATTCAGTAATGAACAAGCTTTAATAATTTACAAAGCATAAATTGTACATGCAAATACACCTTTATTAAGCAACTAAGAAATTCACTCCATATGATAGCACTGTATTGAAATATAAAAGCATTCAGAAGTGCTTGTTTAGATTTGTGTGTTCAGTCTTTTGCAAATGTTTCAAAGGCTTCCCCCAATCCATACATATTTATCCCCATTTTTAATCAGATAGTGGTGTTAGCTGTGAAGAAGAAGGAGGAGGAGGAGGAGGAGGAGGAGGAAGAAGAAGAAGAAGAAGAAGAAGAAGAAGAAGAAGAAGAAGAAGAAGAAGAAGAAGAAGAAGAAGAAGAAGAATCCATTCATTTGCATCAGCCAAACAGTCATCTATATTATAATCTTTTATAATAAATCATTTAGAAATATGGGTTATTTGCTAAATTTAATGACAGCTTTCTGACAGTTTACAATAAAAAAAGAAATGATAGAAAAGCAAAAAGGTTACATGATGACCAGTTGCAATGGATGATACAGAAGATGGCTTTGTGAGGGAATAGGCAAATAACATTTCTCTTAGCAATCTAATATAATGTAATATAATTTATGCTGTTTTGGATAGATTCTGGGGGTCCACATGATAAGTTTGTGTGTGCAAATATGTACCATATGTATGGCCCCTTTATGAGCTGCCACAGTGATGACATTCCCAGAGGCTTACATATGACTAATATGTTGTGGAAACTGTCCCTACATCTGCAGTTTCACCCTCTTTCGAGATAGAAATCTGGATGAAAAATCAAACCTTCCCAGCAGTGTCCAATTGGCGGGACTTTCAAAGCTGACTCTTATTCACAGTAGGATCATTTCAAGTTTCAAAGTACTTTATATCTCAGTAATCCTTACAATAGACCTGTTTGGTATATCAGTATTATTATCCCTCTATTGCAGATTTAGGAAATAGGGGCTGCTGGTATTATTCAATGGAAACTTGTCTAAAGCAATTTAGTGAATTTGTAGCTGAGCTGAAGTTTGAACCAGACATTTAAAACTCATGTCCACTAAGCTATATTCAGATGTTACATTATATGCAAGGATAATAGAATCATGAATCACTTCCATTTCTCACTAAATAAATATATTTAAAACATTCAGAGCTTCTGCAGTCCTTATATGCACAGTAATTTTGGAATGATCCTTAGAATGCCTTCAGAGCAGGTTGTCACCTTCACAATGGAAAGGGTGTTTGTTTGGATAGTCATCGATTATCTGCTATCAGGGCCGGCCCTACGTGCAGGCTGGGTGGCGCAGGGCACCACGGCGCCGGCCCGCCAGGAGGGCGTTGCGAGCTGCGCCCACCCGCTGGCTGGCCGGTCTGCCGCGCAGCTGTGACCACGGCAACTGCGCTGCGCCTGCCTGCCTGCCGCACCTGTGGCAGCTGCGCTGTGCGCAGCGTCCACCGCACTGGGAAACAGGGCGGGAGGGCGCCGGAGGGATCCGGTGCACCACGGCGCCAGGGGCGCTTAAGACGGCCCTATCTGCTATTTTGCTAGATAATATTATGAAGCTAGAAATAATAATAAAGATATCTCTTTAAAAGAAAGGAGAAAACCTGCGAGTTATGCTTCAACTTATTCTTGACGTCAATACTTGACAGTTAGAAACTTCTTTGAAATAGAACTTGTAGAACTTAGTATTTTAAGTCACAGAAGCTGTATATATTACCATTTCAGCTAAACATTAGCTCCTCATTAAAGTGCGTGGCTCAGGCTGCTGATGCACAGAAATATTTCAGAACTTCTTGATCAAAAATTGAAAAGCATCTTAATTGCGCCTCAATATTTTTTATTATAAAGATAGCTAACCCCAGTGGTGCTGTGGGTTAAACCACAGAGCCTAGGGCTTGCCGATCAGAAGGTCGGTGGTTCGAATCCCCGCGATGGGGTGAGCTCCTGTTGATCGGTCCCAGCTCCTGCCAACATAGCAGTTTGAAAGCATGTCAAAGTGCAAGTAGATAAATAGGTACCGCTACACCAGGAAGGTAAACGGTGTTTCCGTGTGATGCTCTGGTTCGCCAGAAGCAGCTTTGTCATGCTGGCCTCATGACCTGGAAAAACTGGAAGCTGTACGCCGGCTCCCTTGGCCAATAACGCGAGATGAGCGCTGCAACCCCAGAGTCGGTCACGACTGGACCTAATGGTCAGGGGTCCCTTTACCTTTAATCCCAGTGGGTGAGGTTGCATTTACTGTGTTATTCCAAAATACGACTTTTGTAAACATCCAGTTGTGTATTTTGTTTCTTTGAAATGAGATGCTCACTCTTCTTGTAGTTGTATTTTAAATCTGTTGTATTTAATAAAAGGGATCCATTGACCTATAAATAAATTCATTGAATTTGTTGGAACAGCCACTTTGATTTCCTATGAAACAGTATTTTGGCTTTGAAGAGCGAAGGTGGGAGTGGAAACCTTTCTTACTTTCCTAACATAGGGTGGAGCATCCCAACACAAGGATAAGCAGCCACCAGGAATTTAGAGCATTAGCATGGAGGTGATTAGCTTTAGGTGGTGAAGGGGACAAGGGAAAACCTGTTATTGGAAGCCATCTTTCAAGCCACTACAAACATGTTTGTTAGTTAATTTTAACGCTTGATGTTTTATGTTTTCAGATATGCTGTAAGCCACCCAGGGTGGCTATAAATGCAACAGAAACATGGTGGTTTGCTCAGTGTAGGCAAAACATTTGAGACTATCGTATGCTTGGGCTGTACACACACACATTTATGATTGTGTGCCCACAGATGCAATCACATACCAGTAATCCCTGCCCCAAAGTGCCTCCTAACTGTGTGCTCTAATTGCCCTGATCAAATAGAAGGAATAAAGAGGACTTGATGTGAGCCCAGCATGTACATATTTCTGCCTTTGCCTGACAGGTGAATGCCACTATTAGTTGGGCACTGCTACTGCACACACAGAAAGAATTGTGCATTCCACATGCTGAATGTGCATGCAGCTTTAACAGTGCTTTGTGAGTAGAAAACTGGTTTTTTTCGTGGATCAGTCTCACTACACCAGGGTGATAGGTTTCAAAATGCAGTAATATACGAGGCAGTAGTTGCAGCAATGGAACAACCTCAATGTAAGTGAATTCTGACCTGGAAGTTCCATCGCTAATATAGGCATCTACATAATTTAGAGCCTAATCCACACAATTTGTGCTGCAGGCACAAAACTTTGAAGATTCCTGTGCTAATCTCATTTGACAATTTTACCCCCAGTCATTAATATTCATAATTCTTTAAAACTATGTGCCATATTTTTAGACCTCCACATATTCTTGATTGTGAGAGAGTTTTAACTGAATTACAGGATGCTATTCTTTAAGGATTTGATTGGATATGACCTTAGTGAACTTTTATCAGATGAATGTGGGTTTTCTGTTGTAGCCATTTCCCTAAGGTTGTAGATTACTTTGACTAAAAACTTGTAGTCCCATTTTTATGGATATCATGACAAAAAGTGCCTAATCAGTCTTCAGTTTTCTCTTTCACTTCACAGGTAGTACATTCCTAGGCCTTACTGTTGTTTATGGATGCAAAGGTGGTATCATTTATCAGCAACAAAAGTTGCTTCACTTCTATTATTGTGCTTCTCTAATGTTTTTCTAAGCTAAATAACAGATTTGTCTTTAGAGAAATGCTACATTCTCTTGTCACTATAAATTCATGTCATCCAGGATAAATATAATTTTACTGCATTTCCAGTAAATATTTCTAACAATCAGAATGAAAGACAAATTGCCTTTAAATGTTTTGCAGTTCTTCAGAGGGCTTAAAAGTATGGCTAGAAAGACATGTATTCATTTGAAATTTTGATTTTTCTAGGTGTTTTTCTGCTCCATTTTGTTGTCAGAATGTCAACAGTTTTCTTTACTACCAATTTCACATGATTATTTCTTTATACTTGTTAGCTCTTTCTGCCACTCTCTTGTCTTAAGTTGACTGGAAGACTAGAGTATTTTCATTAATGACATGTGGTGGCACTTTCCTTTATTGTTCACTGATGACTTTCTGACAGGGATAGATGATGTGCTTGGAGTTCCCAAGAAATTGTGATTCCATCTCTTAAAGGAAGAGCTTTGAGACAAGCCTGGTTATGGATGTGCCAAACTGACAATTTGACTTTTTTCCAAAACAAACGTGATCTAAAGTGGAAGTGCTTCATTGTTGTTATTCTCAGTTGTTTTTCCTGACTCTCTGTAAAGAAAAAAAGCCAAACAAAAGCAATATCCTTTATGTTGACTCTAGAAAGACCCAGTATTTTAGTTTGTCCTACTGGAAACAGAGCTTGTTATTATTAAGTGATTAAATTAACTTTGTAATATTAGTGGTGGTCTTCCCGTAATTGCTGTCTTGAGACAGCATTTCAGATGGGGGATTCACATACCCATGTGTTGCTGGCTGAGTTGAGGTTATGCAGCTTGAAGAACTTGGGTCTGATCTAAATAAGTCTACCTTAAGATGGTCAAAGGTTTCCATAGAACAATGACAAATTTTATATTTCAATTTTAAACCTAGTCCCGCAGTTCTCCCCTTGTGGAAGGTTGGTATCTTTGCTTCTAAATCTTTTCAAGTGAGGTGGATTGAATTAAACCATGGTGATTTGAATCAGTAAATGTTAAGTTCAAAAAAGCAGTTAGGGATTTGTCAAGAGAGCTCTTTAAATGGCAGGTCTGTGTGAACTGAGCTTTATACAGATACAGCCAGAAGTGGTCAACAACATTTCCCATGATCTCAGCAGCTGCAAAAGGTGTTGTTGTAATAACTGCCAGCCATCTGTGTACAACTGAGTGCAGCTAATATGTCTCCATCCTATCTCAGATTTGGGACAGCCAGGAAAAACTGCTTGGACAGAAACGTATCTTGGCTTATATTGGATGGTGTTTAACTTTACTGGCTAGAGATCATCAAATCTACATCCATTTGAAGACAATCAGACAATTACAAACAAAACTACTTACCAGACTGGACAGGGAAACGCTTGCCTTAAGATGATAGATAGATAGATAGATAGATAGATAGATAGATAGATAGATAGATAGATAGATAGATAAACCCATCCAGTCTTAAGGTGCGTTAATAGCCTAAATGTGTGCTTTGTGAGGGTCCTTTTTATCCCATCACGTAAAATGTATCTCATTTTGTAATATAGGTCACATGCCCCACTACACTATTTAAAATAGATCAGTAAGTGCTTTGAATGAAAAATATTTTTTTGATGTAAAAGGGTGCTTAAATTCCCCACTGGAATTTCTCACAATAAAAATAGTGTAATGCCTCCATTAGTTTGTATTTCTTTCTATGTCATTTGAACTCTAGGAGATATATCCATGGAAAATATGGATGCTCAGAATAATCTATTTTGTCCTGTGTACAAAATACAGTACACAGATTGACCCCATAGGACTCTTTGACAGGAATAGCAGGTGCAGCTGCATTTAGGGCCTATTCCCTTGGGAGAAAGCCATAAAAATAAACCTGGTCTGTTTAATTAATGAGTTTGAGGAACAAGAGTTGTAAAATGAACTTTAAATAAATGAAGAGAAACATTTTTGTTTTAACTTGTTACTTTACAGGTGATAGTTTTGCTTAGAAACAAAACAATGCATATTATGAAAAACATAATAGGAAACATTTGCCTGCCTTTCCAAATAATACAAAAGGGCACCCAATGGAATTTATTTGCAGCAAAATTGAAACAAATAAGTACCATTGGCCTGTCGAGTTTATTGCAATAGGATTTCATATTAAAAGTGAGGCAGGCATAATACCAGAGAACTGCTACTCCCTACAGTGAGTCATGCTTGGATGCTAGTGCTTCGAGTTTTGCCTTCCACATTTTTGTGAAAAAAAATATTTTGTGCAATCTTCATAAACTCTACAGTGCTTTATTTAAGTGAAGGTACAAACCCAAAGCAAAAGACACAGAAAGCAGACATCTTGGCTTTTTTTAACATGATCAATTTATTCCAGTGTAAATAGTGTTGCAATTTAGGATCACACATGGCAATTTCAGGTCTTCCATAACCATTTCCAGTGTTGTGCTACAAAGCTAGTTTATTATGGTGTATTATCCATAAATAGCTTTTACTGTTATTTGCCCCACTAGCAGTGTTCAGAGTGTATATTTGAATACACCTAAGCTTTCATGTCTTTGTTTTTATGCAACCATGCTATTAGTATTTTCCTGGGTTTTTTTACATTGTCAATTAGGATTAAACCTTTCATCATTTTGCATCTTAAAAATGTGTACTGTATTCATTTGCTACCAGAAATGTGAATAGTAATTGCATTTTCTTCCAGTTAATAACCGGGGCTTGACTTAATGGGGAACAGCAACAACAGAATTTAAAAGTCCTATAATTGTTGCCTAAAAGTGAATCAGCAGCAGCTTCCATTTATCAGTTAATGTACAATGCTTCACTGTTGGATACCTGATCAAAACATGGAAAGGGGGGGAAATACCAAGCCCTTGGAGCCCACAAGTTGATGTAGAGGAGGATGTGGAAAAGCCGGTTTGGGGGGGGGGGAATGATAAGGTAGCCCAGTTGACTACATAGATAGATTGCATTTATGGTGTGTGTATGTATGTATAACTATTCAGAAATAAAATGTGCTGATATGTGTGGCATTGAATCTAGCATTACAGCAGCTATTCAAAATGACACAAAGCACAGTAGGGATTGTGGTGGGTAACTTTTTTCCCCTTGCATTGTTTGAAATCTTCCCATTAACTGAACACAATTTGCAACAGCAAACATATGGATCATTCTCATTAAAAATAAAGAAAATTGTTTGAAATAAACCTCAAAGAAGGAGAACAAGAGTCTCTTTTTACTTCAGGAAATGATTCTGTTCTTGTTGTTAAGACAGAGGAGTAATGCAGTTAAATTAGAGCAACCGTCATTTTGATAGGTTTAGTGAGAGATAAAGCTACAGTATAATCGCCAAGCTCACTCAACTATGGAGAGAGGGAAAGAAATAGCAAGCTGGTTAAGTAACCTGCATTTAAATAATGATCTGTCCTCATTGCTTTCCATCAAGCAAACCACTTATAACTGGCCGTATGCTTGATGAGAGCAGGAAAAAGATCTGGTTTGATGTTGGTTTTTCAGTTAATTGTAGGATCATGGAAGCAGGTTATGCCTGGGATTCTGTAGTTTGTAAAAGAAACAAAACACCTTCTATGTATTATTAAGGATGGCCAATTACTTTTAAGTTAGCAGTCAAAGGAAAATTTCACATTTGTTTATATTGTGCTAAGGAAAAACTTGTCTTCATTCTGCTTTCAATCTCTGATGGTTTATCCCATAACTTGATTTGCATAAACAAATAAGATCTACCGTTTGTATTAAAACAAAGGGCCATTTTGCCAAGTATTCTGACTGTAGTTGTGACCAGCCGGATAGTCCTTCAGGACATTCAAAAGGGGCCCTGTTTGCATTCAGCACACAGGAAAGTGTTGTGACATGGGGTTCGTGATTTCAGCTCTCTTGACATAATATGCAGAAGGAAGAAACAATCTCTGAAAACACTGTTTACCATCCCACATCTTGTAGTAATGAATTACGCAGAATTATTGCTTGTTTTGTGAGGAAATGTTAATTGCTTGTTTTGTGGTGGGCCGAGGCAGCCTTGCAGTGGCATGCTGATGTGGACTGGGCACGCTTGTGGGTAGTGGGCCGTGGCAGCCTGGGTGGGTGAGAGGTGGGGATGGGGCAGCATGATTCGAGAGTGTCCGAAATTTGGAACAGAAAATATGGGGCCATATGCCATGCCAAAGTAGCTCCTGAATCCTTTCCCAGCTGAGATTCAATGCAATGCAAGCTGCAGAAAAATTGCTGGCTTTCCTGACTAACATGCTGCATGTTTACAGATGCGAGCGAGCGAGAGGCCTATGACAGTGGTACCTTGGTTTATGAAGTCTGTTCTTAAACCAAATCCGTTCTTAAACCGAGGCACGCTTTCCCTAATGAGGCCTACCTCCGCCGGTGCCCTTCCACCATTCAGCTTCTGTTCGTAGACCGAGGTAAAGTTCGCAACCGGAACACTACTTCAGGTTATTGCGGAGTTCGTAAACTGAATTGTTCGTTAACGGCTGTTTGTAAACTGAGGTACCACTGCAAAGCCTTTGTCAGAAAAGGTCACCCAGCTCAGCTTCAAACACCCCCTTTGGTGATTTCAGGGGTGTGACTGGGCTCAGCTGATTTGGTGAAAAACTCCAGAGTTCTTCTCAATGTATCTGTATACTCGATTCTGACCAAACTAAGCCGCCTAGGACAGGCATCCTCAAACTGCGGCCCTCCATATGTTTTGGCCTACAGCTCCCATGATCCCTAGCTAAGAGGACCAGTGGTCAGGGATGATGGGAATTGTAGTCCAAAACATCTGGAGGGCCGAAGTTTGGGGATGCCTGTCCTAGGAGTATACATTTTCAGAGTTAACGCTAAATACATAACTTCTGGTAAATGAGCCACCATAGTCGCTAGGAGGCCATGAAAATTTGTGTCCCAGGATTTTTAGACTTGTCTACCCATCTATTGCATTTGTTTTATAATCAGTTGGCGTTTATCCTTTATCCTGACTGCATCTATTGATTCAGAAAAGTGTGCTTCTGTAATATGTTATAAATATAATGAAATCTTTCTTTTATTTTCTTATGTGGATTACTGAACTGTCTTCAAATAATGCAAATTCAGGGATGACTCTAAAAATAATTCATTTTGGTGAACAAAGCAGAGACAAAGACCATTATTAAGAAGCAATAGTGGTTTTGCTGCACATTGCAAAGAATAATTTGCATTACATATGATAAGCTTATTTAGGCTGAATACTTTTGTTGGTGACACCAGCAAATCTTTGAGAACTGTTTTCAGATCCAGGAACTTGGACAACTCCCACTTACCCCAATCACCATGTTAGCTATCTATTTTTGTTGTTGTTTCTTATAGTTTCTATCCTCTGAATTTACATTACAATAAATTGCACCATTACTCCACCTAGGCCAGTACTGTCCACTTTAAAAACAGCTGTTCAAGAACTGCTCTTGTCTAGTGCCCAGTTTCCATCACCCACCACTATATAGACTAGGTACTAATCTTACCAGTGAAAGTGGGAAGCTGTCTAGTAGGCAGGTCAGGGAAAAAGATTTCCAAATTAGCACGGAAGCTGTACAACTACAGAGTAGAACTGGGCACTGAGTCACATGAGGTGTTGGATTAGCAACTGCTATACATAAACTCAACAGCTTTATACTGGGCCTACTACCCCAGCTCTTCCTGAAGCAGCAGAAGGATGCTTCCAGTGTACATGTTTGTTTTAGATTACTCCTCCTAAGTAGGGCTCAAGGAATGGAGACATCACACAGTGCATTACAGCATAGATTACATCTTACCTGCTAAAGCATATCTTAGTGGGTGGGGAGAACCTGCAGAACTCTGTGCCCAACAAGATATGATATTCTTCCAAGACTACATGATAATAAAAATTGTATGGATTGCAAAATAGTTCAACAGAGAACTTGAATTGGTCCAAATTCAGAGGCCATCTGGGTCGCCCCCCCCCCCCGAAACACACATTTTTTAAAAAAAGTAGGAAAGTGCAGTCAGAATTTGTAATATCTTTCTTTTGTAACTTGACCCTTTGTGCTCATTATTACTGAGGAACATTTTATTTTTCTTGGAAAAATAATTTTAATGAATACGATGGTAATTTATTTTTAAAATCACATCCTTATTCTAATTTGTAATTACAGTAACACAAATGGCCTACTATTTTTATTGAGCATACCTACTTACTTATCAAACCTTTATTAGGCATTATGCAAATAAAACCATAAAAGAGAAAATAACATATAAAAGCCTTGAAATATATATAAAAAGGCAGCAGTTGGCTACATACATATATATATATATATATATATATATATATATATATATATATATATATACATACATACAGAATCAGTGGTTTTCCTCCTTAACCTGCTCCTTGGAGGACTGCTACCAAAAACTCGGCTACCCCCGCCGTTACCCTTTGGTCAACGTCAGATAGGCAGAATCCCACACTTTCACCTTGCTGGGGTTCCAGACCACCCAAAAGCATACCATTAATATTGAGAGGCTTGGTATGGTTAATGAAAAATTTTTATATTTCAAATAGCAATTTGACAACATTTATAAATCAGTTTGTTAACTCAATGTTGTTGTTTTTAAAAATTGATAGTAGTATATATCTTACAGCTGTGCCAAATATCATAAAACTGCCTTTGTTGGGGCTTGAGGAATTTTCTTTAGCTTTTTCTGGTATGGCATATCTTTATAGATTGATCCTTTAGAATCAGCTAACATTTAGGTTTCTCTTAGAACTTAAAAAGAAGCATTTTGCTTTCCCTGACAATGTATTGTGCAGTCCAATCATTTAAGTCAAAGGCTCTGAAATCCTCCGATTTCTACAATCATGCTTCAGATGTACAATGCCAGTATGCTGTTTCCCACAGTGATCAGCCAGATGCCTCTAGGAAAATCCACAAGCAGGGAATGAAGGCAATAGCCCTCCCCAGGAGTACCAGACCTTTGTGTTTCCATATTCTTTCTAAGGACAGTTTACCTCTTTGGGGGACAGTGGTGATTGGCCTGGCGCGGCCTTGGTGAGCCACAGGGAGAGGGGGTCTGTCGCTCATTGGCTTTGGCTAGTTGCAGAGCTCTCGGGAATTCCTGCTCAAATGTTTTTTTTAACGAGCCAATAATGGCTTTTGAAGAGAAGAGCAAGCCTGCTGGAATTCTGGCTATGCTTGGGGCAGCCAGTGCATTCAGGTATCGGAGAGTTCTGTCCAGTGATCCAGACAGGTGCAATCGGGCCATAGAACACCCAACTGGCATCTGGGTAGGATGGGCTCATTTGATCTGTGTAATGATAATCCCTAAACCCAGGATCACCGCTAAAGGAGTAACCAATCAAAAGGTGGGTTGGTTGATTTAGGATACATACCCAGTGCCTATGCTATATCTGTAATCAATAAAGTTATGGCTAATTTTAATTCCACATTATTGACAGGACAGCCAGTTGAAAATAATTATTTCTTTCAAATTACTTGGCAGCAGGGGAGGACTTTGGTCATCTGGTACTATGGCCAAAATTTGGTGCCCCCAAATGGATCTTCTCAATTTTGCACCCCCTCAGTTCAGCTCCCTGTGAAGGGGAACCACCTGCATCATTGTAAATTTGGTGCTGTTGGCAGCCTGCATTTTCTTAAAGGTCTTCCACTATTCTCATTTGCTGTGGGTGTATTGTGTGTGCTTGGCTACTAAATTCACCATTGCTGAAAGATCAAGTCGCCACAGTCTTTAGAATGCCATGGGAAATGCATTGTGTAATCAGTTCAAGATGTTGTGCTGTTTTCCAAGCACAGTAACAGGGAGAAAGGAAATGCCCAAAGAAATTAGAAAGTTAAATTTTAATCAACACAGACAATTATAAAATGTCCATCATACCTTATCTTCTCAGTTTTCAACATTTCTATTGTGCATGAGAAATATAATATTTAGAGCATCCAGCAACCAGGATATACTCATTGATTCCAGAAAGGTTTCCCACTCTCAGAAGCCAATTATTTCCCAGTAAAGAGAAGCACAATGAGAAGCTGGTTTTGTAGGAAAACTTAAACATTAATTGAATGAAGTTTAAAAGCAATAATATACTCTTTTACATACATTTCAAAAATATATATACAGATCTTTAAGGGCTTGTCAAAATGTATTAACCTAGTGAAATGCTAAAATGTCGGGTGCATTACATGTATATAGGATATACTTGGCACTTGGCTGTCAGCAGGGGAAAACTCCTACAACTAATTTCTGAGGAACTGCAGGATGAAAAGCAAAGCAAAGAAAAAAGAACGGAGGGGAAATGGGGAGGGGTGTGTGTGTGTGTGTTTGTTCAGTCTCCTGCCCAGATGAATCCTGAGTTTACTCAGATGGGATTTGCTTATGATTTTCACCTTTGAAAAGGGAGAAAAACATAAAAGGCAGGCATTATGCCACACATTCAAATGTACAGCTCGTTAATGTTGCTTCCACAATTACTGAATGTTAGTAAAGTTGGAACCTTTTTCTTTGTCAGTTTATTAGTTTGGAAATAGCTGTGCCTTGCATTATTGTGGGTGATCTTTTTTGGACCTGGATTCTCCTGTTAGGCTACCAGATCTCATTATTTTTATGTCAGAAGTCAGCGCCGGCGCTAGGGCTTTTTGCGCCCTAGGCAAAATCACCTTCTGGCGCCACCCCCGGCACATGCGTCATGACACATGCATCATGACACAACGCCGCAGACGCCCCTGCGTCCTCTCCATAGGCGGGAGGGCGCTGAGCTCTCATTTTGGCTCATGCGCCTCCCGCCTATGGAGGGGACGCTGTGAGCTCTTCAGCGGCGGCGGCAGTGAGCGAGCGGCGGCGGCAGCAACAGCGCCCATAGCTGAAGGGTTCAGCTACGGGCGCTGCCACCGCCACCGCTTGCTCGTTGCTCCTCCATAGATGGGAGGAGCGCGAGCGCGCGCCGTGGGAGGGCGGCGCCGGCGTGGGGTTTTTGCGCCCCCTCCATTTACGCGCTCTAGGCAAGTGCCTAGTTCGCCTAAATGGATGCACCGGCCCTGTCAGAAGTCAAGAATAATATTAGTATATAGATGTACTTCCACCCACAATTGTAAATCAGAGTTTTCTTTTTAACAGAAAGAATTTGCGGGAGGAAATTTTGAATGTGTAGTCTAATAATTTCCCATTTTGCCCCACCCCAAAGGCAGCAAATGATCTAATTAAAACTACCTTTTAAGTCTGTGTAATTTAAAATACCCCCTGCCCCAAACAAAAGTGATATGTGGTATATGTGTGTTTTTCCCCTCATCAAGATTCTCCCTGTATTAGGAATGGTTTGGGATATTGTGATGGAGGCTGCAGATTGTGGAAGAGGTAGTATCAATTGTCCCCTCCATTACTTTGAGCAAGCCATTGTTTCTGGTTATCTGAATTTGTTAATCTGGGTATCCCGAACTGCTTTATAATTGCTGTATCAAAAGTAGCGTGAGTGGATGTCCACTCCTGCAAGGGGGGCTCCTCTTCCTCCTGCAGCCTTCGGCAGAGCCCCGCACCCTCAAAACCTGATTCACAGGGTTTTGGGGGGGACACATGGGGTGGGGGGTGAAGAGAATTTGGAAGACATTGCAGAAGCATATATTTGTTGCACAAATGGACAGACATCATTTTAACATTTAAACCTTTTAAAATTATTTTACAAATGGGGAAATTGTTGGAGAGAGAATGTTATACATGGGATTGCAAAAGAAACAGTTGGAAGTACCAGTATATCAAAGTTTTACCCTATGCTACTAAGTAGAATACAGTGGTACCTCGGTTTACAAACTTAATCCGTTCCGGAAGTCCGTTCTTAAACCGAGGCGCGCTTTCCCTAATGAGGCCTCCCACTGCCGGTGCCCTTCCACCGTTCGGCTTCCCTTCTTAGACTGATGTAAAGTTCGCAAACCGGGACACTACTTCTGGTTTTGTGAAGTTCTTAAACTGAATAGTTCGTAAACAGGGCTGTTCTTAAACCAAGGTGATACTGTAAACTCAAACTATGCCATTAGAAAATTGTGATTATTGAAATAATACTCTTGAAAATTTACTCTGGAACCATAGCTTGGTAAACTACATATTTCAGTAGGGAATGTACATTAAAATGCTTGGAAGTTGATTGCATGTTTTATTTTCTCTTTATTTTTTCTTTATTCTTTACTGTCTTTTCTTGTATTTATGGTTTGGGTTTTGTATGATTTTATATGATTTGTTGATTCTGTATGATTTATGGTGTTTTTGTGTTTTGTGTTTTTAATGGTTAATAAAGATGGGGGGGGAACCATCCATTATGTGTTTCATGCTTATATTTTAACAGGACTAAAATGAGGATTTATTTTTCCTTCCATGTGTTTCTTGTCATGCACACAGTTACTACAAGTTGCACATAATTATTACATTAATTAATAATGCAGATTCCTGGCCCTACTTGGTCAGAGCTACAGCATAAAGGAACAAGAGAGAAGAGGAAGCAGAGCATACTATGGTTTTAGAGTGTTTTATAATGGGATCAGGTAAATTCATTGCGGATAAAAATGGTATTAGGCGTGATAGCTATATGCTACCTCTAAAATCAGAGTGGAAGTCCTCCAAGTCTGTTTTAGTTGTCTACTTTTCTCTCTCTGCAGTAACTAGCTCTGCCTCTTTACATCTTTTGTTGTCTTCTCAAACTCAGTGTGTTCAAAACAAAATATTTATTTTTCATTCAAAAGTAATTCTTTTTTCAAATACGCTGTTTATCATGTAGAATTGTTCTGCCTGAAAAAACCTGAAAAAACTGAGCCAGTGTGGTGTAGTGGTTAAGAGCAGTGGACTCGTAATCTGGTGAACCGGGTTCGATTCCCTGCTCCTCCACATGCAGCTGCTGGGTGACCTTGAGCTAGTCACACTTCTCTGAAGTCTCTCAGCCCCACTTACCTCACAGAGTGTTTGTTGTGGGGGAGGCAGGGAAAAGAGAATGTTAGCCGCTTTGAGACTCCTTCGGGTATCAAATAAAGCGGGATATCAAATCCAATCAAATCCAAACAAAAGGCATTCATCCACTTTGTATCAGGGCTATACTTTTTTCAAGCTTTAAAATGTAAGAATCTCCTTGGGAAGTATTATTTGTTTCCTTCCTGGATTTTGAATTAATATTATTTGAAAGCTGGAGAAACTTAAAATAACACAGTTGATGGCCCTTTGCTGAATAATAAAGTTTTGTATTTAAAATAACCTTGAAGGAATGTGCTTGTCATTTGTATCTCAGCCATTCATAATTCATCACAATTATTGCTTCAGTATCTAAGTAACATGAAATATACAAGGTGGTTGTGCAATTCAAGTTACTTAACAGTCAGTTGCAAAGTGCAAATTAGTAATTCCCAATTTGCTAAGTATGATTTAAATATCATGGTAGTGACAACCAGCCTTCTAGTTTCTAAGAATGTGTAAGCAGTTGCCCTCTGATACATCCCTCCATCTCAGCAGCACACAACTGATTCCAAAACCAAGATATCTTACCTGGCCTGGAAAAGGTGGCAAATGCCCGTTGCTGCAGATTGCTTTCACCTCTGAGTAGGGACCATCATAGTGAGGAATCTTGGGTTGGTTTTTCCTTTCTTGATTTTGAGAGACAGACAGCTTAATAGTAGGAGCTTTTCTTCATAAGTAAGTCCCACTTGCTGGGACGTACTTTAAAATTCATATACCTAAGAGTAATCTTAGCATGGCATTATATATATATATTTTAAACCCCCAACTATGTAGTAATGGAATAGCATAGTTTTCAGCCATTTTGTAAAATGAGCATTTGGTGTAGGATGGTAGAGTATTCTATGTGTAAACTGAAAATGAATGAAGTGCTGATAGGGACCATCTTTTGAAGTGTCATGGAACAGTTCAAGCTGTACATACTTTATTTCTATATCCTGTATTATTTGATTGTGAGCAGAAACAGTGTGTTACTATAAACTTCCTGAAGCCATGGGAGGGCAGCATTCTTTTTGCAAGTTTGAAAATTTGAATATATATGTACTTTGATTCATTATTATTTAGAAGTAAAAGTCATTATATTTCAAACCTTTTGAAACTGCAAATAAAATGCTTAGTAGAAACAGGTTTAAACAGGGAAGGGGGATTGTTACGTTAGATAAAGTGAGGCATGGGTTAAGAAGGATTGAGAATAGATGGCTATTTCCAATGGGGTGGCCCCACTACAAACTAGTTTCAGTTTTATTCATGTTATTATCATCATTAGCAATAATTGAGGTATTTTTGTTATTTATTGCATTAATAGGCATACGTATGGGTGATTCACAACAAAATTAGTTGTATGTTTCTTTGGCATCTTGAGAAATGAAATATTATTTGTTTCTAAGTTTACGTGTAGGTGGGGTTTGGGGTTCCTGTTTTTTTGCTGTGAATGTAGTAGTAACCAGCATCATGTTCAAGAAATAAATTAACAGATGTATTGTCCCAACATGCTTGAGGCTAGCCTGAGGAGCTTGCTGATCTTTAGAACAGTAGTTTGATTCCCACATTGTCTGTTGAGCTGAGCAATGTAAATCATGTGGCTATCAAATTCCTCAGTT
This sequence comes from Zootoca vivipara, assembly GCF_963506605.1. Lineage (NCBI taxonomy): Eukaryota > Metazoa > Chordata > Lepidosauria > Squamata > Lacertidae > Zootoca > Zootoca vivipara. The sequence continues at coordinate 78,778,293 of NC_083277.1, read as the reverse complement.
CTTGAAGTGGTGGAAAATAGAACTTGGGAGAGGAAGGGAAGTTATTGTTTTTGTACATCTCCAGGCAGAAGCCTACTGAGACTCTTTGTATTATTCTGAATAATGAACATATCATCCATAGGGAATATTATATTGAGATTAAGATTATCCATGTGCACTCAGAGGTTTGCAGCCTTATCCTAAGACTTGCTGTGCAGCCAAATACTGAAGAATGGACACAAAAGTTAGTGCGGTTATATAAGAGACTAGCTGACCCGGCCACACGTTGCTGTGGGTCATCCCTGTGATTCCCCCCACCCTGTTCCGATCCATGATGTATCCCGCTCCTCCTCCCTCCACCCCCTCAGCTCATCCCTGTGTTTCGGTAGGATACCCTTCCCTCTGTTGTCCCCAGGGAGTGTTGGCTCCTCCCCCCTGTATCTCCATACCTTGGCCCCCACCCTTGGAAAATGAACTGTCAGCTTCTTCCCAGCATGCACTTTTGTCTGAACCTTCTGTTGTCCCTGGGGAGTGTTGGCCCCTCCCATGTATCTCTATACCTTGGCCCCCACCCTTGGAGAACGAACTGTTAGGTTCTGGGTTCTATTTCCCAGCATGCACTTTTGTCTGAGCCCTCTGTTGTCCCTGGGGAGTGTTGGCCCCTCCCCCCGATATCTTCCTACATTTACCCCCACCCTTGGAGAAGGAACTGTCAGTTTCTGGGTTCTATTTCCCAGTACTGTATTTTCTTTTGTCTGAGCCCTCTGTTTTCCCCGGGGAGTGTTGTCCCCTCCCCCCTGTATACATTGGCCCCTGTGCACACATCATGAACATTTTTATATATTTAGATTAAAAAAAATTGAAATAAGAACATGGGAATAGTATAAAGCCTAGGTTAAAAGGGGCACGGCTGCCCTTACTTAAAATGGTCGCCGGAGCTCGCATGTGACAACGCCCGCTAATTTAAAAAGCAAAAACCCCTCGCCGTGCCCCCAAGTGCGTGTTAGAGGAAATAATGAACGACTGCCTAATGACGCCAGGCGTTTATTAATGCAGCCGCCGGGAGGCGATGCCTAGTCTGCCGGCTTTGGCCTGGGGTAGTATTTAAATGCGAGTTGAGGCCTCCGCCCTATATCTCCATTCCTTGGCCCCAGCCTGACTCTGTGGGTTGTCTGGTAATGGCCGCCGTGGTGCATTTAAATGTGAGCTGAGGCCTCCGCCCTGTATCTCCAATCCTTGGCCCCGGCCTGACTCTGTGGGTTGTCTGGTAATGGCTGCCTTGGCGGTTTCAGTTGCTCGGTTGATGATGTCATTATTTGGCGGCGCCCTTCAGAGATTCTGCTGGTGACAGTGCACAATCTGCCTTTCTATTGGATGCTGCTGGAGTCTTCAGACCTTCTGCTGGTGATGTCTAATTTGGGGTGCCACTTTTTTGTGTGTTTAATCATTATTTTAGGCATGAAAGGTGTGCTTTTGGGGGGGGGGGAATTATGCCAGATCCATATATATAATATTGTTGTGGCATTGAGGGGTGTGTGGATGTTGTATTTGGGTCCCAACCAAGTCTCTTATTTGTATCTGTAATATGGGAGTTTGTAGTAGAAGGGGCTGCTGAAATGACCAAACCAGTTTTCTTGTTTAGTTAATGGTCCTAGCCAGGCCTGTAAGCATGGTATTTCAATAGTTGGTCAAGTACAGATCTGTTGGCATGACAACAATTGTCTGGTGATGCCCTTTCAGGAGAGGTAGGTTCACATCATCTTGTAGACAGGAGAACAAGAGTGCAAGAGCTAGCATTTGTCTAGGGCAGGGGTCCCCAGACTTTCTGCGCGGTGGGCCGGAGGGCAGGGGAGTGCGCGCGCAGCGGGCCGGAGGGCGGGGGAGTGCGCGCCCGTGCGCATGCGCACACGCACACGGGCGGGAAAAAATCGCCAAAAATCGCTTGTGCGCATGCGTATGGGCCTCCCCCGACCCGGAAGTGCACCAGAAATGACCTCTTCCGGGTCGGGAGAGGCCCATACGCATGCGCACAAAGGATTTTCGGCGATTTTTTGCCGATTTTTTAGATCGTCGCTGCGCTGCGCGCCGTGAGAGCGGGCGGCGGCAGCGGGCGGCGGGAGTCGTCGCGGGCCGGATTGGAAGGCCGATTGGGCCGCATCCGGCCCGGGGGCCGTAGTTTGGGGGACCCCTGGTCTAGGGTGCTGGAGGTGGGAAGACACAGAGGCTTGTCTTGTTCTCTGTGCGGAATCCAAAGCTATGCCTTTGGAACTCCCCCCCCCCCCGGAAACCTATTGGGGAAGAAAGACCTGTTCAAGTGTTAATTCTGTGCATCCTACCATCTTGTGCTCTGTGTGTGTGTGTGTGTGTGTGTGTGTGTCTGTGTGTGTGTCTGTGTGATAAAGCCATTCATTCAAAGGAAACCGAAACCTGGGTAAGGACTGGAACTCCTGAAGTTTCTTGCTGCTTAGGAATTGATGTACATGGAACAATACTATACTTATTTTTCAGTAAAACTATAATTTATAAACAAGAGTATTAAGTCAAAGTAAAATAAATATGAAAGAAAGACAAAACCAGGTGAAAAGTGGAAATATATTTCCTTGTATGCACATACCGTACATATGGACCATGATTCCATTGCTGCTTTTCTTGCTCACGCTGCTGTGCTTACTGTAACTGTAATGAGGTGGGATTTTGTGTGACTAGATTAGCAATGGTAGGATAGTGCACTTATTTTGCAATTATGAAGACAATATATATCCCTGTTAAATCAAGTGGGGCCTGCAAACTCCCTCAATGCTCCATTTCATTGCTGCTCCCACCTGGTTTTCAGTTCTGTATGTGGGGGGTGGGGGTCCTGTTTTGGCTACATATGTGAGAGCCCTAACAGCCTGAACTTTGAAAACAGAGGGAATTATGGGATACGATCTAGCTAAAGTACCCTTATGTGTCATTCATTTCAATGGAGAGTTAAGCAATTACTTAACCCTTTGCCACTGAAAACAAAGGTGCTTTACGATTTTGGGTTGAGTTCTTTTTATTGACTGCCATGCAATAGAAATGCTCTCTGTGCTGTGCTTTGTCTCCTTCTTGCAATGCAGTTTAGAAGCCGCAAGCTGCCTTCTCAAGGAAACTATTTCAGAGTAATCCTTCTGATGATTTCAGCCTCTCCTTGTATATGTTGCAGTATCATCTCCACTCTTTTTAGTTTTGACCCAATTCTGAAACATTCAACTAGAGATGGTTCATTAAGTTTATAGTGATACTGCAAGACCATCAAAATTCCACTAGTTATTTCTTATTCTATTCCAGCAAAAGGGTATACTTATTTATCATCCTGCATTTAAAAGCAAGTAGAGCTTTTTTTAAGTGCTTCATAGGCTCATATGAAATATTGACCAATCTTAATTTCTGTTCCTATTACAGAATATTATTGGGCTTGTTCTTTATTTTTATTCAGCTTGGCTAACCCTGGTTGATCAGTATTTCAAAACAGTTATATATATTGAAGTCTTCCCATATTTAAGCTAGTAATTCAGTATGATACATGGGTAAAGGTAAAGGGACCCCTGACCATTAGGTCCAGTTGTGACCGACTCTGGGGTTGCAGTGCTCATCTCGCGATATTGGCCGAGGGAGCTGGCGTACAGCTTCCAGATCATGTGGCCAGCATGACAAAGCCGCTTCTGGCGAACCAGAGCAGCGCAAGGAAACGCCGTTTACCTTCCTGCTTGGAGCAGTACCTATTTATCTACTTGCACTTTGACGTGCTTTCGAACTGCTAGGTTGGCAGAAGCTGGGATCGAGCAACGGGAGCTCACCCCATCACAGGGATTCGAACTGCCAACCTTCTGATCGGCAAGCCCTAGGCTCTGTGGTTTAACCCACAGTGCCACCTGCGTCCCATTATGATACATGGGTACAACTGCTTTAACTATAGGGCAGAACCTTAGTGAGTTATCTGCTGATTCAAGACCGAAGTATACATGACATTGTCACATGATTCAACCAATCTGGCCACATTACTTAGGGGAGGGAAAGAGAGTATCTGGATTGGAGCCTTGTACAGGTTTGCAGAAAGCAGCACTTTAGGAGACAGCTGCTTTTTCTCAAAAATAAAAACAACCAGCAAAAGAACGCTTGCTTAAACATGTGAGTAAGTTTGGCCCTCAGTGCATCTTCTACTACAGACCGCAAAGGGGAATGTTTCATCTGCAAAAGTTAAGGTGTTCTGTACATATTCCTACATGTTCAAACAGAAGGTTGTTGGCTGAAATACTTGTTGGTCGAAAGTTGACTTTTAGATCACTTGACATGATGTTTTGTTGCAAGTTGTTTTGGGTTGCCTTGGGCAAGATAAAGTGATTAACAAATTCTAATGATGTTGATGATGTTTCTACTGACTGGGTAATATGTTGGCTTATCTGAATCTAAAATCTATTTTTTTCACTAACCAATGGTAACACGGAAAGGTTTTCTAATTCAGTGTTGAGGTCTTGTCATTTTCCCCTGTCTAACAGGGGGAAAGTTTGTAGAGAGAGAAGAAGCACCACCTAGTGAGCCCAACATGCGGGCCCAGAGACAAAGGAGGTCTCTGTTGTGAACTATTAAAAGCCCCTTAGTTTTTGAGAAGCGGGGGTGGGGGGAGCCACAAAGGAAGAAGCTGAATGTTAACTAGGCGGTTAACCGAGTTAACCTTCTGTTACCTGGGATCAGAAATTTGCAGAAACACTCACATATAGTTGCCTGAGTAAATAAAAAAAGTTCCTTCCATGAAGAGAGTGTTCTGATGTGCAGAGGGTCAGACAACTGACATTCATTTTCAATTTTGCACTGTGAAATACACACTTAAGTTGCTACTTACTAATCCTAGCTTTCTTATTAGCAATGGTGAATAACTCAATACAGTAGATGCTAATAAGAATGTCTCTCAATAACTCAGTGCTTGCTTCTTCTTTTTTGTACTGGAAGTGTTACCTTCCAGACATAGTTGCCAAACATAGGAAAAATTAAATGATTCTACAAATGAAGTTATCTCATGTGCTTCCATTATTGTGGGGAATTTTCTGATCAGAGCTTCCTGTTCACCCCGATTCCAAGTACACAGTGGAATCGTGCTTTGCCGTTTCAGCTGCTTTGCCATTTTTTGTTGCATACCTGTGAGGAATTTGTTGTTTGCATTTTCTTTCTTGACAATCTGGGAATGTTTTTAGGTGCATGAGAAACATTGTTTACATAGTGTTCTCTAGAGAGCAGACTACATTTACCTTTGCTTTTCGTTCTAAACTGAGCATCTTTTAGTCATGAAGGACATATGGGCCTGCGAGGATTGAATTTACCTAGTTTTATCCACATCTAGTCTATTACCCACACACTGGGATGAAAACTTTCAGAATGCATATTTATGATCTCAAGATAAATGTTCATTCTCTCTATCAATGGGGTGCTTTACCATACCTACTGTGTGTGGCACTCTCTCTTATGACTGATGGATATGCATATGCAAATAGTTATGCAGATGAAGTCATAGCACTCTGAGAAAATGCTTCCAGTGAGGTCTTTTTAGTTCAGAAATAGAATGATAACACACTTAGAGATAAATTAATTGAAAGCCTGAGGTGAGCATCTTGGCACTTTTATAGCCAGTCATGTTGGATACCTGACACCTAAAAAATATATTTGAGAAGGTGGTTTTATATTTGTAATCTCAGCATCATAACCTCTACACATAGCCTCACAAGCAGATTGCATAGCTGCCAAGTTATCCCTTTTTTACAGGGATTTTCCCTTATGCTGAATAGGCTTCCTCGCGAGAAAAGCGAAAACTTGGCAGCTATGAGATTGATCTCCCGCCCTTTAAGCTTAACATAAACTTATTCAAGACAGTATTTTTTGGCCTGGGTGGAACTGCACATTTTAGCAACGCTACAAGTCAGAAAGTGTTATCTCTTGAAGGGGAAAAATGTATTATTTTTAAATATGCAGAAAAGTCTTTGCCAACAGAATTGATGTCAACAGTGAACATTTCTCACTTCGTGCAACCTACAGGAACCAACTTTATATTTTGTGCATATCTGAGTGAACATGCAAATTAAGGTTTTGGCTTACCATGATAATTTTAAGCTAAAGGCTGCTATCTTTTACTATATACTTAAGGATGTATGCTTATATAAGTAGGCTACAATAAAAGTGAGGCAATAGTAAAAGAGTTAATAGTTAATTAAAGGTAAAGGTAAAGGGACCCCTGACCATTAGGTCCAGTCATGACCGACTCTGGGGTTGCGCGCTCATCTCGCATTATTGGCCGAGGGAGCCGGCGTATAGCTTACAGGTAATGTGGCCAGCATGACAAAGCCGCTTCTGGCAAACCAGAGCAGCACATGGAAACACCGTTTACCTTCCCGCTGTAGCGGTACCTATTTATCTACTTGCATTTTGACGTGCTTTCGAACTGCTAGGTTGGCAGGAGCTGGGACCAAGCAACGGGAGCTCACCCCATCACAGGGATTCGAACTGCGGACCTTCTGATCAGCAAGCCCTAGGCTCAGTGGTTTAACCACAGCGCCACCTGGGTCCTTAATTAAATGTACCTTATTAATACAAACACGCTTAGATGGATGAGTATTTCATTGAATGCAGTAAAATATATAGAGGCCTGCACTGCAGGAAAACAAGATGTTATAATATCAAATATAGCCTATCTATCTATCTTTCTATCTTTCTTTCTGTGTATCTATGCACAACACACTGTCAGGAGCATAAAAATATTTTAAACCAATATCAAAATGTTTAAAAACTAAAACAGCAGCACAAAGAAATTCCTAATGCAGACCAATAAATGAATATTACAGTTTAAAAAGAGAGCAATAACTGTTTCCAAATCCAGCGGATAATTTAAACCGAAGACAGATTGAAATAAAAAGGCTTTAAAGCCTGCTTTAGGACAGTGTTTCTCAACCTTTTTTGGGCCACGGCACACTTGTTCCGTGAAAAAAATCACGAGGCACACCACCTCCATAAGACATACCTCCATGCCCTGTAGAGCGAGACCACCGAGCGCCCCAGCCAGCCAGAGGGGCCTGGAACCGGCTGCTGTTGCTGCTGCTGTAGCAGCAGGGAGCGCGCGGACCGCCCTGCAGCGCCTGGCCTCTTCTTTGGGGGGGGGGTTGCCCGAGGCCTGCCACCTCGGTGCCTGGAACCGGCGGCTGCAGAGCGGAGCGCTCCGAAACGGCGAGCGCTCGGAGCGCCCTGCAGCGCCTGGCCTCTTTTCTTTTCTTTTTTGCTGCCCAAGGCCGGCGGCTGCAGAGCGGAGCGCTCCGAAGCGCCAAGCGCTCGGAGCGCCCTGCAGCACCTGGCCTCTTCTTCTTCTTCTTCTTCTTCTTCTTCTTCTTCTTCTTCTTCTTCTTCTTCTTCTTCTTCTTCTTCTTCTTCTTCTTCTTCTTCTTCTTTTGGGGGGGGGGCTGCCCAAGGCCGGCGGCACGTGACAAGGCAGCAAATCGCCCTTCTCGCCGCGGCATGTCGCGGCACACCAGCCAGCCTCTCGCGGCACACTAGTGTACCGCGGAACAGTGGTTGAGAAACGCTGCTTTAGGATATTTAGAATTCTTTCTGCACAAACTTCTATCCTGCGATCACTGTGCAGAACTTAAAAGAAAGCAAATTATATCTCAGGCTGCATATATACAGACTACCTTCTAAAAGTCTTCAAGACAGTATACAAAACTTGAGAGTCAAGATTACCAAAGTACAGTAAACTGAAAAGTCACAATTATTGCATTCAAACTTTACTGTTCAATGAAAAGGGGAGAGAGAGTTGAGAAGTAAAATTTCCAAATATTTTGAAGCCGTGTGGCATGGGGAAATTCAAGGGAAAATAGATATTGGGGTTTGTTTTTTTGAAAAATATGCAATACATTTCTTCTTTACAGATCAAAAGTCCCTTTGTTACTTTAGGAATAAAATGTAATCTGTATAACTGGGTTTGCAATTAAATCATCATATTTGGTATATTAAAGGTACAGTTTATTCAGACCATAATTACAAATTGAATTTACTTTTAAATTCTTAGTTACAAATGGAGCAACAACCTGTTAAGAAACCTAGCATTTATGTCATTTGGCCTATTGATGAGAAGCAGGCAAAATAACAATAAAAGCAGGAATAATAATCAACATTATAGTAAAAATTAAAACCTGTATTTTGAAAATAAATGTCTCCTCCATTTCTCCAGTGTCAAGCAGACATAAAGCCCCCGTAAAAGCTGCAGCAGATTGGGTTTAGGCAACATTGCAAGCTTGCAAAAATAAATAAATAATTCAAACAGGAAGCTGCCCTCTTGGTTCCTCCCTGCTCCTCCCTCCCTCAGTTTTTAATTTTGCCTGGCAGAAAGCTGTCATTTCTTCCTGAGACTCCTGGTGTTCACCTTTTCCCAGGCCGGTTAATTCCTTGTTTATTCTACCTCTTGTTGAATTTTCTCTGTGCCTTTAGTTCTTTACCTTCTGGCTTTGATTGTTACTTATTTCCACAACCTTTAAGTATCAGTAGCGTCCATATTTCTTCCCCTCCGGCCTTAATGCTCCCGACAGTTAAGGCTATGGAAGCTGAAACTGATAGTTCTCAGTGGGGGGGGGTTAGCCAGTTCCCACCCCCCTCTTTTCTAACTTTCCCAGCTCTTTGCTAACGATCTGCAAACAACTGGCTATTGTTCAGTCTGCTTCTTTGCCTGCATTTAAATGGTAAAGAAACAGAAGAAATTCTCACAGACTTTTTCCATGAAAAGATGTGAGAAAAAGAGGGAAAGGGACCAGGACCCCTTGAATACTACATCGGTACATTTCTGTTCAATCAGAAAAATTGTCATCGTATTCATCATGGATTCACTGGAAAACAGAAATGCGTTCCCAGGGATGTTTGAGTCTTCAAATCATGGCATGGGTCACTGCCCCTGTTACCACACCTGTCATTACCCTTTGGTGAGAGTGGAGCCTGGTGCCTTCTTCCTAAGTGTTCATGTCCATGATACCATCAAGCCTAGCTGCAGAATCCCTTCACTACTATCTGGCACTCCATATATTTGTTCATTCACAATAAACCCTGCTTTGGCTTAGCATCACATGTGAACTGGGTCTCTGACAAGAGAGCACCTGAGTTCAAATGACCATTAATATCACTTTGTAGCCCAGAGCATCTGTCAGCCAACCTGCCTAGCAGGATTGAAGGGGATAAATTGAATAATCACATGAAAATTATTCGTTTCCTGAAAGAGTTGAGATACACCTGATAAATAAATCCTACATTTACTTTGTACTGTTCAGAGCCAATAGGTAGCTTTTGTGTGTGTATTTGTGTGTGAGAAAGACTACATTTTATTACAAATTATGAGCACAATTCAGCTAGAGTTAAGCAGTTTAACTTTAGTTGCCCCACATTTCCAGTTACCAAAAGGTTTTCTCTTTAACTTAAAAGTTGTATATAAAAATGATAGTTTTCTTTAAAAATAATGATCAGGTCATCATATATTGAAAGTTGTGTGAACAGTCAAAAGCTGCTGCCAATTAAAATGTTCCCCAAACAGCTAAAGTGCTCCATGCAATGTCAGAAATACTGACAAACCTCCCAAAGCAGTCTTTAAAATCCGAAAGTTCTGCTCTTTTGCTCAAAGTTTTAGAAGTTCAAAAAAAGGGAAGGGGAGGCTATTGAAATAAAGAAAAACTGTATTATATTCCAAAGTTGTTTCAGTATGTTTAAGAGTTGAAAATAATCCTCTGTAGTTCAATAAAAAAGAAATATCACTGCCTTATAAGCCCACTTCAGTCATTCTTTCTTTTCTTTTTTTTAAAACTTTCCCTTTGAAGCTAAACACTTGATGGATTAGCCAAGTGCTAAAGAAAATGCCCTCTTTTATGTGTGAAAGCTTCGTAATTGCTGCAGAAAGATGCTTAGTGGCTCATAATATACATATAATCAGATTAGTTTTGAATCTTACCTCAGCTGAGAGTGTAGAAATCATCCAATTTGTGAATGTTTTTAGTGTCTTCTGTTTTTGTTTTTTTAAAAAAATATGTGCATTTTTGTTATCCTCAAAGAGTTCCAGCAACAAGTTCACATCAGCATCTTAGTAAGCAGGGGAGGTGAATGTTTAATAGTTCAGTAAGAGGAATAATACACCTCTGTCTAAGGCTCTGAATAAGTTTTTGTCTGATAGTTGTGTATTCTGGATATGCCAGTTAGTATTCTAAGGCCAGATTGTACAGTTAAATTATTGAGAAAGATACAGTTGGCAAATCTTCTCTCAAAGCTCAGTGTCATGACTGCCTCTGATCCTTTAATTTATTTTACCTTGTGTGGTTGTAACATTTTTCTTCACGGGACTAGCTATCAAGCAGTGGAGATGTGCAAAATTGGAATCAATTTAAACAGTCATATCTCAAGACGGCCTCTGTGAAACCTGGAAGCTTTCAAAAAGATCAAACATGAGTGATCTGGTGCCCCATTGGAAAACAACATTTCTTCCTTCTTTTACCTATTCTTTTATGATAATAATTATAAGAGGTCCAAAATGATAAAAAATAATACAAAGTATATGGCTTGCATTTACTGAATCCAAGTTAGAATGTAACCCCATATATTCTACTATTAGCGATGTCTATATGCTACATCCAGCATCAGCGGCAGCCTGCCTCTATAAATACTGTACTAGTTACTGGAAACATGAACCAAAGAATTTCATTGCACTTGTGTCAGCCATGTGGGTTTCGTATAGGCATCTGTTTGGCCACTTTGAGAACTGGATGATGGGCTAGATTGACCATTAGTCTGATCCAGCAGGGTTCTTCTTATGTCTACTCAGAAGTAAGTTCTGTTAAGTTCAGTGAGGCTTACTCCTAGGTAAGCAGTATAGGATTGCAGCCTTAACATTCTTATTTCTGTTGTTGTCCATGAAAGCACGCCATTACACAATCTTCCACTGTTGTCCTATTATTTTCACCACATCAGCACTGGTGAGGACATGGTATGAGTCTAATAGAGTCAAATCCCAGCTGACAGACTTTCAAGGCAGTTTTCCTTCTTAAAAGACAGATATATTGCCACCACAGACACATGATGACCGCAGCCGGTGCTGGGTCCCTCTTACACACCCAAATCAAGCTAGATGGCTTTCTCTTTGCATCAGCTCACAGGGCTGCTTCAAAGACCAGGTTTTCCCAACTGCTGCTTTTGAAGCCCACACAGCCAAAGCAAGCCATCCCCTCAGCATGGAGGGGGAAGTTGAAGCTTTCCCTCCCGCACCCCACCTGAGAGGATGCTGCTGCTTGATTTGGTACACACGCTCAAATCGAGTCCTTTGCAAGCTTCTCTCAGCTTCTGATTTGAGAAATTGAAAGTGGCTGCAGGACTGCTTCAGAGAGTAGTACTGGGAAGGAAAAGCAGTTCCAATTTAATGCAAACTGCTCCCTGCACCTTGAGCAAGGTGTGATCCTACTGTCCATCAGCTGATGTGTGAGTGGGAGCATGCCTTGCTCCAGCAAAGGAACCTCAGGAGTTCATTTTAAGCTTCAGATTGTTCCTTTGTACCCTTAGCTGACCCACACTTGACACCATGTATGATATTAGATGTAAGGCAGGTAACCATGGTTTCCTCAAAAGAGTCTCACAGGCCAAATGGCCCACAGGTCAGAGGGTTCCCCTCACCCCCATCCCCATATGTGTTTTTTTTTTGAGACATCACTTAGTTGGAGAACTGCATTGCAAAATTCAGAGAACTGCACATATCAAAGTATGGGTGTACCTTAGTATTGTTTCTGAAACTGTAAATTAAGTAGGTTTGCCTTTAAATGCAAATTGAATCAAATATTTCCTCCATCTCTATGCACTGCAAGTGCAAGATTGGTTCTAATGCAATAGGACTACTAAAATGGAAAGTGTCCTCATTTTCCCCTAAAAATAAAAATAAGTTTTTTTAAAAAGGGGGGGGGGAGGACAATGTACCCTCTTGTATCTCAAAAAGAACAGCATTGGATTTTGCTGGTTTTATGTTAGAGGTGACTGTTAACTCAGCTGTATACATTATTTTATATAGACTACTATATGTTCTTCATTACAAATCATGATGCTTTCTGATTATGGTAGACCAGGAATGAAGAATCTCAGGCTTGGAGGCTTAATGCAAATCACCAAGGCCTTCTACCCTTTGTACTTTCCCTTTTGACCCTGCTTTGTTCTTCAGCTGACTATTTTGCCTGTCTGGAATATACCCATGAACTCTGATGCCTCTTGCTTCACTGGATAGAGGATCGTGTGTGTGTGTGTGTGTGTGTGTGTGTGTGTGAGAGAGAGAGAGAGAGAGAGAGAGAGAGAGAGAGAGAGAGAGAGAGAGAGAGAGAGAGAGAGAACTAACTAGCCTACTTGTTGTACAAAGGCAAATTTCACCTTTCAATAGTGGCGTGTGGCTTTCGGAGGGTTGCTCAGAAAAGAATGCATAAAATACTGTGTAGGGGTTGTCATAGAGCAGTATGGAAGTTCTGTCTGTCGTGATAATGGTTGATTCACGCATATAAGTAATCACTTGATGCTAGTCTGCATGTGTGAACCAACTTTCAATTACCTGCCAGTTTGGGAATTTCTTTTAGGATATAGTAAATTATCAGAATCAGTCTCTGCAATTCCCGGTACAGTGATACCTCAGGTTACAAACCCCTCGGGTTACAAGCACTTTGGGTTACAGACTCTGCTAACCTGGAAGTAGAACCTTGGGTTAAGAACTTTGCCCCAAGGTGAGAACAGAAATCGCGCAGCGGCAGCAGGAGGCCCCATTAGCTAAAGTGGTACCTCAGGTTAAGAACGGTTTCAGGTTACGAACAGACCTCTGGAACGAATTACGTTCGTAATCAGAGGTAACACTGTACATTGAAGTGGACATCTGATAACTTTGTTGATATAGATGACCATAGTATCAGATTAGATTACGTATACACAAAAGCAATGCTATCCATAAAGGTAAAGGGACCCCTGACCATCAGGTCCAGTCGTGACCGACTCATCTCCCGTTATTAGCCGAGGGAACCGGCGTACAGCTTCCTGGTCATGTGGTCAGCATGTGAGAGCCGCTTCTGGCAAACCAGAGCAGCACACGGAAACGGCGTTTACCTTCCCGCTGTAGCGGTACCTATTTATCTACTTGCACTTTGATGTGCTTTCAAACTGCTAGGTTGGCAGGAGCTGGGACCGAGCAACGGGAGCTCACCCCGTCACGGGGATTTGAACTGCTGACCTTCTGATCAGCAAGCCCTAGGCTCTGTGGTTTAGCCCACAGTGCCACCTGTGTCCCATATCTATCCATATGCTATCCATAGATTAACATGATAAATGAATAAAGGTGTTTTTCTTGTTCCGTAAGTTATACTTTAGTTTAAACTGCTGACAGGCCTTTTACTTATAAATTATATTTAACTATAAACGATGAAGGATTGCAGTATTTTCTGCTTAAATATGAGTTATAAACCATTTTAAAGAGCTACAATTTATTTGGCTACATGGTTTGGTATTAAAATGTGAAATCATAAAATGTGCAGCCTTATTTTAATGTTCATCAAAAGAAGGCAGTAATGATAACGGGATTAATCAATTCAGTACATGCACAATGGTGGAAGGAATAAGTCAAAAGGTTTTTCAAATACTCTTTGCAATGCAATGCAAGTTTCCCGTATTGTACATTCTGTGATTGAGAGCCATGCTGTTGGGATGAGCTTAGACTGTTTTGACAATTTTATCCTGCTTAAATTGGATTTTTAAAAGTGCAGAAATTGATGTTGTGCTACTTGGAGTATATTTTAAAAGATACCAGCACTTCAAAGAGATCTACTGAAAGTTAATCTAATGCAAACATTTCTTAGTCCAGCATAGCAGAATAAGTTCAAGGGATCCTGGGGTAACGCTAAATTAGAATGCATCTCTAGTGTCTAGGAAAATAGAACCATTAACCTTCCATTCCCCCCCCCCCGCCCTTATAAGTGGAAGAGAGACTATGACAGATCCTCAAAGATTGGGAGAGATAAAGTAGACATACGAAACATTTGGTGTGGCCCTCTTGTATAAACTCTTCTCTTTATTGGCCTGCTAAAGTGTATTCTGTCTGATGGAATTCTGAAGCAGCCAAATAGTTTTACCTTTTGTAAAAAGGTAAATTAGGTCTTTAAACAAGGCATGTGTATTGCAGGCTATACTAGCTCCTGAAAGCTTAAAGCATTTTTTTAATGAAGGCAGAGAGATGGAGCGATCTGCTTGATAATAAAGCTTAGGTTTAATGCCAGCTTCATGCTGTTACAGCATATTACTAAACAGCAAGAAATGTGGCACAGATGTTGTGGCAGCCATATTTTACACCCTCCAAAAGGTCATGTCGCTTGTTATTACATTCAGAATCAATATTAAGTGAGCGTTCCAAATTTCAACTGTCAGTTGAATTTATTGCTGCACACCAAGGCTGAAGGGTTTTCGACTGCAATTCTAGCAAGGTAACATATTGCTAATATAGGGACACTTTTAGTAGAAGCAGGTGACCCACATATGAGCAGAAAAGGTCAGTTTAAAATATCTGCAAGAAAATCTTGTAATGGTCACTATCAGGAAGGATTCATAAGCAGACAAACGTGCTCTTGAATAGACAGAGGACATTCCTACAAACTAATATCTGTGGAATGTTATGTCTGTGTAGTTTAATTACCATTTGACAAATGTCAAAATAATTTGGGAGTTTAGATTGTTTAATAGAGTTCACTGAAAAGCAACTCCAATACACAAAGGAAAAATGGTTTGATATGTTTTTCCTACATGCATAAAATAAACATGCATAAATTTTGGAAACTGCTGTGGTGGAATTGCATTTAGATTGGAGGGGTAGTGTCACTTCAATAACATTTGATCCAGATATTTTAGGCTTGTCCTGCTGTGATGTGGGTAAGCTGTTTTTAGACAAACGCAAACAGAGATAACAGAGACCTTGCACATATTTAGGCAACTGCTTGAATTTTTCTTTTTGAATGAGTTCAGATTAACAGCCCAAAGGGGGATCAACTCAAGCAGTTCCACAAGGACCTACCAAATCTCTTAGCCACACTTCTGGCTACTTCTTTATTAGTGTTACATTGTAGAACATCTGCTAAAATTACTCTGGTACAACTATCACTACTGTTCTGTAACCAAAATAATGATAAAAGCCCAAAGTGCAATCTGAGTTCCAAACACATAAGCTGCCAAGGAGTTGACAGTGCCCAGATGTACCCACAAGGTTCTTGTATGCAGATGATTTTGCAATTCTTACCAGAAAATAAACAGGTGCAGAAAGTAAGCTTAGAGCCAGTGTGAATTTACAGTTGTCGCTGAGCACAAGCTCATCCACCAGAATTTAAATCTATCTTCAGTCATGACTTTCTAAAGGTGAGTGCACTAGTAGAACCTACGGTAAGCTTTTTCTTCCTGGGTTTCCAAGGCAGGACTGTAATTCTTACGTTAACTTTTACACTTCCCCAGAAACAGGTATCTTTTACTTTAACATCTGTGCTCCCTGTTTTTATATTTATGTGAGCTTTGATGCTTGGTTAGGAATATTTTTCTCCAGGTTTTTTAAAGCCCTAATATTTGTTTGCCTGCCACACTCTCTTGCTAACCTTTGTGGTTAAGACTCACCCTTAATTCCACTGCAGAATTGTATGTCATATTCCACAGAAAATATGCAGCTCAGTATTAAAATAGGGTCCGCCCAGTGTGCTGTGTATATGCTTGGACATGCATCCCACATGACCCTGTAGATTACTAAATAGGATTACATTTGCTCCACAAACCCATCTGTCCTCTGAATTTTCACAGGCATTCCCTTTTGCGTTTCCAGATGCCATGTGCCCACTACCCCACTGGTCACCTGAGAAGCAGTAACCCCGTCCCTTATTAACAATTTCCATAGATGTAGCCAAGTTAATATGTTGCAGCAAAAACAACAAAGGGCCTTCTAGCACCTTAAAGACTACTGAATTTATTAAGACAGAAGCTTTCATGGACTGCACACTCATTTTACATGCATACACCTTGTGAGTTGTATTTTGTGCCTAAGTATAAAAAGAGAAATTTGTCTGTAAAGGCTGCTACACCAGCAAACAATTACTTTGTGACACACTGAGCATAGCACAGACTACTGCTTTGGCATGAAACAGATACCTCAATATTATTGTGTGCAGTGCTGCATGCAGTTATCTGCATCTGAAATCCACAGACTGTTTCTCACACTCATCTTCATATTAATGCAGCTGCACTGTTAAATTGGTTGTGTTTATTATTATTCACAATGCATTCTCTGTCAAATAATACCTGGCTTGGTCTATCACACTCCAAACATTTTGCATGTTAGTGTTGCTCTCTTAAATTAAGGTAATGTCAGCTTAATCCTATGCATACTTCCTCCTTAAGGGCTTTCCAGACAGTGTACCAATCCTAAATAAAATTATAAGTAAGCACCATTGAATACAGTGGGATTTACAAGTAAATATGTATAATATTGCATTGTTATTATTTTTAAATACAATATTATATCCACTTACATTGGACCAAATTCTATTGAACTCTAATGGGACTTCTGGGTAGACATGTGCAGGATGCTATTGTAAGACCCCACATCTCAAATGTGAAATCTGTTTTTGCACAGTAGCATTCACTCTGAAGAGCCTCCCATAAAACCTTTTATTTTTGTTTCAAAGTCCTACCACTGAGACTGCACGTTTGCTAAAGAAAACTCCCTGACTAATGAAAGTTCATATTAAGACTGCCTGACACAGACTAAGCATAGTAGGTACTAAAGCCAATCTTAGAGATCCTTATTCCTTTTGTTTCTTGGAATAATAATATATATATTAATGGAATGTAGCCTTCAGTGCTAGGATAGCTGCTTGCCCGCTCCAATTCTTTGCTGGGAGAAGGCATGATAATAGCATTATTTGGTATGTACAACAACATGCTAAAATGCGAGTGGGATGTAAAGAAAGCTGGAAGGTTAAACCTAGTTGTTGGATTTTGAATAAGTCCCTCAAGGTGTAATAAAATGCTTAGTGATTAGATTCTGATAGAGTACCAAAAAACAGTTCAAAGGAAATTTAGTAACTTAAGGGCTGATAGTAACTATCCCTGAAACATGTCAACATAGTGAAAGACAGATTAGAACAACACTCCTCAATGCCTCTGGTGAATTAGAACAGCTTCCAGGTGACCAGGTGATCTCCAGTTTCATCCTTTCTTTTTCTACTTCTTAAGAAAGAAAGAAAAACTTTCATAAGTAATGTTGTGATGACCACTTCCAGATTTTTTTGCACACAAATTTGTCATTTGGAATTATACTTGCTTGAAAATCTAAAATAGATGCTTCCTTATACAAAAAGCAGAACCACAGAATCCTAGTTGGAAGGGACCACAAGGATCATCTAGTCCAACCCCTTGCATTGCAGGAATCTTTCATCCAATGTGGGGCTCAGATCCACAGCCCTGAGATTAGTGTCCCATGCTCTACCAACTGAGCTACCCCTTAAACTCATTATTTTCTCTTAATAATTACAAGATGTACATCTGTCTATTTTTTATTTTTTTATTTGGATTTTAAAAAACAAAATACAGTGGTACCTCTACTTACGAATTCAATGCGTTCCGAACACACATTTGTAAGTCGAAAAAATTTGTAAGTCGAATCCCATAGGAATGCATTAGGAGAAAAATTCGTAAGTCGAAGCAACCCTATCTAAAAATTCGTAAGTAGAAAAAATCCTATCTAAACCGCATCCAAGATGGCGGACGGAGCTCCATTTGTAAGTAGAAAAATTTGTAAGTAGAGTTATTTGTAAGTAGAGGTACCACTGTATATAAACAACTGGCAAAGGGGGGAAATGTAAGATGTCATTAGCCTGTTTAATTGTCTGCCCATTTCTGACATCTTCTACTCATGTCTGCCCACGATTATGCATGCTTGAACTCAGGAAACATTTAAAGAAGAATGCAAACCTCAGCTAGAGCCACTGGTGCCCCAAACCATTAAAATTATAGATTATGTTATTAGGGCGTATTTTCAGGCCTCACTTTCAGTATTCTGTTAGCAACCAAAAGACCAGGAAGGTGTTTTTGTAGTAAACTACCAACTATTGTATGTTACAGGGAAAAACAAAACAACAAAAACGACACATTTAATTAATTTTAATACAAAACAGAGTTTGATTTACATGAGTCTGTTTTTGATCAATTCATTTTTTTTCCTGGTAGTGAAACCAAAAATATTGCTAGCATCTAAAGGCAATTACAGGGGACCCAGGTGGCACTGTGGTTAAACCACTGAGCCTAGGGCTTGCCGACCTTGATCAGAAGGTCGGCAGTTCGAATCCCTGTGACGGGGTGAGCTCCCGTTGCTTGGTCCCAGCTCCTGCCAACCTAGCAGTTCGAAAGCACGTCAAAATGCAAGTACTGTAGATAAATAGGAACCGCTACAGCGGGAAGGTAAACAGCGTTTCCATGTGCTGCTCTGGTTTGCCAGAAGCGGCTTCGTCATGCTGGCCACATGACCTGGAAGCTATACACCGGCTCCCTCGGCCAATAATGCGAGATGAGCGCGCAACCCCAGAGTCGGTCACGACTGGACCTAATGGTCAGGGGTCCCTTTACCTTTACCTTTAAAGGCAATTACACCTGGCACTTCCTTTCACTGTGTTGATTTTGCATCTATAGTAATTGCTAATAGACTGTTTTCCCGCTGCATCTGCCGATCAGCTCAACATGTTCTCCCATAGTTTTTCAAACTATATGGCTAGCTTGAAAAGTAGAGGGGTGCCGTACAGCAACTAATGATACCTGAACCTGTTTCCTAACAATCGGCTTCTATTTTCTGACAATTTGACTTTTATTTTCACACAGAATGCCTACCTCTACCTTTGAAATAAGTTTTATACCAAAAAATACACTTATTTTATGATACCAGAGGAATGTTGTTAAATGATAAACGTTTGCAATTAAGGATGAGATTTGAGCTGAATGATAAACAAACGTTGGGCATGCAAGGTTCTCACAAAGTGATGTGACAGAAACCTTTGATGATGTGGTTTTTAGCCAATATTCAGTAGTTAGTATATTAATGTAAGGTGTCTGATTTCTTAGCTTGTATACAGATATGTATCATGAAATCACCCTAACATGAATCTCGAGCAACCTTTAAATCCTTTCAACTTACACTGGAAGGGCAGGGTTTCCTTCTTCCGTGCTCTCCATATTACATTCCTTTCTCGTGTGTTAATTATGGATTACCTTTTCCCATCCCACCAAACATACAAACTCCATCATGCTTTTATGAGGCTGTGGGAAATAAGTTAAATTATTATTTTAAAAGAAACAGAACACAGGTGAGTAGTTTTTCTGAGATGTGGTAGTTAACAAATAGTGTGAATATTCTGTTACTTCATGTTTAAAATTGATGTTCTTGATGTTCTTAAAATGTGGCAAGACCGAAATAGCTTTGAACTTTGAATAAATTCCCTCTGGTATTGGGGCATAACACTCCTGTCAGCACTCTTAAACGTGTCTTGTTTTCACCTCTTTTTCTCTGTGACTATCAATTATTCATATGGCAGTATAAGTATCAATAGTATTTATGAATAAATAAATGGGAGGTTTTTACCCTGAGATGGTAGCTTTTAAATTAGATACTGTCGTTATATGTGGGAAAGAGAGCTGTAACTGGAAAACATGCCCTATTTCCTTGTGAAGCCAGTGTTGTGGGCAGTGCAGTAAATAAAACTCGTGTGGGAAGAAGGAAGATCATTGTACAGTAGAACTTGGGCCTTTATGGCTGTTCTATTAAAAGAAAGTAAGCTATATATTCAGCAGTGTTCTCTTGGTCTGAATAAATTGGTTTGCAGAGCTATGAGTACTTACACCTAACAAAACAGTGCAGCTGTATTATTGCTGCATTATGTGTATTGTAATTTCCAACCTTAAGTTCCATGGGAGCCTTGAAGCTTCTGCCATTGGTGTTAATGGGGAAGATCTTGAACTTCTGGGTTCTCCCGCCAGATCAGCTAAGTTTATATGGACTACAGATAGTGACCATATGTGTGGGGAGCATATTCAGATCAAGATGTGGTACTGGGGAGGAGGGTTGGTCATTTTTCACCCCATAATTTTTCTAGTTAAAAGTAGTTTCAACAATAAAAATGATGGGACTATCCATTGATGGATCTTTTGGGTCATGTCTAGTTTGGTCGTAAATATGGAAAAGGTTCCACACACAGTGAAGTATATCAGCAGATTCAGTATATGCTTGGTTGCACGCTCCATTCTTTGTCTTTTGCAGTCCAAAGGTTTAAATGATACTGAAATACTAATTTGGATCCTGTGAATGTAATTAATTGAGATGATAATGACATAGCCATGCTCTTGTGAAATTGGGTGCAAATATCAATGGGCTGACTGTAACCACACTGACCAAACTCTGGTAAAAAACTGTAGTATAGCAACAAACTGTGTTCTTTGCCTGTGCTCTTTTAACAAAATTCTACCACAATTATAAAATTGTCAGTCACCCTATCTTTTTTTTGACATTTATCTTGCTGAGATGGAAACTTTACCAAAATGACTCTGTGAGAACAATCTGAGTCAAAAGCCTTATTTTACCAATAGAGATAAATCTAAATAGAATTCCCTCAGTGCTTCACCCCCATAACATTTCAGATGCAGTTCAAAAACTGATGAACCAAATGCTGCCGAAAATAAACCCATCTTTCAATGGAGCCAGCTAGGGAATTCCATCTTTGTGACTTGTTATATTTGCCCTAGATGAAGATAAATGGCTAGCATTTTTAAAGAAGTTTACAAGTTTGGTAATTGTCTTTTAGCAGGCTAGAAATGAAATGGTAAGGTTTTTGTTTTTTAACCTCTGGCAAGTAATTCCTGTAATGCAGTCAGGAGAAGAATTGGTTTGCACAAACAGGCTATATACAGGTTCACCCAAATGCATCAGCAGCAATTATCTTAGAGGGGATTGTCATTTTTTAAAACCAAAAAAAACCAAAAAACACTATTCTTTTTTGCAGTGTTAAGTGTTTTGCAGCAAGAACAACTGGAATAGTCTTTTTGTTAAGATTCTGGTTTTTTAAAGATTTAACTACTTCTGTTAGTTTCAGTAATAAATCTACATTTCAATAAGTTAAAAATAACCCAAATTCAGTAAGCAAAAACATTTTTAAGTTATTGCACTCCATAGAGGAATGATGAAAATGTTTTGTTTTTTTTAAAAAAAGTGTATTGGGTACAATTGTGAAAAAGGTACTTCAATTTGTGGGGTGTTGATTTTCTGTTTTGTTTTTCAAAGTACATGAAGTTCATGTGGGTAAAACTCTGGAATATTAGCTAGTAAGAAATAAGTTTGTGATGACAGGAAAACAGGGGATTGTGCAGAATATACCCTCCCCTGGCACTTTCAGTAGTAGTAGTAATAATAATAATAATAATAATAATAATAATAATAATAATGTAATAATAATAATAATAATAATAATAATAATAATAATAATGTATTATTAATACCCTGCCCATCTGGCTGGGTTTCCCCAGCCACTCTGGGTGGCTTCCAACCGAATATTAAAAACAATACAGCATCAAACATTAAAAACTTCCCTAAACAGGGCCGCCTTCAGTTGTCTTTTAAAAGTAAAATAGTTGCTTATTGCCTTGACATCTGATGGGAGGGCATTCCACAGGGCAGGCACCACGAGGGGGGTGGAGACGTTCCTTCAGGTATACAGGACCGAGGCCGTTTATTATTTAAACTTTAGCATAAACTCTTGAAGCTTCCTTGGCCCTGATTTTCAAATGCATGAATTTTAAATGATAGCTGGCTTGTCCATGCAAACAGCAAGTATTGGGGTTCAGTTCTCCAACTTGGAAGTTCTTTGTCTTAATTCCAAGTATATAGAAATTAGTCAGTGTTGATGCAAAGGCACTTTACACATTCTCATGGGATCTCTCTTCTTTAGTAGTATTTTGTATGTTGTAGATCTGACTGTAGATAATGCAAATAAATTTAAGGATTTAGGTTTGTTGCTAAGCAAAAGTGATCATTCAAACTAAAACTTTCTCAGTTTCACAGATCTGGGCTGAGGAAAGATAATTTCCATCCCTTGCCTCCATAGCTACAGAAAACAGAAAAGCTAGTAAAACATGTATCATAATTGAGCCAAGTAGCTGGGTTGGCTGTAGCTCTAAAAGTTCCAAGGCAGATAATTTTGAGTTGAATATTTCATGTATATGCCGACGTCAGTTTAAAGCACAGAGAAGTGGTGTGCCCGGCAATTTTCTGTAAGAGATTGCGCATCTAGCTAATTAAGAGAATAGGCAAATCGGTTTAGTTCCTCCCTTACTGCTTTCTTGTTGTTAGTTACAGCTGTGAAAAATATAGATGTAGCACAGATACCGTGAAAAATGAAGCTCATCAAACACTGTATGGGAAAAACAATCGTCAACTATTGTTCCCCTGCCCATCAGTTCAAGCACAGACATCTTTCTAAGTGGTTTGCAGCTGCCTTTCAGCTCTGAAACAAAATACACTTTCACAGGGATAGCACACAGTACCTTAAGAAGGGACTTTCATGCTGGGAAGCTCTTCCAACTTCCATTTATCTTCCTCCCACTCAGGACTAATCATTTTCATTGCTTTTAAGATTATAATCGTAAATATATTAATTATTGAAGCCAGGCTATCTCTCATAAAACATCTGCTTTTCCTCTTACATAGCAAGTGCTCTCTTTTATCATTCCTTAAAAACAGAAAGAGTGAAGCCAAATCTTCATTGCTTAGTAATAAATTCAATTTATGATCATCCAAAGCACTATTTTTGCTTGCTTTTTATTTGTATTTAATATGGTGTATATTTCAAAGGGCTTTCTCCCTCAAACCAGTAGCCTTATTAGGATTTCCACCAAATTTTTCTTTAAGAAAAAATTGAGGTCAGATTTTGGAGTTTAATAGGAAATATTGTTGTTGTTGTTTAGTCGTTTAGTCGTGTCCGACTCCTCGTGACCCCATGAACCAGAGCATGCCAGGCACTCCTGTCTTCCACTGCCTCCCGCAGTTTGGTCAGACTCATGTTGGTGGCTTTGAGAACACTGTCCAACCATCTCATCCTCTGTCATCCCCTTCTCCTTGTGCCCTCCATCTTTCCCAACATCAGGGTCTTTTCCAGGGAGTCTGCTCTTCTCATGAGGTGGCCAAAGTATTGGAGCCTCAGCTTCACGATCTGTCCTTCCAGGGAGCACTCAGGGCTGATTTCCTTCAGAATGGATAGGTTTGATCTTCTTGCAGTCCATGGGACTCTCAAGAGTCTCCTCCAGCACCATAATTCAAAAGCATCAATTCTTCGGCGATCAGCCTTCTTTATGGTCCAGCTCTCACTTCCATACATCACTACTGGGAAAACCATAGCTTTAACTATAGGAAATATTAGGCTTCATCAAAAACTTGTTTCATTAAGAACATAAGAAGAGCCTTCAGGTTCAGGCCAAAGGCCTATCTAGTCCAGCATTCTGTTCTCACATTGGCCATCCAAATGCCTGTTGGAAACCCACAAATAGAACTAATGAAACTCTTCCAAAATGTGCTTCCCTCTGGTATCAGAGGCATACTGTCTCTGAACATAGCCATTGTGGCTAGTACTAATCACTGATAGCATTATCCTCCAATGATCTGTCTCATCCTCTTTTAAAGCCATCCACTTTGATGGTCATAAGTACATACTGTGGGAGCAAATTAAATGGTTTAGCTTTGCACTGTGTTTGTCCATCTCAAATCTTTCAACATTGAACTCTACTGGATAACTAATGGATGATGAGAGACATAGTCCAAAAACATCTTAATGACCACATGTTCCCCTTCCCTGCTTTACTTGAAAATACGACACTAATATCATACTGAGGTGCTGGTGATTTCAATACTTCAGTCAAACACGAACCATTGTGGTTTGTTTGCTAAAGCATTTGTTACTTGCCTACATACTTGGTTCACAGATTGTTACAGTGTAGCACATCACAACCTTTAGGTTTTCCTGGGTAAAGGGAAACCTAGTTCTCATCCCAGTGCTCTGGCTATAGTGATAGTTTAGTGACAAGGTGAAGGAAAAACAGGGGGTGGGAAAGAGGATAATGTAGTATGGCAGCAAGTGAGGCTGATATGTACCAAACCAAACAACAGAATGGTTTTTAGGTTAATGCACTGTCTGGAGAAGAACTGCTGACATAGACCTTGAGATCTGTGCCACTGAGAGCTACTGTGCTGATAGGCATATTGCAGCCAGAAAAGAAAAAGAAAATGTGCAGTGCCTTATTCCACAAGACAGGTGACAGCAGTTTCTTAAAAGAAAATGCTTAACCATTTTTTATAATCCTGTCTCCTTTACCTTTCTGAATATCTTGGGCATCATGATTGGAAATGCAGGGAGGAGGGTTAGATACAACAAAAATCTCATCCCTCATGAAGCTGCTATTTGTCGCAAAAGAGAATTCATATTAGCAAGAGCAATTTTCATTGCTATCAAGGCATAGGGTAAAGGGTTACATCACTTCTGTACAAGCTGCAGTCCTAATCTGGATCAGGCCTTCCCATCACTTTTGTTTTTACACAGAGAGAAAAAACAGACTTTAGTTACCTTCTAGTTTGGCCCTTTTATTGGGAAGACCCAAGTTCAAATATTCACTCAGATATGGGTGGCCATGGACCAACCACTCTCTTTCATTCAGCTGTTATGAAAATAAACTTGACGGATCATATGCACCACTCTGACCTCCTTAGACGAAGGGATGTCTGTCTGTCTGTCTGTCTGTCTGTCTGTCTACCATCTATCAACACAAACGGATAATAATTTCCTTGTAGGATGCTGTACTTCCTCATTCCCACAATGACATGCATGTGTAAATTACCATGATGTGCGTCTTTATATGAATGTTTGTGAAGAGTCAGATATAAATTATTGCTTGGGAAATGGCATGAAATGGACTCACATTGAACAATGATTTGAATGTACAGCACATGTTCATACAGGCTGGTGTTGCAGGAGAGTATTCCTCTTGTTTGCATATCTCTTGATAATATAATAGACACATTTTGCATGTGCTTAATATAGATATTTGTACTAAAGCTATGCCTGTGAGTGCCTCAGGAAACAAAATAATTATTGTTTGTGAACTACTTGTGTGGCATTAGGAACGTAACCAAAAGAGGTTGACCTTGGAGAGCATGTTACAACATGTATTCTATCTTGTGTGCAATAGAGGTATCAGCAGAATCTGTTATTCTACCAACTTTCTTCTCATGATTTCATTCTACTTGTAGCACATTTTTCTGGACTTAGTCCTTGGCAAAATATGTTTGTTTTCTTAATAAATATAGTTATTTGGAAAAAGAATCCTCTGGCTAAGTAACTGCTAATTCCTTTGTGTATATTTCCGATTTCAGGAGCTATTCATCTTCTTTCTTTTTTTTCCTGGAGGGCTGGAGAAGATTGGCAAAATATGAAGATATAGAAATAGGGTACAAAACAAACCAATATTTGCCTTTTCTACAGTTTA
The DNA here is from genome assembly GCF_963506605.1 of Zootoca vivipara. Lineage (NCBI taxonomy): Eukaryota > Metazoa > Chordata > Lepidosauria > Squamata > Lacertidae > Zootoca > Zootoca vivipara. The sequence continues at coordinate 78,752,685 of NC_083277.1, read as the reverse complement.
AACAACAATACCGGTAGTTGAATGTGACTTTAAGCTATAGCATCTCTTACTCAACTATGACAAAGCATCATCTGAGCAAGACACATAACAGTTATTTAATGTCAAGTAGCACCTCTGAGACAGACTAATTTTAGTAGCATAAGCTTCTGTAAGTTATGGCCTACTTGTTGTGAGGCTAGAATTAGAAGTAATGGAAGCAAGCAGGCAATGTATTACCGAGTTGCATTGTAAGTATTTAGAGAAAGGGATGCTTTTACCTGACTAGTTTGTGACCTTGAACTATGAGAGTGCCTCTTGCTTGCATGGATGGAGAGATGTGGGCAGTGTGGGTGTATGTAGAAACTTATGGCTGTGTTCAACCAACTTTAGCCTCTGGCCTCACCCACCACTGGCATGCAAGCCCGGGAAGGTTGCCCATAATGAAATGCAGCCCTCAGGCTCAAAAAGGTTCACCACCCCAGCCATAGCAGCTTCTTCTGACTGTTTCAGTCATGGTTTCTCCTGTGGTTTTGGGAAAGTTTCCATATTGGAGTTACTTCACTTCAAGAAATATATGGTACTAATATGCTAATACTAAAACACTTCCCAGAAAGCTAAGCAATAATCCATGTTACCTCAAAAAGATTTTGCCTCTTTTTCTCAAGTTTCCAGCTGAAGGAAAATGTCAGGGCTGTTTTCTAAAGGACCATTCCTCACCAGGTATTTTCAGTAGAGTCTGTATTCCCAGCCTTTTCTCTCCACTTTAAGGTTAAATCTACCCTATTTTCCATTGTGTGCTTTCTAATCTTACAGTGCACTCCTAAGCATGTTAACTTGGAAGTAAATCCCGCTGAGTTCTGTGTGACTCACTCTGTAGTGAGTGTGCTTATGATTGCATTCTTTTCTCTCTGACTGAGATTCATCAATATGAACACAATAAATCTATGAACACATGAGAAAGCAAGTAATAATACTTCTGCCATAAGAGGAACTAGCTTGAGAATCAGTTAATGTCTATAGGCCCCACTGAATTGTCTGAGCTCTTAGGCTTCACCTCCTGAACAGCCCTCAGTTTTCTACATCTCAGAAAGGTGGAATTGAGGAATCAACCACTTAGAGGCCATTTACTGTGGACTCATGGAAAAGATAAAGTGCAAACTAGCTCTAATCGAAGGGAGCAATTCAATGTAGCATTATGGCAGTTGTTCTGACAGCACAGACTTTTCAGGTTGCCAGTTGGAGTGATCTCCCCTCTACTCCCCATGCACTGTTCTGGGGGATTTCCTGATGTCCAAGCAAACCGTTTTGGGGAAAGAGAGGGAGCAAGCCCTATTGCTCCAGCAGAAACCATTGTGCAAATGAAATTGTCAGAAAATATTGTACAGTTACTTTTTTATTTCATGCAAATAATTTGAAGGGACTAGGCCTTACTTATGATAGTCATTGCCTTCTAAACCAATTTCACTCAGATATCAAATTGCTGGTCTTGTAATAAAAATACACAGCTTGTCCTTCAAATCAGACTCCATAGCTGAGGAAAGGAAAGTAGCAGTGCAACACTGGTTTTTTGTTTTTTGTTTTTTTAAGAAATCCAGGGGGGACCCTGGAAAATACAATCTGGTTAGCTTAACATCTATCCCAGGAAAGCTGGTGGAAAGTATTGTTAAAGATAAAATAACCAAGCAATAGAATAAGTATTGGTGAAGCTGAGCCTGTATGGTTTCTGCAAAGGCAAGTCTGTTAGAGCTCTTCGCGAGTGCCAGGAAGATAGATAGAGGTGATCCAGTTAACATAGTGTACTTGGAGTTTTAAACAGCTTTCAACAAGGCACCTCACCAAAGACTACTGCATAAGCTTAGTGGTCATGGAGTAAGAGGAGAAGAGTTGGTTAAGTAGCAGGAAGAGAGTAGGGATAAATGGATAACTCCCCAAGTAGAGAGATGAAAATCTGTTCTTCTCACAAAGCTAGGACTTGTTGTGAACCTCTCTGTGATCTTCAGATGAAGGGCGGTATACAAATTAAACAAACAAACCAATACTTGTGGAATGCTTCTTTACGCAGTACATGGTTAAACTATGGAACTTCCATAAGAGGCAGTGATTATCATCAACCTGGGTGGTTATAAAATAAGATTAGACAAATTCATGGAGGTTTGTAAGTCTATCAATGGCTTCTGAAAACTAGTTACTGAATACTGCAAGAAGGGGGAGTGTTGTTGTGTTCAGGTCCTGCTTGTGAACCAGAACAGGCATCTGGTTGGCCACTGTGAGAAACAGATGCTGGACTAGATGAGCCTTTGGCCTGATCCAGAAGGCTTTTAGTGTGTTCATCAGAAAATTAAGAACAACATTGGGAATACAGTATCAACATCCAGTGGATGATAATAAACCCCCAACAGCTCCCTGACCAATTTTAAAGTATGACTTGTAGTCATGATAATTTCACCAAAAACTGCTTTAAACCTCATTGTTGTCAGGATGATAGGAGACTTCACAGGTGAAGATCAATTAAATGACATGTTCATCAGCAGTAGTTTTCTTTTTGATGCATAGCTGCCAAGTTATCCCTTTTTAAAAGGGATTTCCCCTTATGCTGAATAGGCTTCCTCGCAAGAAAAGGGAAAACTTGGCAGCTATGTTTTGATGTGGGGAATTGGAAATAGTTGTCCAAGTTCTTCCTTAAAGTAGTAACAGAGATGTGTGCAGAACTGGAGAGTAGTTCGTGTACTGCCATAGCCTGTAGAAGATTTTAGCTTTAACTTATGTTTATCAAAGAGCCAAGTGCATTTTGAAGCTTTATGTTTAATGCATGCAATCCTAAGCATGTTTTTTCAGAATTAAGTTCCGCACAGTTCAATGGAATTTACTCCATGATAAAAGTGCTTAGGGTTGCAACTTTGCCACAAAATGATTAGACAATTGGTGCTGATATAATTGGGAAATGGAGTGTTTCTGGTCATGAGGCAAAAGTTTAGTGTGCTAAACTGCTAAAAGATATTTCCAAAAAGATTATCAGACCCCAAGGAGATTATCTGGGACAAGACATTTCATTATTTGAGAAAAGCAGCAGATGTGCAAGCTCAAAATCTTTTAAAAATCTGGCCCTCATTAAAAAAGCTAAAGATCATTCTGATGCCTTGGAAGCAAAATAAATAAACAAGTCTTAAAGCTTTGGTGATTTGGGACCCAGATTATCCATATACTAGCCCAAACCAAACTTCCAAAGCTTAACATCCTGAACAGTATATAAATTTAGATCCTTCTCTAAGGACTGCATTTTGCGCAGCTATTTTTGCACTGTTATTTCCCACCTTGTGATATGTATAGTAGTTGCTTAGTGTAGGGTTTCTCCTGGGTGCTTGGCTGCTGACATTGATTTATTTAAAATAAAAATGCACTGAAGCATTTATTTGAGAAATGAGAACACTGAATTTTATATAAATTTGTAGAAAATGCGACAGATAAAAAAGTGGAAAGCACAGCAATGTGTGTGGATTACAGGTATCCTCTTGCAATGTTGCTTTTACATTGTGATATATTTGCAAAGTGATAAGGTCATGTAGACATCATGGGTGATTAGCAGCACTTGATCAAAATTCACATGTGTTAATTTGGCAAGTGTTAAAAAATGATCAGTATAGGTAGTTTTTCATGGTGGTAGGGGGTTGAGCAAGGAGCACTTGCATATTATTTTATCATGTGGAAGATTTTTAAAAACCTAAATTGCTCTGAAGCTAAAGTGGTGTTTTTCATAATAATCCTATTTGGAATACTCCAGTATATAATTCCATAAGGAAGGAACCAGTATGGCTGTATCAAAATGTATTTTTAGTTTATGAAAATAAGTGCAGAATTGTATAAAATGAGTAGGGAATTATACCCTTCATATAGGTTTTCTGAGCCTTGTAGTAGAATTGTGCAATAGAGATATAATTGTGTGATACTTCTTGAATTTTATAGGATTGGGGGGGGGTGAAGTGTTTGTCATTGTTATAGGATTAGGTTGTTAGTCTGGATGTCATCTTTGGATCTCCTCCAAGCCTATGATTTTATACTTGTAGAATGGGATTACGTAGAGGAAGAGGTTGCATAAGTGATCTAACCAGTCTCCTTTTTAAGACAGGTCTAAGTATCTCTTTGCATGACTAAACAGTTGGCCAAGTACAGGTGTGTTGCCTTAGAAACTACAACTCTGAGATGCTTCCAGGAGGAGGAGGCAGGCCTTCCCACCTCACATGGCTGGAGGCATTTTCCCCTGGATACAAGTGAAAAATAAGCCAGGGACCAGTCATGTCTTATCTTGTGCTGGGAAAAGTCAAGAGAGGCTTGGTTTGGTTTCTGTGTGGAACCAAAGCTTTGACTTTGGAACCCCTATTTACAAACCTCAAAGAGAAGCAAAATCTGTTGGGGTGTTAATCAGGCTGTGGTGACCCATGCTGTGGTTACCTTCCATATGGACTACTCTAGAACACTTTAGGTGCTGTTAACCCACAATGTCCCAAATGAATCTGAATCAATACTTCTCCGTATATCATATTGTCTGTACTTTGAGCAGTGACATGAGATAGGGCCTTTTCCAGGCATCCCCAAACTGCAGCCCTCCAGATGTTTTGGCCTACAACTCCCATGATCACTAGCTAACAGGACTAGTGGTCAGGGATTATGGGAATTGTAGTCCAAAACATCTGGAGGGCCGAAGTTTGGGGATGCCTGGCCTTTTCCAACTGTTGAATGCTGCCCTGTAGAGATGCGCCTTTCACCAACTTAATTAGTTTTTTCAGCACCAGTGAATTAATGAGTAGATAGTCACTACTGTGGTTGATATATTTTGTTTTACTATTCTTTTATCTGTTTTTACTGTGTTGATTTATTTGTTGTTTTGTTACTCACCCTGGAATATTTTGATGAAGAGGGGATAAAAAGTGTACTTAAATACAGTCATACCTCGGGTTAAGTACGCTTCAGGTTGAGTACTTTCAATTTAAGTACTCCGTGGACCCGTCTGGAACTGATTAATCCACTTTTCATTACTTTCAATCGGAAAGTTCGCTTCAGGTTAAGTACACTTCAGGCTAAGTACGGACTTCCAGAACCAATTAAGTACTTAACCTGAGGTATCACTGTAAATAGTATGGTTGAACTGTGGAATTTGCTACTACAAGATTATGATAGCTGGCAACTCGGATGGCTTTAAGAGATGATTATACATATTCCCGGAGGATAAGGCTGTCTATTGCTACTGGTCCAGATAGCTATATTACCTTCAATATTGGAGAAATGTATGCCACTGAAGACCAGTTACTAACAAACACAAGTTGGAGAGTACTATGGCACTCATGCCCTACTTTTGTGGACTTCCAATGGGCATTTAAAGGAACAGAATGCTAGACCTTATTGACCTATATTCTGATCTGGCAGGACTCTTCTTATGCTCTTAATGTTAGTCTATAATCCCATCCACACTTACCTGAGAGTAAGCCCCAGAGATCACAGCTATACTGATTGTTCAGTTTGTGCATTGCTCTCAGTTCCTTGCTTTTGACCTCTCTCCAAGCTATGAATTCATTTCTTATCAGCTGCAAATCTTTATCCAGTGAGCTTGTTAATTTAAATAAACTGGTTGAGGCACTGTTTAATATGTGAGAACATTAAGCACTGTATGTGAGGTTAGATGTTCCAGTTAAAATGCAGCCCTTGTGAAACATAACTACTTTCACATTTATTCATTAGTGGTAATTTCCTGCTAACACTGAGAGTAAACATATTGGAATTTGCTTCAGATGTCCCACCCACCAAGGTGAAGTCCCACAAGAGTTTAATTTACCCAAGAAACTCTTAATCATCTAAAGAAATATGTATCTTTTGATTACCTCCTACACATTTTTCTTGTAGTGGCACGTTCTCATGATGACTTAATATTACCAGTAGATACTTCCATGCCCCATAGTTCTAACAACGGTCAGAAAGTTCACAAAGTTTAAACCAATGTTACATTCAGAATAATCAGTAGCTGTTTTCCTGAAATGGAATTGGGAGATAAAAATACACTCTTCCTTATAGGAGTGCAGCAACGAAACAAGGCAGAAGTTTGCGTAAGTAGTGAGTATCTTATAAGTTGTTTAAATTCTACTACTATGATATTAATATAAATATTCATACAAAGAAGTAGCATTTGCTTCAAGAGTTAAGAGCAAATTAGAAATACAAGCCACCAAGTGGTGGAATAATTTTATAAAATGATTTTCATTAGGTTTAAGTACTTTTGTTCAATATTTCCTCTTTCTCACTATTTCTTTCCTTATTTTCATCTGCTTTGTGCTGTGCCCCGAAAAATGAACGAAAGTTCTACTTTGGGGAAAAACAAGTGTCAGTCAAAGATTCCAGAGTGTTCTTCAGGTCAGCAATCCTCAGCAAAATAGCTCCTATTTTGTTGTTATTAGAGTAGACCTTAAATGCATTAATTCCAATGATTCAAGAAAGATAGGGAAAGAAGGATAAACAGAAGAGATAAATTTTGCATTAGAAATGTAGTTGTTAGCATATGCTATCAAGCATGGTATAAATATCCCACACATTGTGTGGGCTTGCAGTGGAATGTTGACTTAGTAAATGTAGCAGAAACAACCTATATAGTTTGTAAAGTATCAATATCAGTTGTTGATTTACAAGATACCATACAGTGTTTTTAGTTCACTACTGTGTAGTAGTTCAGATACTAGATCTGCATTGTTTCGATAGATAAGTGAGTACATGAAAGTGAAGGATATGTATGTAACTCAGTGAACAAAGTGGTAACACAAAGATGGACTGATCTTCCACTGTCTGGGTAAGTGTACAGAGCTGTCACTAACAAGATATGTCTAGGTGGCTTCATCATAATGAAGATAAAAGCATACACATTGCTGCTATAGATTTTCCTGCCTTAATGATGCCTGCAAAATGTGTTTTATTGTTTAGTAGAATTCCTTTTAGAGAAACTTGTTTAAAGGGCCACCTGAAATTCCCAGAGGACCAAAGTGTTAGCCTTCATTGATGGGCAAAGAAGCAAACTGAACAGTTTGTGTATGTGTAAGCAGGCACATGCTGTACCAATGCAGTAATGTCTCAGGCAGTTGTGTTTGTAAAATTCCCAATTACAGAAAAATATTTTGAGATTATTTCTCTCTCCTTCCTTTCTGTCTCTTTGATTCTAAACATTTGTTGAAAGAGAGAACATTCCTCTGCTTTCATAGTTGGGATTTGCTGAAGTATCACGTAAAGCAACAAGCAATTCATTCTTTGTTTTTGTTTTTAAAAAATAATTTTCAAGAAAACATTACCAGTATGAACACAAACATAATCAACTATCCCTCCCAGAGCAGAAGATTAATGCTTCCCATAAACCTATAGGTGTAGTTGGTGGGTAGCAGTCATCAGGATGGTCATTTGAAAATTTTATGACAAAGTGCCATATTTCAACAAAATTGTACAATTCAGGGCATGTACTCTCTTAGTTTCTCAGATAAGGCAATTGTCCACATGTTCTGTTGACATTGAGTGATGTGTACATGATAAAGTCCTTTCCTGGTTTTTGCTATAAGTAATCGTGCCACTACCAGAAGAAAAGTGATAAGGAACTTCCTTGTGTAATAATTTAAGTTGGGTTTCTTTAAAAATTGTTCATATACCCTGGGGTTGACTTTGGTGAACTTTCATAATATGGCGCCCTGTACGAGACCAAAATTTGGTGTTCCCATGGATCTGCACTATTTTGCACCCTCTTGGCTTGGTGATCAGAAGGTCGGCGATTTAAATCCCCACAAAGGGGTGAGCTCCTGTTGCTCGGTCCCTGCTCCTGTCAACCTAGCAGTTTGAAAGCATGAAGTGCAAGTAGATAAATAGGTACCGCTCCGGCAGGAAGGTAAACGGCATTTCCGTGTGCTGCTCTGGTTCGGCAGAAGCAGCTTTGTCATGCTGGCCACATGACCCAGAAGCTGTACGCTGGCTCCCTCAGCCAGTAAAGCGAGATGAGCACCACAGCTCCAGAGTCGTCTGCGACTGGACCTAACGGTCAAGGGGCCCCTTACCTTTACTTATACCTAGGCACGGGTTGTATTGTACGTCCTGGTTTGTAATTTTGCTTACTTCTGCAAATATATTTTCCCCAAATGGTTGAACTAATTCACATGTCCACCACATATGTGCCAATTACCTTGCATCCTGTCTAGTGTGCTGAAGAAGATGCTTTGTCTTTATAGCTAATTTTTACAGATGTTAGATGCCAACTTAAAAGAGTTTTCTCTGATGCACATTGATGTTGATTTTAGGGGAGGGGTTGTCCTGGGAAAGAACCTTAGAGAAGGCAGGGACATTCAGTCCTTGTGACTGCCTCATTGGGGCAAGACCTACTGGGAAGAGTTGCTATGATCCCTAGGCCTGCATGGTTTTGGTTTCTTTGAATTAAGAGTTTGCTGACACCAAGTGGTTTATTACTGACCTGCTCCCTCTAATGCCTCTACCCCCTGTGTGGGTGTTTAGATGCGGACTAAAGACATAGCAGGGAATTCAGCATTGAGTTATGTCAAATGTCCCATCAGCACAAACACTTCAGCTAGCCAGATGGAATGATCCCTACTCTCCTCCCCTGCACGCTATTCTGGGGGTTCTCTAGATACCATCCCACAGCCTTGAGTCAGTTTCAAGGGGTGGTGAAGGAGCGAGGGAGGGGAGCTCTGATGTGCAAGCAGAAGTCCTTGCAAAGTGTTTTCGCTGATGGGACTACTTAGGTGAATCCTGCGCATATTTATTGAGTCATGGATGGTTATTGCAATCTCAGCTGCTGCCCTGGGTTCCCATGGGACAAAGGGTAGTAGTATAAAAATAAAATAAACAATAAAATAATCTATATCTCAAAGCAATTTATTTGGATTTATCTTTCAATAGTCAGTCTGCGTTCTGTGCCCACTTTGTATGCCCACTGGACTATTTTAGGATTGTGAGGTTGGATGGTGTGTTTGTGTGTACCCAGTTTTAGTGGCGTTAAAATTTTGAGTTACTCCATTAATTTCTACAGGAAGCTTTCGCTTCCAATCCTGGGAATATATAAAAATAGTTTCTCAGCAGGAACAAAGAAATGACCCTTACAAACAAGGAGATGGTTCTCTCTACACTTTTATATGTATATGTCTCTTCTTCCATCTGCTTTTTCCAACCTCTGCATTCCATTCCCCTCCCCATCAGGTATCACACTTCTTTTAACTGTTAGTCCGTATGTGGCGGGAATTCATTTATAATTTTTGAACGTTGTGCTTCTGCAAACCTTTGTGTTACGTTGACTCAGCTGCTAACTTCCTCTTGTGCTTGGGTGGTGCCTGAGCACTCCAAGACACTGTATTAGAATCAGTATTTAGATGACAATGATGATTACAAAAGACACCATAGTTTTTCAGTGCTCTATCAACTTACTCTTTATCTGAAAAAGCTTTCCTGGCCTATCCTTTGACTCCAGAAAGTGAGGGTCGTAAAATTCTACATTTTTGTTATATGTGATTTATAACTAAATTATAATAAGCACCATCTAACAACTTGATTTTTAGCTTCATGAAACCATGTTTGCTTCAATGGGAACATTTTCCTTTTGTAAATGCATATAGAATTGTTTCTTCCAAACATAAACTGGAAAACTATAAGCTAGGGCTTGCTGAATGGCAATCAGGCTATGATTGCTCCCTCAGACTGCTCGTGTATTATTTCCATTACCAGTTAATATTCAGTGTGTGGCTATAAAACTTAAAATTAACAGGGCCTCGGGTAGAAAGAGAGAGAGAATATAGTGCAAACTTGAAGGGGCAGTTGCAGTGCAAAAGGTGTTTATCAAGTCCTATCAGGAATGGTGAAGAGATAATATTTCAAGATATTTTAATCAGCACAATCTGCATATTTATTACATGTTGAGTCTCTTTATATCAGCTATACAGCTGGAAAATGTTGCCACATATTAAAAAGCTGGAATATGTTGCCTGTAAAAGATAATGAATGTCAAAGAACTTTTTGCCAGCGTTATTTAACTGATAAAGTTTCTGTCAGGCCCTTCTTGCAAGTCCAGTCAGGCAAATTTTTACTTTTGACCACTGTGTAAAAGGCCATTCTATTTAACTAAAACATTTGCTGCTGTTCACCATTTCTGAAACCTACACAGTAAAGTGTTTTGGGATCCTTGGGTTACTGCAAAGGAAGCGAGTAAACTGTGTTAAGTGCTGTGGCTTATGGGGGGGGGGGGATATCCCAAAGCTTTACTCTACATCTAACATTCTTCATAAATTTGAAACATGGCAACTGAGCGTGGCACATGACTGAATGGAGCTAAGTTTTCTGAACAAAGAAGGTGCCCATATAGAGGGAGGTGATTGAAGGACGTAGCATTTCCCTGGCAAAGTCACGGCTTCATGTTTAATTTAACAAAACATTAAACATTTCATGTTTAATTTAATGAAACAGAAGAACATTAGGATTTATAACCTTAATGACACCATGTCAAGTGCTATATAATATGAACTGCACTGCATATTGCAAAGGACATGCATACATAGAAAATAGAATTCAAGTGCTTTTTGCTGTGTCATTGGTGTGTGGCGGGGGAGGGGCAGAAAACAACTTCAGCAACAGCAACAGCAAAAGCAACACATTAGGCATGCACTACTAGCCGAGCTAATTTTAGGGGTGCTATTAGGAGGCATTTAGGCAAATCTTCTAGCATTTAGCATCAGCACAATTGCAGTTGTTTCCTTACTACTAGTACTTCTGAAAAAAGGTCGGTTGCTGTTCAAGGGAAGGAAAGATAAGGGAAGGAAAGATCACTCCTCAGCTCTTACATAGCAGAAGTTTTGGACTTGGAGAAACTACAACACTGAAGAGGCAAAGTTGGTTCCAAAATTTTTGAGTAAAGTAACTGAATTATGAGCAGATACTAATTGAACTTCCAGAGCTGCTGTCAGATTAACTGTATCCCCATATATTATTTTAGCCATTAGATCATATGGCTGTGTTGATGGGTAGCATTTTGCCCTTTTTGTAGAAAGGAAAGTATTCCTTTTTTATTTTTGAAATGCTGATAAATAAGCAATCATTTCAACTGCATCTGAGTGTGCTTTTGACATTTTTGGCAGTCCTTTTTTGGAATATGGAAAATGCTTCTTCAAAAGATGATGAATTATGTTAGTAAATAATTGTATAGAATCTTCATGAATTGTTTCAAAAACAGTAAGGAACTATTTTTTTCACTTGTGAATAATTCACAGCTCAAGGTGTGAGTTGCAATTGTCAAGTATTTGTAAACCCACTTCCAAAGACAAAATAACCTTCCTATAATAATAATTAAGTTTTTTAAAAATGCTCACTTTCCCCAGATCAGGTATGTTCACCAGTCCCTAAACTGAGTACTTCAGGCTTAGTTCAGCAACTTTGGAGTGCAAATGTGAAATACCCAGTCTTCTGAAAGATTTCTGAGCACTTAAGGTTTGTTGGGAACTGTAGTTCTATGAGGTGTAAACTATGGTGCCCAGAATTCTTTGAGGGATAGAATGTGTTTCAAATGTGCTTTAAAGGTACAGTGTGTACATAGCCTGAATCTCTCTGTAATGAAGAACATTATCTGTCATTAAAGAGAATAGGTTAGTCTCTACTCATGGACTGTATTGTGTGCTCACTGAAACCTTATGAATTCTGGAGTGCGAACAGATAATAGTACCGGCAGGGGAACATAGGGCCTATCTATGTTCAGCCCCTTTTTGTTGCAATCCGAAGCTCCAATAAGCATAGGAAATGTTCAGGAACATCAAACCTGAGTAGAAGCCTGAATATACAGTACTTCTGTTGCCTTGTCATGCCAATGAGAGGATCATTCGGTGAGAAATGCTTTAATTTCTCAACTATCTATTGCATTGTCATGATACTGCCTTGTTTAACTTGGTTGAGGAAGAATTGTTCACTGTTTCTTTTGCCTTTTTACCACTCATGACTGTCATCAGTATTAGATACTGTATATTCCTGCTTATAAGACTACTTTTTAACCCAGGAAAATCTTCTCAAAAGTCGGGGGTTGTCTTATACGCCGAGTCATATATCTTATACGGCAAGTATATCCCGAACTCTTTATTTTAACTGGAAAAGTTGGGGGTCGTCTTATACGCCCAGTCGTCTTGTACGCCGGAACAAAAAGGGCACAACCCTGGTGGAATGGGCAGGTGCGGCCTCTCATAGAGGTACCGCCCTGTGGGATTCCACTGCCCAAGGTGGCTGCCTCAGCCATGGGTGGGCCATAGAGAGGCCAAGAAGGAGACAAGCTGTGGCTTGGTTGCCATTGCAGAACCTGGCCACAGACAAAAGAAAATATATGCAGGCAGCAGCACTCCCCTCCTTCTGTTCTGCAGCTGCAGGGAGGTCAAGGGCAAACTCAAACAGCAGGAGAACTTGTCAGCTGCCCCCTTCCCTTAGGGCCTAGACAGGATTTGAGAAACTATTCTAAGTACCGTGTTTCCCCTTTTTTAATACGTAGTCAAAAAGTAAGGCATGGCAGGGTTTTTAATCATTTGAGAAATGTAAGACATACCCCGAAAATAAGCCATACTTCCGCGACGTGCGGAACAAGACCACTGAGCGCCCCAGCCAGCCAGCGGGACCCAGCACGGTGGCCGCAACAGGAGGAGGAAGCCTGCCGGGTTGGGTCGGTGCCCGGAAGCAGCAGCGGCTGCTGCAGCGCCGATAAAGCGTGCAGCAGTGCCGCACGGAACACTGAGGGCACAAGCCAGCAGGACCCAGCTCCTGCAATGCTGGCCGTGGCAGGAGGAGGAAGCCTGCCAGGTCGGGTTAGCGGTCAGAAGCGGCGGCTGCAGCGCTGACAAAGCGCGAAGCAGCGCCGCACTCTCTGTGTGCGTGTCCATCCCTTTCTCTGTGTGCGCGCGCGTCTCTCTCTCTCCCTCCCTCCCTGTGCGTCTTTCTCTCTCCCCCTCTTTCTTTGTGCGCGTGCGCGCGCGTCTGCGTCTCTCTCTCTCTCTCCCTCCCTCCCTCCCCGTGCGTCTTTCTCTCTCTCTCTCTCCCCTGTATGTTTGTGATCGCGTCTCCCCCCCCCCCCGGACAGAGAAAAGGTGCCGCGCAGGTTCCTCTTCGGCTTGTCATTCAGCTGCCCCGGCCTCCTCGCTGAGAGCTGATGCCGCTCCTCCCCCCCTCCTTCCCTTTCCCCCTTCCCTTCCCTTCTTTCCGTCGGTCTGTCAGTTGGGGTTGCGCGCGCCAGAGGCGCAGGCCCAAGCCTCGTCCCCCTCGCGCTTCCCTCACGAGCGTCTCGGAGTGGGACGGGTCCTGGCCTCCCTCCTCATTCCCCGGCCAGCATGAGAGAGCCTGGGGAGCAGCCTCTATACCTCCGTGCGCGCACACACCCGGCCGCCGCCGCCTTCAAAGCCATGGGAGTTTAGCAGCCTCCCAGTGCTCCCACCCAACCGCAAGTGCTTCGACTGCGACCAGCGCAGTCCCACCTACACCGACATGACGCTGGGCAGCTTCATGTATACCTCCTGCTCCAGCATCCTATGAGGTTTAAATCCACCTCACAGAGTGAGGTGTCTGTCTCCTAGGCAGGTGGCCATCCAGCCTCTGTTTAGAAGCCTCCAAGGAAGGAGAGCCCTTGATTCAGGATGGGGAGGAGGGGAAACGGAGAGAATAGAAGAGGCAGAAAATGCACGCGGAAGAGAGCGCCAAGCGTCCTGAGCCAGTGGGACCCAGTTGTACCGGCACTTAAAAAAAAAAAGACACCCCCTAAAAATAAGCCACCGTGTGTTTTTTTGAGGAAAAAAAGTTGTAAGACGGTGTCTTAAAAAAGGGGAAACACGGTACACTCTGCAAACTGTCCCTCTCTGTGCTGCAGATGAATTCATCAGTCAGGACATGCACAGCATGCTGCCAGCAAGGTTGGATGTGGGTTCTGGAGGAAGAAAGGTAAATAGCTAGGTTGTATAATCTCCTGAAAGCTTCTCATCCTCTAATGACTAACAGGGTCATTCAGCACATACTGCTGAAGTGGGTGGTATTTTCACCATTTCATTTGCAGTTCACCTTTCAAACGATGGGCAAAGCAATCGAATAGCAACACATTAACTCAAATACACTCCAGGTACATATTATTGTTCATGGTAGCAGATCGTTTTGATTGTTATAAACCACTAAATGTGATTGCATTGGCACTTAATGAGCGTTAGAGTGGCTGACAGTGACCTTTGAGTCCAAGATTCTCCAAACAGGATTAGAATACATACTTTGCTTATCTCCAAACTCTGTGGTTTGGAGAGGAGCAGTTGTTTGACTATTCACCACCTTCTTTATACTGCTGATACAGCTAAGCTTTCAAAAGTAATAAATGTCTGAGTAATAGAAAGATTGGGCACAGTTATTAAGTGCTGTTGCAGGAAGACAACTTGTGGAATGGTATCTGGCAGGTTCTGGATCCCAGATGCTTGTAGGCTGACAAACGGTAGATTTCAGATGCAGTTTCTTTTCTGAAAATCAAAGAGCAGCTTAGCTCCTTGCTAGTGAGCAGCTAGTTGATTGTGGCTTGTGCACATAATATTATAGCCTAGCAAATAACATTCTGTATGAGAGCCAAATATACTGTAAACCTACACATAATAGATAGAATATGAGATTCAGACTGTTAACTGACATAAATAATTAAATAAGGAATATTCAGTATTTTATATATTTTCCCTTTGGATTCTGGTTGTTCCTTTCAATATTACTGAGATGAGATTTAATATCAGTTGCACTTCAAAGCTTTTGTATAAAAACATAAGATGTGGCATTTTCTCATTCAACTGTGATAGCACAATGAGTACAAATCTAGGGTTGTTATTCTGTAGAGTAATATTCCAGTTGTGTGGATATGAACGCCATCCCTCCCTCCCTTGTGTGGACGCTATGTTCTACCACTTCCCCATACTCTATGCCAAGCGCTTTGGACAGTTTCTCATGCAAAGGATCTTAAGGGAGTTAAGAAATGTTGCAGAAGAGATTAGGAGGAGTGGAAAAATACACAGGGCATAAGAAGCCCTGATTTCAGGGTTACAGAAATATCCTAATAGTGCTGAGAACATCTGTTTCACAGTGGTTGTGCAGTTTTGTTTGTGAAGGAACGTATACCTGCAGAATTTTGTTTGCATCCCCCTACATAGGATTTATTTAATTTTGGTCCTTAATCTAGAATCCAGATTAATTGTTACTTAAAATAATTCAGAGCTGCATTTCCCCCCCTGAGCCATGTACCCTATGACATTTTAAAAAACAACGTTGTATTAATAATGTGGAACATGCTACTTGCTCTCTCTGATACAGCTCCCACATTAGCCAGATGGAAATGACAAAAGACAAATATGCAGAAATTACTTCTATTAATTTTCATGACAGCCAATGTTGTGGATAATATAAACATTTGTAATTGTCTTAATAATCTCTCTAGAAAGAATGCAACAACCCTAACAGTTTGTGATTCATTTCAGTTTTTCAGCTTTTCTCCTGGGGAATTGTTATGCTAGCAAAATTTTAATCAACTGTTTCACTGGCAATATTGAATTTAGAAAGTTAGTAGCTACTAGTTACTGCATGACTTCATTAGTATACAGGAAAATCAGCCATTCTACAGTGATTAACATCTATTCAGAACTCAGAATGTATTATGGGTTCTAAATTATCTTAGGAATTAATGCAATCTTTTCAGAGGGCTTAAAATATGATAATAGATACAGCATTACTAGCACCTGCAGCTCAAGGTACCAAAGTTATTAAAGATGGTTGTAATTATATTTATTATTATAGAGATCTAAATGAGGAAAAAACTAAATGTAACGAGCATGAATAAAATAGTGATTCTTTATTGAAAGTCTGTTAAAGAAATATGTCCTTATAAATGAAATAGATATTTTGTGCTGCTTTTTTCAGAAGTATGTTTACGAACTTTCTTTTTAAATCTGATAGCATTTTCCAGTGGCTTTTGCTAATACCACTGCCTGGTTGTTTACAAAACCACTTAGTACATCTATAGCAGGGGTTGTCAACCTGGTTCCTACTGCCCACTAGTGGGCATTTCAGGATTGTAGGTGGGTGGTAGGGGGTTCTATGGCACAAGCTGAATCCTCCTTCCATTGAGCACTGGTGGGCGGTAAGGAAATTTTACCATCAAGAAAGATGCATTAGTGGGTGGTAGGTATAAAAAGGTTGACTACCCCTGATCTATAGTCACAAAAGAAAACAGGACAAACACGGGATCAGCAGTGTGCTGAGACTCTTCTGCTTTTGCACTACATCTGAACCCTAAAATGTGGTTAATATTACCAGTAACTATAGTTTGTTGAAACATTTATTCATGCCAAACAAAGCACAGTTAAGATAAATCAGTTTTTTTTTGAAGAAGAAGAAGAAGAGTTTGGATTTGATATCCCGCTTTATCACTACCCGAAGGAGTCTCAAAGCGGCTAACAATCTCCTTTCCCCTCCTCCCCCACAACAGACACCCTGTGAGGTAGGTGGGGCTGAGAGACTTCAGAGAAGTGTGACTAGCCCAAGGTCACCCAGCAGCTGCATGTGGAGGAGCAGAGACACGAACCCGGTTCCCCAGATTATGAGGCTACTGCTCTTAACCACTACACCACACTGGCTCTTTTGGGATGAGATTGCATGACAAGGGACAGTTAATCAGAACTGAAAGCTTCCCAACTCCTTCCTGCAGCTGCACCAGAGGAAAAGAAGGGGGAAAGTCAGAAAGTCCAATACTTATACAGGTTTATTCCCAACCTAAAGAGACATGGTTTACTGTGTTTTCTGAACATAATCATTAAATGACTGTATAGCTTTATTTCAAAGCCTGAAATCTGAGATGCTACAATCCAACAGTTAGATTTAGCTAAAGTCACTGGTATAAATGGGCTTAACTGTCCCTTCTGTTGGTATAGGCATGTCTAACATTGGACTGTTGCAACAATATGACATTTTAAATATTTTGAACTGTTCTAGGTGGAGTTACTTTCTGGCTATGTTTTCTAACAATGTAAGGGGGCTCATAATTTAAATTGTTCAACCTTTTCAGATTTTATTTTCTTACCAATATTCTTCCCTTTTGCATTCCTAAAACAATATTTGATAAAATAAACACGTATTAAGAATATATCAGTGATTTAACTAAAAATAATAATCTTAAAGGTGAGACTTTCAAAATACAAACTACCAGTTATTTCAGTAGAAAATATAAAATGAATTTTCCTTTTCAAAGAATTTAAATGAGCCTGCATAAAATAAAGAATGGTTTCAAGGAAGTGTTACATCCTAATAGATCAATATTAAGGATTGTGCCACTCTTGGTCTGTGAGAGTTTCCCCTACAGACTCCCTAAGTATGTACATAATCCATAAATCAGTACTGCTACATATCCTAATTAATTGTACCTTCCTTGTACCAGTTTCTTGAAATGAACAGAGGTTGCATATCATTTATATGTGGGGTTTAAAAAAAAAATTACCATTTACTTTATTCATTTTATAGCAGATCTTTCTTCCATCATACAACCCAAGCACAGTGATTTACTGCATGAACATGTTCTCCAGTAATTTCAACTATGATACTGGACCTTGCACATAATGTGTGGAAATATTCTTCCTCAAGTTTAGTTAATGGAGGACCCTTGGTGGTGAACCCCATATGTGCATTATAACATCCTGAGTCTGTATAAGAATGGCTGTATCAGGGAATTTATATGCAGATTTCCTTGCTCAACTGCAAAAAGCCTCTGTTGCAAGAAGGGTTGGTTTCTAGTAAAGCTAAACAGTAGAGTAGAAGATAAATAAGATATCTAATTTCCTCACCCCAAAGAAATGAAGAGGCAAGTCAATAAGCAGTGTAATTATGAATTCATTCAGAAAGAAAAATAATGACTTTCTGAAGTGACACAGCCAAATCCAATAACTAACGGTTTGCCAGGCAATAATAATGGTATTTGTATCTCTTTTAATTGACTTTAACCTTTCCCTTCATCTGCGAACTATTAAAAAATTAAAGAGGAAAGTATTTAGAGACACAGATTTACATCAGTGCATGGCTCACATGCTTTTAATGAGGTCAAAGCAATAAAGAGCTTGAACAGTTTCTGTAGTCTAGATGATGAATGGCTGCCTCATGCAGTGCTTAGTGGATACTGTAGTTTTGCAGCTGTTGTTTGTATATTAAGCTAGAGGTTTATACCTGGGGGAGAAAATATCTCTTGAGTATCTCTCCTCTCATGCTTTTCTTCAAGGTGTAGCTTTTAAATCATGTTGGTGGAAGCAAGTCAGATTGCTATAAAAACAAGCTCACAGCAACATATGAAAATTCAATGTCAAATCAACAGTTGTCAATATCTGGCACCGAATTTCCTCATTTCAGTGCAACCAAAGGCTACACTAGTTATTTGGGGCTTGTTTTAGTTTTACCCATCTACACACCATACTTAAGTATTAAAGCTTCATGGTACTTCAGTAAATGTGGGCTGAGCTGTGAATTTGTATAGTAAAGCAACTTTGCATCTGCTTTACTATCCAACCCAGATTGGTTAAATTGATAAACCACACTAATTTCACTACTGGAATTGGCACTCAGAACTCTTTATCCCAGCATAAATTACTGCAGAGCCTGAGTGACAGCAGTACCCAACTATGGTCAGTGCCAGAGAGGAGGCAGGAGAGGCAAGCACCCCACAAACAAAGAACTCACCCCTCTTCCCTTCTATGGCTGAACTCCTGCAATATATGGCTATTTTTCATTTAGAAATACTAATGTGTGGGACACAACTTGTACACCTAGAAATATTATATCCCCCCTACACATTTTTTTCCTGGTGCCACCAACCCCAACATTGTGGCTGCATTTTTGGACAGGACTCGTTTCTTCAACAACCTGCCCTTGCACTCAAGCCTGCCTGCAGTAGCTTTGTGAGGAGAATAATAATTAAATGGACCACTGGCTATTTTACTAACATGTATCTTGGACTATCATAAGTACAACTTCGCTCTTAGCAGCCTACCCTAATTTTTAAACTGGCCTAATTTCACAGGAAACCTTTCAAAAAGGAAGGAAGGGAAAGATGATTTATCTCATTTATCTCTCAGAAATGGTCATCAATGGTTGATAAAATATTCACATATCACTCTTCTTCAGATCAGTAACTTTTCTGGTTGCTAGTAAATTTCATTAAAAGCCAATGGGGTTGTAGGAATGTGCAGTGATGCATATTTTTGGGGGGTAAAGGTAAATTTAAAGGTGCCCCTGACTGTTAGGTCCTGTCGCAGACGACTTGGGTTGCAGTGCTCATCTTACTCTATAGGCTGAGGAAAGTGTTAAAATACTCTGGCCTAGGACTGAGAGAAGTAAAGTTTTAGGACTTTGACTCAGGGCATGCCAAAAGCAATCAAAGATTTCAAAGAGGACGGAGTTTGTGTTCCCCACACCATGAATAGCTGGCCAATCTTAAGCAAGCCAGGCCAATTCTAACCACTATGAAGGCATCCAGGGTATCAGCCACATATTGGCAGGGCTGGGTTGGAACAAACCACTGTTTAGTAAAACAAGATGATGTTCCTTTGCTTGTCTGTGAAGCTGATCTTAGCTTGCTCAACAATTCATGGATAAAGCAAACTGTATTTGGTGCTACATGAGTGGCCAGTGTATTAAAAAAAATCATTTGGTCATGGTGGTCATGTATAGGAGATGCTGTCCCATTTCCTAACAAATCAAACCAAAATAATAAGGCATGTACTAGCTCTCTTAAGGGGATATTTCTATTAGAGAACAATGTTTATGTTCCATAGTTCTCCATTTTTTATTAAATCATCTGCCATGCATCATAACGCGCCACTCCATTTTAGCATATAAATTATTATGGTAGTTGCTGTGATACAGAGGGAGACTTGCTAACAGGTTCTGTACAGGGGCAGGTAATAAATATTGTGCAGGTAAATATTGAAAAGTATTTACCGTAAGTATTGTTTGGCCTCTTTAAGTCAGACCAAACAACAGCTAGTTGGCTTTGTATGAACTCATTGTTAAACAGAGCATGTAGCCCCGAGTATCCCTCTGTAGCCTTTGTTTAGGTAGATATTGATTCTTCCTTTGTCTTATATGTTTACCATCAGAGAAATCTGGAATATTGGCTAGTAATACTGCTGAGCCTTCAACACCAGTTACGATTAAAAACAAAACAAAACATAACAGCACACATACCAGTAATGCAGCATGGAGATACATTTGACTGCTTTGAACTGCCGTATGTTTTTATCAGCATAGAATACTTGGTTAGAGATTCTTCACGTACAGTATTACAAAATTTACAGATACACAAAGTATACCTGATGTACCCTCTAGTGGCACAAATGTGATGTATGGCAACCTAGAATCAATTATGATTCGTTGGGCCTTATTTGCACATAATGCTAAAAACCATGGCTTGGAACTACAGAAAGAAGTCTAAGCAGGGCTCTGGTTCATTCTTCTTCTCTGGCTAGTGAACTTAGGAAACTTGGTTGTTTTAACTATGGTTTCTTCAAGCAAACTAGTATCCCTGCTGCCGTGCCACCGCCGCGCGATTTCTGTTCTCATCCTGAGGTAAAGTTCTTAACCCGAGGTACTACTTCCGGGTTAGTGGAGTCTGTAACCCGAAGTGTTTGTAACCCGAGGTGTTTGTAACCCGAGGTACCACTGTATGTGCAAAATGGGTGTTGTGTACATGCAGGCCAAAATTGTGAGTGTCTCTTGGTAATTATGGAATAATTTAACTACAAATTTTACTACACATCTGTATTTGCTTACCCTAAATATTTGGATGTTGTCTTTCTCTACTTTTAGTAAATATGGCGTATGCACAATGTAGCTAATAATTTTGTAATGTGAAAGATTCCGTAGTCATCTGCAATAATTTCCCACCTGCTCCCCATTCCTCTTGATGTCAGTCGTTTACAGAATTAATCTTGCTGTGTTGTTCCACATTAATGTATATGTATGACTTCCCCATCTTATAGGATTAGTGGAAGAGAATAGTTTCAGAATGGTAAATAAGAACCTGCTAGACATTCTACACATTTTAATTACTATTTTTGTTGTTGTTGCATTCCTGCTTAATATAAATTTTGTTCCACTGAAAAATATCAAAAGCTCAAATATTTTAAGTTGGTTGAAGTGAGTCCCCTGGCTCACATCACATGTGCAGTGCAATTTATACAGTAAGCTGCATTGTCTAAGAATAGAATTGTGAGGGCATGCATGAATGCTGACTAGAATCCTATGGGAAATGAAAGCTGCATAAGTGAAGGAGTAAACGTTTTCAAGAAACTTAGGAGGGAAATCTGTGTTAAAGAGACAGAGAGACATGTAGCTACCTTCAATTTATTAAAATAAAAACAATGACTAAGTTTAGGAGAGAGAGCCCTTTAAATCTAAATGAATTCGGTCCTTAGAAGACAGTTCTCTGTTTGTACACAAGTTTATTAATAACTCATTATTGGGTTTTTTTAATGATAGTAAATTATGAAGGGCTAAAAATACCCTCAAGCGTAATTGAAAAACATTATGTCTACTAATTGCCACTGATTTCTGCAAACAGTTATTTTTCTTTGGCCTATTAACGTAATTTGAATTTTTAATTGCAGTTTATAATTGTCTTTAGAGTTAACAGGCCTCTTCAGTTTAACTTCTCTAAGAATGTGATTCTGAATATTTACATCACTGGAACTTGGCTTTAGGTAAGGGCCACGGCTTAGTGGCAGAGCATACACTTTGCATGCAGAAAGTTTTTCTTTATGTACTTCTTCTTAATAATATCTGCTTTAGACTGCAGCCCTAAAGACTGACTGAGGGGCCTTAGGATGCAATGTAAATACTGCTCTACTGGCAGAGGAGAGTTCTTCCCCACGTGTCCACAGAAAGGTCTGCAGATGTAGAAAAGGATTGTGGGAGGCATTGGATCTGCAGGATCCAAATCCCCCTTCATTTTATTGGCATTGCACAAGCTAAATAACTAATGTAGCTCTGTTTATTATTGTAATAGTAATGGTAATAATAATAGTAAAAAAATCTCAAATGTAAATCCTACCAGCTTACTTGGAAACCATTTTATATGTGTGATAACTGTTTGCAGTTAAGTCAGAAGTGAAGCTTCTCTGAGAGAGAACATATTCAACCCCTTCCTGGAAGCATACTCTTCTTCCTCAACTTGTGATGCTCAATACTGAAAATAGCTGTGACAGAGCTCAATTAATCTCTACATTAAGCTTCTCTCTAGAATGGTCTCTAAAATTAGGGGAGTTAAACACTCCTAATGATGTGCTGGAGGGTTTCCTTTCCTCCTCTGATCCAAAGTGGCAATGCCAGTTCCAAAACTCAATGTTCCTCTTGAGCCTCCTCTTGAACCCTGGCAAAATATATGAAACATCAAAGCACTGTTTAATGTTATGACACATAGTTAGAAATTTGGCTATAGGCAAGGCACACTAGACTGAAAAAAAGGCTTTGTAATGCCAACTGTTTATATAAAATAATTTCAACTGGTTTGTGCTTCTTCATGACTTTTCAGAAGTTAGATTAGGGAATCGTACTACAGTACTGCTCTTATCTAATTCATACGGTAAAGCTGTTAATGCTTAATGCAGTTTCGTGCCTGTAAGCAAGGCATCTATTATACAAACGGCATCTGTTAGCCATCTTTACCGAGAGACATTTTATCCTTTCAGACTGAAAGCCACTGTCTTATTACTGTTATTTTTCCCTCGCACATGATAAGACAGTATATTGACTGTCGTTTAAAACTTAAAGGAACTACAGTGACAGACAAATGCCCTAGACATCCCTATTTCTGTCACTCTGTATACAAATGGTTTCAAACTAGTTTCTCTTCTTTCCTTTAAACCAAGAGCCTCCAGGTAATCTTCTCAATTAGTCCCTAGGGCTCTGGAGAGTCAAGGAAGTGCAATTCTCTTAACAGCATCTAAAATTATAGGTTCGGGATAAAATTAAGGTTGATGCTTTAACCAATCTGGCAAAGGAAAGAGAAAGGGAGAGAGGGAGAGAGGATGCTGCCCCTTTTGGCTTATTATAGGGCAGGGGAAAATATGTGATTGACTTTTCATAGAGAATTGTGTTATTTCCCTTTTGGCGAATTAAAGTAATAACTAAGTATTCTTTTACCCATCTGCTAGATGATATAAATGTATGTGAGAAGTGCTCCCCCTTCCCCCAGTCTCTCCCTCCCCCACCCCATCCATATTTTTCTCTCTTCCTAGCCGAACATTCTCAGTCAACTCCCGTGTACTCAGGTTGGTCTGTCAATGGGAACCCTTAGCGAGAATAAAATTTCAAACCAACTTTTTGCCACAAGCCAATTAATTGCTTACCATCCAACTATCAAATGATTTATGTGTTTATTATTTTTTTGTCATATGTTTATCTTCCTAGTAATTTCTAAATGGAAACAATATTCTACAGCCAATATGTGCAACTGTAATTAAAACTTTGCTAACAGTGAATAGGGCAGGATTTTGAGGAGGAGCAAAATGTAATAATTAGATTGTTCCACAATATTTTATCTCATCTGATATATTGTACACATATTAGTTTATTATGAATATTATATCAGGGAAGCTTTTGATGTTTGATGTTTTATTGTGTTTTTCATATTTTGTTGGGAGCCACCCAGAGTGGCTGGGGAAACCCAGCCAGATGGAAGGGTATTATTATTATTATTATTATTATTATTATTATTATTATTATTATTATTCTGACTGGAGACACACCATACATATAAAGCACATGATGTCTGTTGAAGAATCCTGGGAACTGTAGTTTGTTAAGGGAGCTTAACAAATTGTAGCGCCTGAATCATGCTTGAAATGAATGACGTGTATGTATGCAGCCCATTCATGGTCAGTTGGGCTTACAAATACAGAAGTTTAGTAACCTTTATCAGATGTTAAAATAATGCTGAGATCTAGTGACAGATTTAGAATCTTTCCATGCCAGTGTTTCTTTCTTTCAAGTATTAAACACTGTTTACTCCTTTGGCTATCTCTTGTCTCATAGCTGCATATGCTTAATTAAAAATTCATCATATTTCTAGGAGATGATAAACTACATTCATTTCATGCATCATCTCTTTAGCTCCATGACAGCTCTTTATTTCAACAGACTAACAACACAAGGTTTCAACACAATGTGGCGTTAATGTTGCTATCTGCCTCTTATGGAGTAATCTTCACATCCCTGCTATTTAGGCTAACCCTAAGTTGCTCAGTTAACTAGGCAGTGTGAAATCTCCTGTGAAGCTGTATTTGTAGGTCTGACAAATATTGCACAGAATTTTTAAATTTAAAAATAACACAGGAGACAAGGCTCACAGTCTGGGATTGCCTCTGGATCCAGCTTTGTCAATGGAGGCCTAGGTAGCCTCAGTGGTTGGAAGCACTTTGTAGCAGCTGCAACTGATGCAACAGCTACATCCGACTGGGAAAGCTTAGCCACAGTAGTTCATGCATCAGTTATTTCAATAATGCATTTTTGCAATGCACTCTGTGGGGCTTCCCTTGTCTTTCACCCAGAAGCTGCAGCTAGTGAAGAATGCTACAGCACAATTGCTGGTGAGAGTGATAACCTGTCAGCATATAACACCTCTGCACAGATTATCCTTTTGCTACCTGGCCAAGTTCAAGGTGTTACTTATACCATATAAAGCTCTTAACAGCTTGGGACCAGTTTACCTATGAGATCGCTTACCCCACGTGTGCTCACTTGAGTGCTTCAATTGGTTGAAGTGACACTGTTACAGGAGCCACATATTGCTCATTCCACATTTCTAATAAATTTATCTTTTAGTACGGCAGCACCCAAACTTTGAAATGCCCTGCCTATTGATATCTGGCAGGTGCCTTCAAAGCACTCTTTTTTGGCACCTGCTAAAAACATTTTTTCTTTAGGCAAGCCTATCTAGGCATGTAGAATGTTGACATGTGTTTTAATCTGTTGTGTTGTTGTTGTTTTTAGCTTATCATTGATTTTAATTATTTTTGAAGGTTTTTAGTTGTTTAACTTTGTTTACTGATCATTTCATTGTTTTATTCTTTTTGTAAACCAATTTTGAGTTGGTTTTTTTATAGTCAAGTCTATACATTTTATGAAATAAAGACATCAATTAGGTTTCCTTAAGAACTATTTTACTTAGAAGAGTTCAAGCAAAGTATTGCACTACATAAAAACTAGAGCAAACATACAACACAATTTCTCCAAAACCTAGCCAGAACACACTACAAGTGAAAATAGGGTTTTAAGGAAACCCAGACCGAGTGACTATAGAAATAAAGCACCCACCCCACAGAAGGGCCTCTGGGAGAAGCAGTTCTAGGCATTCCTTTGCCTTCTCTTAACTTACAGTCATTTCCTCAAGGTTTAGCAGTAAACAGTCACAAAGAATGTTCCCTGACATATTTTTCAACAATGCAAACAATGGCTATTTTGAGCTTCAGGATATATTAAAAATAATATTTATTTTTTCTTTGAAACCCCATGTCTCTTCCTTAGTTCTAATAACATAAACTGTTTCATTTTAAAATAATATTTTCTTATTCTTATTAATTATCTAGCATCTGTGATGACTTCCTTTTTATCTGAAGCATTGTTCTCTCTTAATTCAGGAGAGAGATAAAGACAGATATATAGGTAGGCACTTTTAAACTTGTTTTCTGATGACTTCAAAACACAATGTTAAAAAGGATATAGCTTAAATAATGGGGTGAAAACATTAGCAGGTTTGTTACTGAAAACTGAATCAAACAGAGTGAATGAAGCTACTAGAATAAAAATTATTTCAGTTCATTTCCCCCCTCCTAATATCCACAACATTATTTTATTTTAAAAATACTGTAGTCTGATATTCATGACTTTGGAGCTGGAGTCCCAAAGGGGTTGATTGTGTTATTTAAATATGCATGGAAGCATGGGCGTAGCCGGGGGGGCATGGCAGGGCGGCTGCCCCCCATCAATATAAATACTTAGCAAACTGAGGGTTTGCTCCCCCAACAAAAATCCTGGCTACACCCATGAATGAAAGGAGATTTGCACAGGCCCAGAAGCATTTTCCCCTTCATGTATGCAACCCTCCAAGCCATCATTTTGGATGAAGCAGAGGTGTCTATCTTTCCAGCTGGCTGGAAGCTATCACCCTGAGGGACAACATCTTTTTATACCAACCTGCAGTTATTTCAGATCTATGGGCAAGCTCTCCTCCATGCTTCATTATGCCCACAAGTGCAACTGTCTGGGACATAGGAGATGGCCTATTTGGTGGCTGCATGGAACTCTCTACCCTGGAAGACTCAATTGGCTCTCTCTCTTCTGTCTTTTTGCTATTTGGCAAAGATGTTCCTCTTTCAGCATTATTTATATGCTGTCCTAGTACAAAAAATCTGAGTAGTAGCCTACAACATAAAAATAATCACATTATAATAAAATACTGAAAAGCAACAAATAAAAACACAATAAAAATATAAACGGTCACTTTAAAACAGAGAGTAGATAAAAACAACAACATGTAGCCAAATTAATTAAAACAGAGAGCACAGGCATAAAAAACCACAAATGTGAACACTGTTAAAACCACAACCTAATTTTAAATAGTGAGAAATTTTAAAAAGAAAGAAGAGGAACACCAGGTCTCCCTGGGAAGGGTATTCCATAATCAGGTGGGAGGGGAATGACTTCTGAAAAGTCACTTTCCCTCATAGCAGAACTCCAGGTTATGATATCAGTATCCAGGTATATAGTTGTCGGGAGAGGCAATCCATCAGAATCTGAGCCCCAGCTGTGAAGAGTTCTGAATATCAAACCCAACACTTTGAATTCAGCTCAGAAACAGTCACAAAGCCAGTAAATACTTTTTGGGACCCACTGAATCCAAAACTTTAACTTTTGAGCATCAGGCAACCAATATGACTGATTTCAACTTGTAACAAACATAACATTGGCTCTTGGGGCTGCAATCTTTAACCAAATTTGATGAAATTTTGGTTGCAAGCCAACACTAGCACTTATTCCAAAGATTTTAAGAAGCCTATTAAAAATTACAAAATGGCATCAAATTGAAATTGATTTTGGTAAACTTGCATAATATGTACACTATATTACTGAACTTACTGAATTAGTCCTGGAAAATCTCCTTGAAATAAGATCCTTGAGTTAGTTGGGTCAGACAGCATGGGACATGACATCTGTCTTATTCTGTCCCAGAATAAGTTGAAGTTAAAGATAGAGGTAAACGCAACCTGCTCTTTTAGGCACTTCCCCTCTGTTGACTGATTGCATTTTTGACAGTGAAAATGTGCACACTAGTGCTCCATCCACCTTTAATGACTGACTGTTGTTGTTTTTTATTGCTTGAGCCTTTGTGTGGGTATCGTTATGGCTTATAGTTTGACCGTGGCATTTTGGGAGAAAATGAAAAAGCAGTATAAATGTAAATGTAAAAAGATACAGCTCATTCTGTCTTTGAAATTGTTGGTGTGAAAAGAGCTCAACAGTGTTTTATTTAAACAAGGTCTGCTTCAACCTTGATTGACTTGCAGTAAATTGCCTGGTACGAGAGGCAAAAGGAAGTGGATAGAAAAATGGCAATCAGCACCAAATGTTTCACATATTGATTGACAAGCACCAGAGATGTGCTAGAGTAAGATAAATTGGCCAACGGTTCCCATCTTGACAGCTCCTGAGATGGGAAAATTGTTCTTGTTAATTCGCTGCTGGAACCTTGTCATTTACCGGGATATACATTTGAGTGTCTTCTAATTGTGTAAACAAGGTTTGGATATGTACATAGCATATTTCAACCGTGGATTAACCTGCACTTTTATAAAAGTTGTAAAGGGGTTTAAGATTAAATGTGTAAAAAGAGAACAAAGAGTGTGGAGCTGGCTACTTTAAAGAGCTACCTTTCCCTGAAATACAGTAAATTACTGTGCTGTCACTTGTAGAGTCCATTTTCAGGAACTGTATAAGTTCACAGAAACAGTGCCATGGTGAGAGGTCTAAAACAAGATCCAAAGATTTTCCTTGGTTAGATCTTCCCATCACAACTTTTATAGCTAGTAAGGCTGCCCACCAACAAAATGAAAATATATATATGTTATATACTAATTAAAAATAAGGGAGGGGATAATGTTTTTGTCCTTAACTTTTTTTAAAAAATGTATCCTGATTGTTGTTTAAAGTCTACATCTATGAATCTTATATTTTAGATTGACTTAACTAATTAATGAGGTGTTATTATTATTCAGAAACAGGTGGTGGAATGGCATCTCAGCTAAAAACTTCTAATTACAGTTTATATTTTTGTAGCGGTGGAGGTGGAATCAATATTTGTTTCAGTGGCTTTTAAGAGCACACTAATTCTTATGTTTCAACTTTAAACCTCTTTAAACGAAGCAAACTGTTCTAGGCAGTTGTGTTCTAAGCATTTCTACGAGCTCATTTCCAGTTCATATAGCACTGTAGCTTCAAGCTACTTCATATGGTGGCATCCTGTCAAAACACGATAATCTTTCTCTGCAAGTACTTACTGCATGCATCAGACAACTTTATTCACCTTACCTAAGTTATCAGACAACTTATTCAAAAGTCATGTGTGAAGTGGCATGGAGAAAATCGCCTGAATGCATATGTATATGGAGCAAGTCACAAATAATGATAGCCAATTTATGGAGTATCACATGTGGCAGCTGTCATTATTCACAAATACTCTTATAGGAAAAGACTGCAGACTAGTAATAGGTTCCCAATTTCTGAACCACAGTTTTATATGTTAAGCATGATTAAGAAATCAGAAGTGCCACATACTTCTCACATATACCACTGTTTTCCGCCAACTCACTCACCTCTCTGCAGTCCCCATTGTTTCCTAACATTCCCAGCACCCAGGAACAGATTTTCGGGGAGCTACAGGACAAGGGGAAAAGTATTCCATGAACTCTGTTCTTTTCATTGAAGGAAAAATGCAATCCAAGCAAGTAAAAGAATCTTTAACATAATAGTGCAGGCTTTCTATAATAGCTATTTTTGTGTTTATTCAAATGGAGTCAGTTATGGCAAATGCAAACAGCCTGGATCAAGACGAGAGAGAGAGAGAGAGAGAGAGAGAGAGAGAGAGAACTGAATTGCGCTGCTGTGATGTTCTCAGTATATGTTATATATCTTTGAAATAGTTTAAATTAGTACATTTCTCAAAACCTTAATTCAGGGCATGCCTTATGCTGATGTTTAAAGATGGTAAAGAGTTAACACCTAGTCTTGGGATATTTTAGTTGGATTTCAAATTAGTCTGTCTGTGACATTGACATAGTCTAGCTTGAGAAATGCTAAATTGTTACAGCTCTGAATATTCTCATTTTACTTTCAAAAAGTGTGATCTTTCCCACCTACTCCTAACTCTAGCTGCTTGAATCACTAATTATTGCTATGATTTCAAAGGATTCTTCATGCAGTGCATAAAATAATGAAAGAACGGTATGTTTCATGGAAACTTTCATCTTGGAAAATGATTGCTTTGAGAATGTTTCAATTTGTAGGCTGTTCATTCTAAAGTAGCATTAAATCAATAGCAAATATAAAATTTCTGCTTAAACTTATATTAAAATTAGTCTAAAATAGCTGAAACATAGCAGATGCCATAATTCCTAGCTTCCCAATACTCAGCTAGTTTAACTCATAAAGGGCAGTTCACAACACTAGCTCTGGGTGTGCCAAATTTTGCAATTTTCAATATTGGCTGGGTGGTGGTGGTGGGATTACCAAGGCTTTTCTGAGGCACCACATCGGTGGTGCTTTAAAATTTATTTATTTATTTATTTATTTATTTATTTATTTATTTATTTATTTATTTACTGTAAATCACAGAAGTCACAGCAAGACAAAAAGAGAGAAGGCATTCTTCTTAGTGATGGGTGGATCCCCTCTCTTGTGCCTGTTTAAACAGGATTAATTTGAATAACATCTAATCTTTTTAAAATCAGATTCATTAAAAATGTTATTTATGTAAAATATTTATATATCACCCTTAATGAAAAATTGATTTCAGGGTGAGTCAAAATAATACAATTTATTTAAAAGCATGCATGTTAACACTTATAAATTATTTTTAAGCGGCATTGGAACACACAAGCTTTCCCAACTTAATTGTCAGCTTTCCCAAAGTTGCTGGAGATGGTGCAACACTCTGGTGCAGGCATTCCCAAACTTCGGCCCTCCAGATGTTTTGGACTACAATTCCCATCTTCCCTGACCACTGGTCCTGTTAGCTAGGGATCATGGGAGTTGTAGGCTAAAACATCTGGAAGGCCACAGTTTGGGAATGCCTGCTCTAGGGTCTCTCATCTATATGTGATGGGACTGTGTCCTTATACATTCATTTTGTCAAAATGTTTTCTCTCAAATTTATATTATAATCAGTCATAATTTGATTCTGGATCCTAAATTAGTGCTTCTGTGGCTTGGGTTAAATTAGCGCTTCAAACCCCGAGGTTCCATCTCGAGCTCTAGTCTCTTTTCTCTTAGCTGCTGCCAGGCTGGAGATAGCTGGCATGTGGAAAACAAGAAAATTCTTACTTTGCCTCCCTGGTATGCATGTGTGTGGGAAATAGCACTTTCTGAGGGCTTGATGCAACACAGAAGACTTATTAATGGACAGGCGAAGAGAGAGAGATTTTTAGGCACGTGTTCTTTGTTTATTGATCACATCAATGTCAGCACAGTTATTGCAATCCCCTATAATTCATGTATCTCTATGAAGAGGACTATTCAGCAGGCCTATTATATATGTACTTTGTTGTTACTTTTTGTAACTGACAATCTAATAATATGTACTCCATGTGTTGTTTTTGTTTTTATGTTATGTTTATGGCAAACATATTGCTCCTGGTAATGCCACAAGGAATATAATAGTTTTGGGGCTTCCTTGCAGTCTTCACCCTCCTGAAAGCCCACCTTATTTTCTCTAACTTACTGAGGTGAGGAAATGTGACGACAGAGGGCTCTTGGTGCAAGAACTTCCATGAATGCTGAGGATCATGTAGTGTACTTTCTCTCTGTAAAAACTCTGTAAAGTTCATGCCAGCATATGTATTATTATTCCTTACTGCTTCCATATGAGGGTATGTGTACATAATATGCATATGTATGCTGTGTCCTTTGTAATAGGCTAGTGCAGACTTCATCACATGAAATGTACACCTGACTGGCATTATTGGCAAGGCAGTCATTATTGGAATTTGTCTGAAAAGGGCAAATGTCCTTTTTGCAACTTACCATGCAA
This sequence comes from Zootoca vivipara, assembly GCF_963506605.1. Classification (NCBI taxonomy): domain Eukaryota; kingdom Metazoa; phylum Chordata; class Lepidosauria; order Squamata; family Lacertidae; genus Zootoca; species Zootoca vivipara. Next base: position 78,721,331 of record NC_083277.1, on the reverse strand, counting down.
CAAAAAAATGTCCCTTGACAGAAATTATTTTAATCTGATATGATTTTCCTACATAAATCTCCATTACGTGAATTAATATAGGGAGAACAAAAATGATTATTTAAAAGCAGGTATATGTATGTAACATTTAAAAAAACCTGGGAGATTCATGAGGTTTACAACTCATTTATATGCATAGTTACTCAGAGGTAAGTCCCACTGTGTTCAATGGGATTGCAACTTTAAAACGTGAAGGGATAGGTGGCAGAAGCCAAGGCATGTTCACACATCTGTTTCTTATTGAGAAAAAATAAAAGCTTCAATCAACCCTTGCCATCTTGAACAACGAATTTTCATTCACCTTATACAAACTGATCGCTATATGTAATGTCTTAGAAAAAGGCCATGAGAGTGAGAATAATACTACATAATTGACATTTAGGATGAAAAGAGATTAATACTAGAAATAAATGGCTGTGATATATTTTCCAGTCATCATAACAAACATATAGACCTTGTTAAAGTGTAGGTTTGCTGAAGTTGAAAGCCCAAGTCATTATATTCTCATCTTGTTAAAAAATCTGATGGCCCTTTCTTTTTTAGTTAAAGAAGGATAAATAATATAAACAATTTACAACTAAAAGATGTAAAGGTTTTGCAGCTGCTGAATGTCTTTTGGGAGATTAGATTCTATAATGAGAAGATATAACCCTCATTTTACAAAAATCTGTTACTGTCTTGGGAAAAAACATCACTGAATAAGATTAGAAAATGCTTTTCGTTCTTGAAACCATTACAGTTGCAGGCTGATTACTTGGCATATGCTTAATGATATCTTCATAGCTGAGAAGCAATAATTTGTTAAAGTTAAAAGAAATGTGAGAGTCCAAGTGAGAAAGCTCATATTTAATTATACATATTTATTGTTAGATATATGTGACTTTATCTAACATAGTAGGTTCAGTTTTCACAAACATGTGCCTATGGTTGTCCCATAAAAAAACAGTACAACAAAACAAAATAACAACACCACAAACTGGCTAGTCAATATAAAACCAAATTTACTGGAATAATAGCTAGAATAGAGATAGGCTAGCAACCATTCAAACAACAAACATATTAAGGTGTCATGTGCAAGTCAAGAGCTGGAAATACTGTGAACACAGAATGGATGAAAGTACAACTGTATCTAAACAAATACATGCACAGTAAACGTTATATAGACTGGATTAATGAACCGTTCAACAAGTGGTGTGAGTCCAAACACGGAACGGCAACCCTGTGCCACCACAACGGTAAGGGTAGCTCAAAGGAGAATATGAAAAATGTTCAAAGCTGCTTATCAAAGATGAACTGGATGGAATGTTCTTCAATGGGTCTTGAGTAGCCCTATTGAAATTAATGGACTTAACTTAGTTGTGTTCATTAATTTCAGTGGACCTACTTCCAGTAAACCTTAGCTGACTATCACCCACAGTCTTGGGAATTTGGTGTTAGTATATTTAGTATATTTACAATGAGAAAATTCTTTCTGTCATAAAATAAAAATGAAGACACCGTTGACAAACTTATAAAGCAGAATATTTTGCTCCCTTGTGATTTTCTAAGGAAAGCTGGAAAGGGAAGGAGTACAGTCGTACCTCCACTTACGTATCCCTCGGGTTACATAAATTTCAGTATATTTCTGGGTTTTTGCCGCGCACGTATGGGCAGAAGCACTCTACCGCCACGTGTGCATGCGCAGAAGCGGTCTCTCTGGTTGTGAAAACCTCAGGATCCAGCTGGACCTCTGGAACGGATCCCGTCCGCAACCAGAGGTACCACTGTACTGTTTTAACATGTACAAAATAAAATTTGAACATATGCAGTGGTGCACTGTTTTCTGATTCTGATACCTTTTTTCAAATACTGAGCAGGCCCCAAATATACAATCACTTTTGTGTTTATCTGAAATGTGACTAATTGCAAAGTGGTTTCTTAGTAGCAGAATCAGCAGCAGAGTTCAGGTGCCTCATTCTGGGCATTGTGTAGGCAGAACAAACTATTAGCTGTCAGTCTGATGTCTGCACTCTGTCATGCTGTGCCATCTTGAAGATAGTCAGCAGCTGTAGTGCAACCCTCTGCCCATTGGAATCTGGCGGTTTGAGAAAATTAAGTCTTGTGTGGCCGGATTCTGACCTGGCTCCTCTGCCTGAGCAATTTGTCTCACAATACAGGTATTGAACCTCCTTCCTGCGTCCCAGCCACCAACTTACAAAGAGCCCACTGAATGTGCTATAATATATCTTTCAATTTGCATTATTGTGTCCCACATTACTATCCATTTTACACCATTCTGGCATATTTAACAATATTTTCCACTCTTTAAAATTACATTAATATTGCTGACAGCATAGATGCTTCAATTAGGCTGTCTTTGAATAGGAGCCAGAGTCTCTTCCCCCCCCTTTTTGTCCCTTTTTCAGATTCATGTGAAAGGAGAAGTTGGCATTTTTCATTAGAATGAGAGCTTAGACAATATTTTAATGTGGTTTTCTGTTTATATTGCTACCTTTGCATTTTCTTAGGAAAGGCAGGATGCAGCCTCTTTCAGGCTCTTCTATTTATTGGACTACTCTGAAATGCATAAATACTTCCTGACTGCTCTGAATGAGGGGTTTTTTTGCTATGCTAATGAGTACAAATAAGAAAATGCATCCAAATGTGGCTAGGTTAGCTGTCATGTTATTTTAGCAACAAAGTAGGTGCAATTAACTAGAAGTGCCACAATGTGTAGTGTCAGAAATCTTCAGTGAGCGATTTTTAAATTCACCACAACAAGAACATCACAATCATTTTTCCCCACTTCTATATGGTGCCACAGAAATGAGAACCAAAAGTTTGTGGCCTTTTGATACTGTTTCTCAAGAAACTACTCATTAGTCCAATAGCGGTATCTGATTGATTCTTTAGTTTTGTCACATGACTGACAGAACTGTAGAACTGCAGCTTGCCTAGCAAAATGATCTTCGGTTTTGGCACACACTTCAGAAGTAAGAGAGTTTGTATTTTTGCCTCCCTGGTTGATGATAGAACACGGTGTGCAGCTAAAATAACTTATATCATACATAACTTGAATTTATATCTTTCTTTAAGTTCAGTTTTTTTCTATAAGATCAGCTGAAAATGCTCTATTGTTGGTATCCTCTTTGTGAAAAGGCTTTCTCTCAAGGATATACCGTATATCCAGCATTTTTGTAGGATACAGACCATGTGGACAGAGGCTATGCACCTACAGTTTGTACCCACATAGTCTCTGTATTGCAGGTACAGTCCAAATGAGGTGGTCAGAGCCTGCCACCATCACACAGCTGCATGTTCCATGTATTGATTGTATCATTTGCATTCATTTTTATAAGCTCTTTCATGGGTCTGTTAAAAATTGTAAACAAACAAAAAACAGGTTGAGAGAGAAATGAGGGCCTGTAAAAATGTTTTACTTTTTGATCTGAGCTGGAGAAAAATTAAGGGTCTTGGCTTTTGGGCTAGTTCTCCACAAACCAAGGTTTCCCCCCCTCCCGCTCCTGCTGGAGTATGGGGGTCAGACAGCAATTTAAAAAATAATAATTCACCAATCTCCCATTCCACCTGCAGCCCCTTCTGCCATCTCTCATGATGCTTCAAAAGGTCCCAGAACAGATATTTGAGGGAGAAAATAGCTACCAGGGAAAGGCAAAATTGGGAAAATGTAATGCAGTGCAGCAGAAGCTTACTTAGGATGTAAGCTGAGGCCTTCATTTGATGCACACTTTTGCGAATCCCCAAAGTTGTTATTTGAGCAAGTGCAAATGTTTTTTTTTCTAGCCACTCAACTAGAGTTTCTGACATGAGAATTATACCCTTTGTGGCTTTTATTTTAAACTGCTGCATTACATTTTCACAACTTTAAAGAGACAAGGAGGGGCAGATAAAAGAGGACCACCTGAATTTTACACATTAGTTTGAATTAACCACCTGATTATTTAGCCACATGCTTCTAGACATATAGAATATTCCAATTACATATCATAAGGATAAGTGCATAAAACCTTTGTTTTAAGATCATGTACTTTATTAAAATATGGACACAACATTAGCTATCTTTTCGCTGGAAGGAATTCTCATATCTTGTCAAATGTATTTAAATAGGATTTCAACCCTTTCACATGCAAAAAAAAAAGCAATTAGCCTTCATCTTATGGGTAAAAAAAATGCACAAAATGAGGAATCTCATTACACTCAAGCATTTACTATTTGTCCTATAGTGTTTTGAGTAGGCTGTATATACGGTAGATGCCCCCTTGACTTTCACATCTGTGGACAGATTGTTGCCACAACCTTATCTTCTCCTCAACTAAAAGCAATGTAGCAAGTGAAGGACTGTGACTATACATAAACATGTCCACATGCTTCAGATGAAAAAGAATGTTGGGAGGCTCTTTTCTTTCCACCAGTTGAAAGTCCCTTCTGAATACAGTAATATCTCCATGAACATCCGCCTTGTCTAGCGTCCATTCCGGCGAACATCCAGAACTACCAACACAGGTTACTTCCGGGTTTGTCGTTCACGCATGCGCAGAAGTGCTAAATCACACTATGCACAGAAGCGCAAACTGCTCCGTGTGCATGCGCAGATGTGGCGCTTTGCCCTGTATTCTTTTATGCTAGCGGTCGGGGCTCTGGAACAGATTCCAGCCACAAAACGAGGTACGGCTGTATGCAGAAGAGGGATTCATGCCGGAATACACTTTTTCTAATATGAGTTCTCTCCAATTCCTTTTTAATGTAAATATTAAGTATACAAAGCTGATAAAAATTTGTAAACAATTGCTGAGGGTCAAACAACATATTGCAAAGGCGTTTATAATATAATCTCCTGATATTTCACATTCACTTATAAATCAACTGCAGGTGTTCCCTAATCGGATTGGAGGAGCAGCAAATGGGAGAGGATATTTAACCCTTTCTCCCTGTTTTTCTGATCTAAATGCTCCCCTTCCCCAAATACCTGACTCAGGAAAACATACAGTTACCGTGTTTCTCATATTTTAAGGCATCCCTACAAAATAAGGCATGGCAGGATTTTCCTGAGGTGGAAAAATATAAGGCATACCTCGAAAATAAGCCGTACCGGGTGGTGGGAGAAGGTCTGTGGCAAAGAAGGATTGCTGCTGCCACGTTAACCCCCGAGACCTGGCTGCAGCCTCAGCGTGCAGCGCGCACAGCCCCAGGACCCGGCTGCAGCCTTTGCGTACCGCGCGCGGACACCCGGGACCCGGCTGTAGCCGCAGCGCGCGCAGCCCCAAGACCCAGCTGCAGCCTTTGCGCACCGCGCGCAGACACCCGGGACCTGGCTGTAGCCTCAGCGCGCAGCCCCAGGATCCAGCTGCAGCCTTTGCGCGCGGACACCCGGGACCTGGCTGCAGCCTCAGCGAGCAGCGCGAGCAGCGCGAGCAGCCCCAGGACCCGGTTGCAGCCTCAGCCTGCCGCGCGCGCAGCCCCAGGACCCAGCTGCAGCCTCTGCCTGCTGCGCGCACAGCCCCAGGACCTGGCTGCAGCCTCTGCCTGCCGCGCACGCAGCCCCAGGACCCGGCTGCAGCCTTTGCCTGCCGCGCCCGAAGACCCGGTGGGAGCAGGTCTGTGGTCTGTACAGATACCGGTACCGGTACTTAATTAAAAAATAAGACATCCCTTGAAAATAAGCCATGCTGTGTTTTTTTCAGGAAAAAATAAATATAAGACGTGTCTTATAATATGAGAAACACGGTATACTGTAGCCTTATCAGCTAGTAAAGGGTCCTTTAGTTGCCCCAGGCACGGACAAAAGATAGCCAAAACGACACCGGGGTTGAGTTTCAGAGAAAGAGTTTTAATCTCTATATAGAGAGACTCCTGATGACAAGAGTAAAAAGACACTTTTACATGAGGCTTTTTATCCACTCCTTTGTGCTCTCCCCCCCCCTCTGTAAGTGTGTGCACGCAAATTGCAAGTCCATATTAGGGAAATCCGTATCATGTTCTTCTTGTGCGCAAGCACATCCTTCAGAAGACTATGCGTCAGTCAAACTAACAACTATCAGCGTCAGGCTCCTCTGCTGATAAAGCCTTTTTTCCTGTGTTCCAGACAAAGTCAGCTCTTAGCCTTGATAGCACAGAGGCACACAACCTTTGACACATAGAGGCATAGAAGCAAGGGGAATATGGGAGGGGGGGGCTGAGCCATACACTCAGAATTATACAATGCAGGCAGTGCAGACTATAGGATCAGACTTGGCTCAATAATACAATTGGCAATTCTTTCCCTTCAATACAAGGTGCCTTTTCCCTGTTTTCCCCCTGTAATAAATTCTGAGCTGGAACTTTGTTAAATTACATGTTAAATAAATTCTAAGACTCATAATTAACCTGCAAGATATGGTAACCTTTAATTTTATAACATGAGAGAGCTATTACTTGAAACCTGTAATGTGAAAATACTGGGTAAACATCACTTTATGGTGATTTTAGCACATCAGAAGTGGTCATGGGAATTGACTCTCATGTAGGCCTGCAGAAGCTAACTTGCATATTATCCTGCTCTATTTGCTCTCCAAGAGTGAGGAAGTAGTTTTCTTTCCTGGATGCCTGAGCAATAAGAGTATGCATGGTGTACTGCACATAACCAGGCTTTTCTTATGCTCTCATTTTTCTCAATAAGTCAGGGTTACTGATTTCCCTTGATGGTCCTTGTGAGACTCCAAAGCAAGACTGTTCATGGATTGTCATGCTTCTGAAGTATTTCTTAATTTTAATAGTCATCACTCTGTGACAAAGACATTTTGAAGCCTAATGGCTAAGCCATCTACAGGATTGTAGATATAAGACTGATTCTTGCTAGTTGCTGTTTCCTCCTCACTGATACAGAGATAGTGAAAGCTGTCAAACATAGGGGACCCTCGTGTAATTTGAGCTTCAGTTACTGGCATGCCAGGAGATGGGCTTGTACTTAATGATAGTACCACTCCATGCATTAGTGAGCTTGATCCCTTGCTATTCTCAATTTATTTCCAATTGCTTGTAGAAATGGGACAATTATTGAACAGGGAAATTTGAAATGCAAACTTCCCCCACTTGTAAAGCACAGTCCAAATTCAAATGAGGTCCAGCCCTTTTCAAGCTGGAGTCAAATTGGAGTTGGCACTCTTCCTCTACCACTGTCTTATTCCCTCTGCCGACTAGGTCACCTCAGGTGGCAGATCTGGGCCCAAAGAGCATGTCCTCCTCCATGCCCTGCCGCTGCCGCGGTCACCTCCACCTCCTCTTCAGCCATGCTCCTGCTGTGGGGGGATGGTAGCTGTGTGGCTTGCCTGCAGAGGAAGAGGGGTGTGTGGTGGCAGCATGCCACACCCTCAGTGGAAATGAAGGAAGAGGGAGCATGGTGCCATGCACACCCATGTAGAAGGAGTAGGTGTGGCAGCAAGGGGTTTTTTTGTCTCAGGTGACAAAATGTCTTGGGCCAGCCCTGCTGCCAATGTACCACAATTTCTCCAAAAAAGGGGGCTTACTTTGTGAAAGGATAATGGGTAGCATTTAGCATAATAATAATAATAATAATAATAATAATAATAATAATAATAATAATAATGTATACTGTCCTTCATCCACAGATCTCAGGGTGATCCACAATATAAATACTAGTTCACATTTGCATATGTGTGTGCCCATACTCATTATCTTGGGGAAAGGAATAGTAGTAGGGAAACAAAGGTTTTCAGCTGACACAAAAAGCCAATGGCGACTCTTCTTGGCCTTTTCTTACTTATATTGCTTATCATTCCCTGTCTTGGCTCCTGAGAGGAAACAATGCTGTGCTTTTCACCATTTCTTATCCCAAATCGTATTCAAGATAAGGCATTTCTGTTTGGGAAGGATGGGGACTGGGGTGTCAACTTGAATTAAATATTGCGGGGGCCCAGGTAAGCCCCACCCTGCATAACTGATCACATGACACGGTGAACACACACCTTTTGAATGGCAATGCCCATCAACTTTGTGGGTGCTGGCCCCCTCAAAAACATTATTGTGAGTACCAAAGCCCCCATGGCCCTAGGAGTAGGCTCCTATTGGTGGGGACTAGCAAGAAGCAGGGCAAGGAGGAATGTGGTGGCTGCTAAATGGGACTTTTCAAGTGTTCATATGAAATGCTTGAAAAGTGCATTGATTTTTCTTCCACAAATGTGTGTGCATGAAAGGGTCAGAGATAGGGTATAAATCTCTACTCTTGGCCAGCTCACTACAACTTTTTACAGTGCAGCAATCATATATCATTTCTAAGGTTGACTACAATTTGGATAATGAAACTTGTATAATGTAGTTACTAATTTGAGGTAAAACAGGATTGGTTTATGGCCTGTACCTGTTCTCTTGTTTGCTCTAAATATGTGTGTGTGTTTGAAGAAGTTACCTTATTTTATTTTGTTTTTCTTTCTTTCTGGTATTTGCATAGTTCTGTAAACATTTACTAATACGTCACTTAAAAATATTTACAAATATTGGGTAACAACTTTCTGACTTTGTGATTTTACAGAAATTTTTACTAATCATGGTAACAATACTTTAATAATTGTGCTAAAGATAAAATTTGAATAATGTAATGGACAGATGTATTATGAGTATTATCTGTTCTGTACTTTCAACATTTGCAGTATGTGCAGTATGTTTCTCATATATATCAAAAGATCAAGGCTGCACAATTTATTTAAAAAGATTGTATTTAATTACGATGACCCGCATATCACTTTTAAAAAGAATTTTACCACTTCTTCTTAAATATGGTCAAGCTGAGCTCATGCTAGAAAACACATGCATATGGCTGAGCATATGTGGATTACAAAATATGAAAATCCTTCCTGATTTTCCTTATATTTCACATGTGGTGTTTAAACACAGTCAGAATGTGTGAGAATTTCTCATATACAGGATATTTTCCCCATGCAAGGTGTGTCCAAATATAATTATTGAAGCTTGAGTCATTTTGTTGGAAAGAGAACCACAATAAATCTGAATCTGTATATTAATTTCTCTGACATACAGCGGAATATTTCACAAGGATATACATGTCATGGGTTTATTATGACAACAACTTTGGTCCTCTTATCACCAGTAAACACATCTCCTAGATAAGGTTAGGGAAAAGAGTTATTGGTACTGAAAAAGTGATTGGCTGCTTTTGTAGAAAACCTTGAAGCTTGCAAAAAAAAATTGCTTCCATTTCACCCAAGGCAGTAATGCTTTTTTTAATGTACATACAGTTTTTACACACCCACCATGACCTACCTGATTGTCTAAAATGCAGGCGTACATTTAGTCAGGTGGTGTTGCAATTGATTAATTGCTATTAACCAATAGCTGTGGTTAGGGCCAACATCCAAAAAAAAGTGCTCCTGAAGTTTTTTTTGGGGGGGGTGGAGTGGAAACTACAATGATTTTATGAGGATGGCCATATTGCTGTGAATTTACAGAACTTTTGGTGCACAGCAGTTAGGAGAAATGTCACTGTCAGCCATGATGATCTACCTGATGATGATGCCAGGGGCTGATGCCAGACCTATTTCTGCGTTTCAACTTGCACTGCGGGCGTGGGGGCACAATCCAGTCTACGGCTGTGGCTTGGAAGTGTCTCCTACTGATGATGCATCATGGGGTCTTCCAAAGTACAATTCCTGCTTTAGAAGCCTGCTCTAGTGTTGATTGTTTTAGTGATGCAAATATCTGTGATTCTTCAAATCTGTCATTTCACACAGTCTGTTTTGAGAATGAAAGAGGAGGGCAAAATCCCCATGTCCATGTTGCTTGAGATTTACATTTCTCAACAGTATATAAATCAGACTTTAGTATTGGATAAATAAGTATCATTAACTTTGATAATATCTGCAAGCCTTAGATTTCAGATAACCCCCTTCTATATTTTACTGCATGATTATAACTGGTTGTATAAATCATAGTTGAAAATAACTACTGTAAAATCCTATTTCTCTAACATTTGTAGCTAATTCATGTATGCAGCAGAGCTTTCTATGCCTCACTGACCTTGGCAGCAATACAGAGGTCACATTTCCACATGGTTAAGCTACTCCTGAACAATTTCTCCATCTCACCAGACACAAACCATTTTTACTCCTCCCAAAAATCAGTCAAGCAGCAGGTCTTCTCTAATTTCTTTTTCCCTGACAAGGATGATGAATATGTGCAATGCAAAGAATCTCCTGCCATCTATCCTTCCATGTTTGAAGTGCTAAAGCAAGAAAGAAGCTTGGGCATTTAGGTGCTTCAGTCATTAGGAACTGTAATTGCAAAGAATTGTCCTGACCCCAGGCAAGCAACTCTGTTGAGTCAGCATTTAATGCTGAGGCCTTAAAACATGTATTCCTGCACCAAGTTCTGTTGGATGGGTGGCTTGGTGTGGTGAGCTGGAAAAATAATACAGAGAAGGGAGCATATAGAAGGATGTTTTCCTCTGTTGTGCATTGATGGGTTTCTATCTGGAAGATAGAAACAGTTAGAAATATGAGTTGGTAGATGTACAATTCTGATTAAACCAAAGAATGTTTTGGCTTAACTTAATTCTAATTTGTCAACCATATCTTTTCAGCAGCAAAATACAATATATACCGTACATTATTTTCATTCTGGTGCCTGTTTGCACAATTTACAACCACAATTCAATACATTCTCTATTATGTGGATATACAGATTTTTTGAAAGCCAATAACGTACAGCCTCAAAGTTACATAAATACCCTACGGGTAAGATAGTGTTTAAACAAATTTCCAAGGGAAACAGACCCACAGAATGACTTTCTTAAGTGCCTTGGAGATTGTGCTATGAAAGCACAAACTGTGTTCTGGAATGTAACCATGAAGACTATGCTCTGGGTAGGTTGTGTAGGGTGGAATGTGCTGGTGTGTACAACATATTAATCCATTTCAAAAATCATGATTTTGTTGGAATGCAATTTGCTTTGGCAAATAAAAATTCATGTGCTTATGTGTGGAACTCTGACACAGATTTAAAATAAACATGCCGAGCTGGGATAGCTGCCACCTGAGTCTACAAAAAAGGACAGCTAATTTTATTAGGACTATTATACATAAGCGTGGGAGTTTACCTTTCCTTGATGGTGCCATAATACACCTGAAAGATCAGACCCTCCAAAGAAGATGTTACACTTATTTTTGCTCATTCGCATTGGCTATCAAATTATTTCTGGACCAAATTCCAGTGTGGTATTATGTTCAATGTTTTAAAAATTCTGCCCTGCATAATTAACCATCTTCCCACATAGTTTAATCTTCTAAGGTTAATAGATCAGCCTTCCATCCACTTTTGTTCCCTTTCAGAGTCAGAGGAGGTTCTTATTGGTTGTTACACAAACCCTTCTGGAACCAGCAAAACCCACTTCACAACACCTATACAACACATTGTACACCTTGCAGGATAATTAGAACCAGAGCTGGACAAGCTGTCTCCCAGACACATTGGGTTAATTTGGCAACGAGCTGAATTATTCATCCAAAATTTGAGAGAACTCTGATCATTTTTCTGAGCTAGGAGTGTCCCGTGTTCCACCATCCATACCTGTTCCCAAATAACCTTGTTTCAGTGCCCATCCAGTACATCCCCATTTCCATTACTTGCCTATTGACAGATGGCAGGAAACATAGAGGCAGTGCACAGGAAGAGAATTCCTTCCTTCCTTCTTTGTCCCACAGCATGATGAGTGGCAGTAGTCAAAAGGGATTCATGGGAGATGTTCTTCAAAGAGCTACTTCTATTACTATTCTGCTGGGGGGGGGCGGGGACAAGAGGGAAGGACAGAAAGAAGTAGGAGAAAACTCATTCCTCTCTGCATGTTAAAACACATGCCACTTCTGCTTGCCAAGTAAGGGAAGAGGGAGTGTTTTTTGGGGAATGGGGATTCTGGTAACAGGGAGAGCTCCCAAGGAAGTGGGAAGGGAAGCCAGGAATTATTTTCCAGCTCAGACTTGATCTGATACAAGGTGAAATTTCAAAAGCTGTCCTCTGGTTTCAGGCAGGTTTTTACAAGCCCTCCAAGTTTTTCTTTGAGTCTGACTTGAGAGAATGTTACCAGCACTATAGTTAGAATTTGGGTTGCTATTTGAAAGAGCTTTTCCTGGGACTACTTAGCTAGTTTAGCGTTGGTGCCATAGCTGCCAAGTTTTCGCTTTTCTCGCGAGGAAGCCTATTCAGCATAAGGGAAAATCCCTGTAAAAAAGGGATAACTTGGCAGCTATGGTTGGTGCTGATACTGAGTTATGATGCATTTCTCATTTATGTTATGAAACTAGAAGGGGCTTTTTTCTTTTGTATTCATTTTATTGTGCAACACTTTGTATGGTAGATTCTGTATGTAATGCTGTATTAGTTGTAGTTGTAGCAGCAGGAGGAGTCAAATTAATTTATCCTTTTAAAAAAAAATATTGAAGATTTTCAACTTAAAACATTTATCATAACATCATAACATAAACATTTAACCTACGAAAAAAAGAAAAGCGAAAAGCTTACAAAAAAGAAAAATCACGAAAAAGAAAAAAAGAAGAAAAAAATTAAAAAGTAATAAGAAAACAGAAAGAAAAAAATATTCAATCTCATCTAATACTCTTTTAACATATCTTTGACTTCCCCGTCCCTCCCTTCCCGAGTCCATTTTAGTCCCAACTTCTGCAGTTTTCCCCATTTAACAAATTCCTCTAATACTACTACAGTGGAACCTCGGTTTATGAACACCTCGGTTTATGAATTTTCGGTTTATGAACACCGCGGACCCATCTGGAACGGATTAATTCATTTTCCATTACTTTCAATGGGAAAGTTCGCTTCAGTTTATGAACGCTTCAGTTTATGAACAGACTTCCGGAACCAATTACACCCATGCTTCAGTTTATGAACGCTTCAGTTTAAGTACTCCGCGGACCCGTCTGGAACGGATTAATCCACTTTCCATTACTTTCAATGGGAAAGTTCGCTTCAGTTTATGAACGCTTCAGTTTAAGTACTCCGCGGACTGTCTGGAACAGATTAATCCACTTTCCATTACTTTCAATGGGAAAGTTCACTTCAGTTTATGAACAGACTTCCGGAACCAATTGTGTTCATAAACCGAGGTATGACTGTATCTGAATCTTCACATAATTAATTAATTTTAAATCCTATAATTTCCCTTAAAAATATTCTGTCTATAAAAACCCCTTAGCCTATAAATACCCTAAAAAAATATTCCCCATTATTAAATCTAATTACCTCACTCTTGATCTATTACCCATATTTTTGATACCCCCCTCCCTCCCCTGGTTGACAATTCCCTGTAAACCCCAACCAGCTCCTTATAACAATCCATTTTCATACCATTTAATCCATCCCTTGTTTAAAATTCCTTATATCTTTCACCCCACTCCCATCTCTTGCCCACTCCATGCCACCCCCCTCTCTCCACCTCTCCTCCTGTTGTTCCATTCCCTGTTCCCAATTCCCTTTCCCAACTTTCTCCTTCTTGCCCCCCCCCCCAAGCCAAATCTTGTTTTGATCTTTTGTCTTTGCCTGATTGTCATTGACAAGAATCTGGTCTCCCTCTCCCACTGAGAGGCCAGGATCCTGAGTCTTTTCTTGGGCTGGAGCCTTCTGGATAAAACCAATGTCCTTTGCAGCTTCTCTCACAAGTTGCCCAGGATTCAAATTTAAGGAATCAAATTAATTTATTTCCTGAATTTACAAACATGGAGCAACATCTGCAATGGCTTACCGAGGTGTGCATTACTGGTACTTATGAGAGATATTTTTTTTAATCCTGTTGCCTTTCACTCCCATCTCTCAGTGAATGGAGGCTTCAATATGAAGCTGTTTTGCGAATAATGCTTTTGTTTTTTAAACGGGCTTGAATGTGTCAGTCAAGTTTTCTGAGTCCAGTTCATATCATTTTTCTTTACAACATTCAGAAACCCTGGTTCAGCAGAGCAGAAAACAACAGAGGGAGGAGTGCTGTTTTCTTTTAGGTACTGAAAATAACTGGCTTACAAAATGCTTCCAAGTGGGATTTTTATTCTATGACTGTGGATCTGTGAATCTCCTCAAACATAATGCTGATGCTAGATCAATTGGTGGGTATAGAAAACTGCTTGTTCCCTCTAAAACAAATTATTGGCATTTAAACTTTCTTATATAAAAAAAATAGTGATGAGGGGAATTTAAGTGTGTAAGTTCAGTGCTGTTTTACAAATAGGTTTTATTTTCATTCATCTAGCATCGGTTCACATAGCCTGATACAGGCTGATGCTGTGACGACATTATCAGGAGAGGCCAATCCCCTTTCTTGGAATGCCTTGTCAACACAACGATCATACTGTCTTGAATATGATGCAAAGGGGAGAGTCAATACCAATTGACAATGGGTATTTTGATTCAGCCCCAACTGTAATCATATGTGGTAACAAACAATTTCAGTGTTACTGTTTGTGGTTTCTTTCATTACATTCATTGCTGAACTTTGATCCCTCTGTCCTCTTTCCCAGGTCGTCCCATTCCACCTACATCCTCGTCTAGCCTTCTCCCATCCGCTCAGCTGCCCAGTTCCCATAATCCACCACCAGTTAGCTGCCAGATGCCCTTGCTAGACAGCAATACTTCCCATCAAATCATGGATACCAACCCTGATGAGGAGTTCTCCCCCAATTCATACCTGCTAAGAGCATGCTCAGGGCCACAGCAGACTTCCAGCAGTGGTAAGGAAACGCTATACATGTGGCATTTGATTATAAAATTCTTAGCTCAAATGAGCAATTTCTAGTTGTCATGAAAACAGTGACTCAAGCATGAACATTGTGAGAAATGGGCAAATATTTGTAAATGTGAAGAACTGGAGGTTTTGAATGCTTTATTAGATTAATGTTTTATATTTTGATAGATGAATATTCATTTGATAGCTCATCGACAAAGTTTTATTTGGGAGTGTTCCTTTGAATTAATAGTTACCTATATGAAACTGAAACCATTAATGTGCCTTATTAACTGATGAAAATCTTCATGTATGGTTTGTACTAGTTTGTAAGAAAAATATAACCGATAGGGTTTTCACTGCTTTGCATTTTTATAGAATAATACATTGGCTTTTAAAATGCAAAATGTTAAGCTGGCCCTGTTGTTATGTTTCATACTATCTTCATATCGGTATTAACAGCTAATCCTAACTTTCCAGTCTTCTTCTTCCTCCTCCTCCTCCTCCTCCTCCTCCTCCTCTTCTTCTTCTTCTTCTTCTTCTTCTTCTTCTTCTTCTTCTTCTTCTTCTTCTTCTTCTTCTTCTTCTTGCAATGGTGATGCCCTTTGAAATTGACTTCTGGCTTATAAAACATTTAGATTGTATTTTTAAATGAGAAAGTAGGTTCCATCTTACATGAGAAAGTAGGTTCTGATTTGCATAACTCAGTGCTTGCAGAAGATCCTTTCACTAGTCAGAGTTCAGATCTGTAAAAGCATTGTAGAGTACTTGGAAAAACCAGGTACAGGTGGTTTTCACATACAGGCATCGAAAATTTGGGAAACCTAAATAAACAGACCAGTAGACTGATTCTTCACTTCATTTAAAGGTTAGTTTGGTTTCAATACTCATTCCAATATTCAGTATCATTTTAGATTCTGTATAAAGTCTTTGGAGGCTCTGCCATTTCAAATTTAGACCTTTTTTTTACTCTTTGACCTTTTATCACTATCCTTCGAGTAGTGATAAAGTGGGATATCAATTCCAAACTCTTCTTTAAAAATAAAAGTAAAGAATCTTATCCCAATTTTTCTGTTATAGTACCATTTTAAAGTAGTGTGACATGTCTGCTTATTATATGCTATTAATATGTCACAATGCTTAATGTATGTGTAAATCCAGAACTAGTAAATAGAATAAAACTTTTTACTTGAGTTTTTTCTTTAGCACATTATAGTGAACAGTATTCTCAGCATTTATGAGCTGTAAAACTAGAGGAATGAACTTCAGGTGGAATCTGCTCTCATTTCTCTTGAGAAGGAAGCATAAGAGATCACAATTCTCTTAAGATGTCCACCATTCATGGTTGCTGAAGGACCCCGTGTGAGAGGCAGGGATGTCTGGGAGAACAAAGGGAAGCTTGCAAAAGTGTGAGCTGGGAAGGTCCACCACTTTCTGTGTGAGAGAAGGGTTAAGATCTACCTTTGAGAGAGGATTTTGCATTTTCTTTTCTCCTTTTTGTTTTTGTTTTCATTTAGATTAGTATACTTTGTATGGTGCTGTATTATGAAAAAGCGTCAATATTTTGTTAATGAAAAAAGATAGCCACCATTCATGATAAAGAAAAGTTGCCACCTTAAATTGTTATTCTAAGTATGCTTACATGGAAGTTTAAGGTTTCACCATTTGAGGTGTTGTGGAAATTTGTATAATATTGTCTAGTATTGTCTTCTCCAATTTTAGTTATATAGATATGGATATTATTTATTTAGCATTTACTGCTTCCAAATTAATCATCTGAAATCATATTCCTTGTATATTTATGTATTTTGATTTTATTATAAACCACTTCAAAATTAGTGGATAGTACACAGTCCATAAATTAACTAAAACAAATGGACAGCAAAATAGGTTTAAACATTATTATTATTATGCATTTATTTATACCCCACCTTTCTCCTTGATGAGACTCAAGGTGGCTAACGTCCTGATCCTAAACGTTTAAGCCGGTCTGTTTGAAGGGGGTCTGAATTAACTTTGCTCATTTACCTGCTGGTATTATAGCACATCTTGCAACCAAACCTTAAAGTATTTCAAAAATCATTAAAAGCGCCATGCTGCTTTGTGTTTCTTCTGGCATTTTTACTTTCACACTTCCTTCCTTTTTAGAATGGAGCATGAAATAGGTCATATGCTCTGGTTATGTACTTCTCATTTTAAAAGTAGGATAATCAGGTAATTCAACAATAATCAGTCCTGAATGTAAATATGCAACACTTACGTTTCAGCTACATTTTCCTGATATGTGTAGCACTGCAGGATAAATATCTACATTTTTCAGTGGCGTTAGATTGTGACTTTTCTGATTCAGTAGCAGCCTGGAACCTGTAAGTGTAGCTTGGATGATTTAATGTATTTGTAGTTTTGGGTAGTCTTTCTTTCTTTTTTCAAGATGTACAAGAGCATTGCAGTAATTGCGCCTGAATAAATTAGTAAGAATGCATGCAGTTCGCAGTCTGATTTTCAAAGTATCAAAATAGTTCATGCTGCTATAAATTAACAAACTGATAGCCCATTTATTTCCACCCTTAAAAATTCTAGAGCCAAGATTCATTATTATTATTATTATTATTATTATGAAGAGGGGTGCAGCAGAAATTTGTATCTAGTACTTCTTGTAGATGAGAATTCTTAGATTTTGAAATGCAAGGGTGTTAGGTGAGATATTTACTTTTTACATGTTTACTGTTTTTTGTCCTGATTTAACAAATAGAGGCACTGTTGGGTGCAGGTTTAAAATAATTGTGTGAGTTTGAACTAGTGTACTAAGTTCATTTTGTTGCCTTTAATAAAGTATCACTTAGACAAATGATTTATGCTACTGTACTTGACTTAAATGTATACTTGTGTTTATGTCAACCCTCACAATTAGATTCTAATTCCTAGATCTGTTTATTATGAGTCTTTCCAAAGATGAGCAAATAGTCATCTGATTACACTGCTCTGTGCCTTTCCTGCTAACCATTCTTCATATACATGGAAAATTCCCATGCTTAAAGAAATACATAATCAAATCTCTCATCAAATGAGCAATCCATTGTTGATATTATGAAGGTCTTTAATCTACAATAAATCTTTATTAGAACTCATCAGAGCTTACAGTTTGAGAGAAATTAGATTCTAGCACTCTTAAAATGACATTACATCATTGAGGTGATTGGTTTATCATTTGCAGAAGTGACATCAATCATAACTAGCAAAACCACACAGCAAATGAATTCAACCTTTTTACTGCAGAATGACGTTTAATTGCTCAAAACTAGCGTTGAAGTTAAATAGAAAAATGCACTTTCTTCAAATACAATGCCAACTTACTGGAAAGTATTTATAAGAAAACCAGAAAAGAATATACTTTAAAATATGTATAAATTAATAATATCTATAATTTCTCATTATTCCTTGGTTTCAGTCTAATTGAAGCATAGCAGATGAAGTGATTTTTTATGGGAATTTTTGACTGGGGAGGGGAGGGATGGGTTATATTTTATTCCTAGTTTGTGTAGTCCTGATGAAACTATACTGGCTCTGGTGGCCAGTATACAATTGCAATTTTTGGTCCTCATTTGCATTTTTTGCAGTTAAAATACATTGATTTTAATACATTTTTTTCATTTCATTCATTTTTTGTGTGTATCCCAACTGCAATAAATGCAACGTTGTATCTGTACATGTTATTGCAATTACATTATTCTAGTAGTTGTAGTTTTGGACAAAATAAGAATAGATACTGATGCCCAAATCTAGAATCCCATTTGTGGGTGAGAGACCTCTCTATATGTTGAGTTACAAATTAAAAGGATGCTCTTCATGCTTGCAGCAAGGACTCTCTTTGAGTTGCAAATAATACTGATGAAAGAGAAAAATAATAGAATTGTAGAGTTAGAAGTGACCCAAGGGTCATCTAGTCCAAACCCCTGTAATACAGGAATCTCAACTAAGGCATATATGGCAGATGGCCATCCAACTCCTGCTTAAACACCTCCAGGGAAAGAGAGTCCACCACCTCCTGAGGGAGACAGTTCCACTGTCAAGCAGTTCTTAATCTTTTGTTGTTACCTTGATTTTCAATGCCACACCTTAGCAAATACCAGCCTTGCACTAAAGCCCTATAATTTTATTCAAAATAAATAAAAAAACATTTGATACATTAACATTATATTGGTTTGAATAATATTCAGTCAGCTGATTCATATTATACTGTCTACATTCGCCTATCATGGTAAATCACAGTTAATGGTTTACCATGAAGGCACAGATTGCTTTTCATTTTAAGGGAAGAGTGAAGGAGGAGTAAGATGAAATCTCTGGCTTATTTCCTTTTGAACTGGGGGTTGTGGTTTGTTCTTGGCTCCCCAATCACAATTTATATGAGTGCAGCAGACCATGATCCTCAGTTATAGGTGATCATGATTTCTTGGAGGAGGCATGAAGCAGGAGTGGTCTCTACAGTCACAGTAACTGTGGTAATGCCAGTAAAATTAACTATGGTTATAAACATGGCCATTGTGTGTATAATATAGAAATGAGTGTGAGTTCTAATGAATTACAAATAAAACAAATTATTGTGAAGGAGCAAGCAGTATTGAATTATTTCTGAAGTGGTGTATTATGAACAGTACATTGTATAAGGTTATATAATCTTAAAATTAACAGTACTAACACTGCCCTAAAGGAGCCCTATTTTGTTTTGTTTTGTTTGTATTTCATCCCTCTTGGTGGTTCCCATACACTCTTCTAAGAGAGCTTAAAACATTCTGTTTTATGACCTTCTGCAATCTGGGTTTACAGAAATGGGTATCTCTATTTTCTAGCAGTATAATTTAAAGCCCTATGACAAATCATTAAAAACGGAATCCCACAGATACAGAATGGAGTCTCCTGCAGATGGCTGAGTATCACCCCTTACTAAATGGGAAAAAATGGATTGTGTATTTTTCAGCTTACATGGTAGAAAATACATTTGCAACAACAAAAATCCTGAATCCTTAGCTTTTCTTTTCTTATGCGCAATAAAAAAACATTGACTTTGAGTTATTTTAACAGACTAAATAAAAGGGTTTGGGCAGCTCAGTAGGTAGCGCCTTCATCTCTTTGCCAAAAGGACATTGGTTTAAGCTGTAGATAAGAAACCTAGGCATGCGTATCCATCCCAGCTTGACTTCTGTAGCTGCTAGATCGCTAGAGGAACTTCTCTTCTGTGTTAAAGTGGGCTCAGTAGTAAGGACATTAAAGATCCCCTGGCACTTTTCAAACTGGAGTGAGCTGGTCAATTCTTTTTTAAAAATAAAAATATATAAAATCCCTGGAAATATATTTTGGCTTAAGAATTCCGGGCCTTTACCATCACAGACCCCCTGTTGCCATCCAGATGGGTGCACGGCTCATGGAAAGTCAATAGATCCTGAAGTACTGGCAACATGAAGAATTTGTCCAAAGGAAGAAAAGAAAAGCCAGGTATGCCCAAGATGTAGAATTAAATCATTATTAGGTTGAGGTGCAAAAGCCCAATGACATTACTTTTTTTCCTTGCATGATTTGGGTTAGGTTTTTCTTAAATCATTATTTTGATTTATATTTGGTCAGAGGAGTACTTGTATGTTACAGCATAGACTTTCCAGAGCCATGGAAGTCATTATTTTTTAATTACTGGTAAATAAAAACCACCCTCTCATTGTGCTCCCAGAGTAATTAGTTACTAGTTTTTGGCAAATCATATCCTGCTCTTACATCCAAACTGGAAAACTATGGTTTATTCTTGTCCTTTGGAAATGTATTATGAAGCTAAGGCCACACAGATGATGCTTAAGGAAGACAAACTGTAATACAAGATGGTTATGGATGACTGGTGGTCACCCTGGTGTAGTTCAAATGAACACCTTTGGATGTGTGGTGCTTCAAGATAGACAGTGAGATTGAATAAGATGTCAACCACACCACATGCCTGGGTGCAGTAGTGGGAATCAACAAAAATGCTATGGTCATCATGGCTTCATATTGACTTTGCAGACCTTTTTGTAAAGGAGGGTAGGGAATCTTTTCCAGTTGGGCCAGATCCTGGTTCCTTTTCAAACACATCTCAATATCCTATTGTAAATGAGCCAATGACATTGTCAGTCAGTTAGATTTGCATTGTTTGCAGCCCATGTCCATTATAAAATGACAGTGTGCTTTCTTGTCCTTTCCATTTCTGCTTTATTTTGAGAGAATATCAGGTTGTTGTTTTTTTCTAATTGATAAGGCAAAGCTTGACTCCCAGCTATGTAGAAAAAAATCACAGGGTCACATGCAATTGTTGTGTGCTGTTAAAACGATAAAAATGTTCCATTTGAGCACTTACACTTATTATAACAACTGAATTTAGTGCTTTGAAGTCACTATTGGATTGACAGTGCAAAGTTCATTTTTTCCCTTTATGGTACAGATTAAGGCAGCAGGGACAAGGTGTTGTATCTCTCTCTCTCCCCCCCCCAATCATATGTTTTAGAAATTTTATGAGGAGTATTAGTCTGCTGCTGCAAAAGTAAGTTTTGTGGCGCCTTAAAAACTATCCAGTTTATTATGGAATAAACTCTAATCTATTAAAATTTAGGCATAATATTAAGGTGATGCAAGATTCTTTGCTGTTTCTGTTTTAACAGTTAATTTCAAATTTGATATGTCAACGAAAGAGTTGGTAATGCAGGTCGTTTGAATTAGCCTACTGTATGCTCATGCTGTACTGATTTGAAGACATATGCATGTAATAGGCCTACTATAAGATAATGATTAAGTGAGGAGACAGGTGATTAACTTCTCTAAAAATATAGCATGGAAAACTCATCACTACCCACTAATTCTAGCTATGTGTTTAAAAAACAGAAATGACATGAAATTGGCATCACCTTGTGACAGTTTCAAGAGCACTTGCCTGATGTCTGGAAGTATTTTGTTCATGTTTTATGTAGGGAACAGAACAATTCGGTTCTTTTTCAAGAGAACATAAGTGCATGCCATTGCCTGTGGCAGGGGTCAGTAACCTTTTGAACTTGAGGACACATTTTGAATTTTGAGAGAGTGCAGTCACAAAATGGCATAACACAACATGTCTGCCAAGGAGGGCATGGCATAACAAAAATTTAGAGAGAGTACAGACAGTTATGGTGAATTGTTTCTCATAATTGTATTTCCAGTAGGTTTAACCTATTGAATTTCTGTCCATAAGATAAGACAGAAGCAAAAGTGCTTTAAAGAGGTGAGGCAAACAGCAGTACTTTGGGACCCCAAGTATTTCCATTGCTTGCTGCCCAGAAAACACCGACAGGTGGGAGCAGGCAGGCTTGTTCATTTCCTAGAAAACCTTTACAGGCAACTCCCAGGTTTGTGTGGGTTGCGTTCCAGGTCATTGTGAACTTGCGTGCAATCGTGTATAATTGGAACACTCATTGAAAAAGGCTGCAAACACCCTGTTCCACTCCCGCCCCACCCCTTTTTGTCACATTTTCAGGTCACTTCTGGGTTTGGCGCAATACATATTGAATGCGCCTAAAACAGTTGCTGCTTGTATTTTGTCCTGCCCTATTTTGCTTTATAACTTTCTTTCTAGGAGGGCTACTTATAAGAAAAAATTCAGTACCTGGGGCCCCTGTCAAGGGGCACAAATAAAGTCATTCACAGACAATATGGTGCCCATAGGTGCCATGTTGGTAATCCCTGATTTATGGGATTATTATACAGTAGTGCAATTGTTGTACTACTTACCTACTGAATTAGACATGAAGGACATCAAGCCCCACAGCACAGCAACAGTGACCATTGAGGCTCTGACTAGGTTAAACTAATTAAGACAGCTGATGTGTTTATATTACCAGCCTGGGATTCTCACATTCAATTCTCTGAGCTGCTACACCAGTCCAGTGACTCACAGAACCGAGCTTTAAAGTCCTAACTTGTTTACATTTATGCTGTGGCATGCAATTTATGGTACATAGCTTAGACAAGTGCTTAGGAAGGACCCGCAAAATACATATACAGAGAAAAATACATATACAGAGAAAGAGAGAAGTATCACATGCAAACATTTTATTTCCATGGGTTTACCTATTTCTTTCCTTGGCTCTTTCAGTCTGCAGTGTAAGCTGACCTAACTTTCAGTTTTCTTCACACATTTTAATGCATAATTGATTGGTTTTCATATTAATTTCAATCCTGATCCTTAGAAATTCTAAAGGGCTGTTCAGAAACAATCCCTCGCTCTTAGAATGTAAGTGAAGATTGCCATAGATTTCCGTCTGTTGTAATGATCACTGCCTCTCCATCAGACGTGCCTTGCTCAGACATCTATGATTCTATGATTTCGCTTAGAGTTCAAAGCCCTTTAGGCCTCAGTGAGATGATCTCTTGGGATTTAGTCACATTTTGCCATAAGCATCTTTGTTTCAACTCTGGAACAAGTGTTAAAAGTCTTAGGTTTTTATTTTAGTAGTTTGATAGTTGTATTCGTTCATTTATCACAGGAAGGAAGAAAACCTACCTGCATTAACACACCAAAGACTTAAGTGAGAGAAATGTTCAAAACTATGGAGAAAATAAGGTGCTGTGATAAAGGACCTTCAAACATATTTCTGAACTAATATTCTGCTTTTGTGTATAAAGGTATAGCCAATCACAAAAATAGCTGCTCATTTTCTGTAAAGTTAATAAAGCTTGCATTCTGCAAGTATAGATATGTTTCTGGCTGCTACCGGGAGTCTATTTTGCCCCAATATGAACCCAATTCAAGGGTGGGGCGATACAATGGAAGCCCCATGGAACAGGATTCTATTCCATGTGTGACTTGTGAAGCTGTGCTTGGCTCTGTTATGAAGTGAACTTTATGTCTCAGATTTTGACCAATGTCCAATACAGTAGTTTGGTTTTAAGATTTTTGTAATAACTAAATCTTGGACCAAACTTGGACCAAATTTAAAGTTCTAGAAGTCTGCAAATATATTGCATTTTGGAATACACTTTATGTGTTCCATTTCAAGGAAATGGTGTGCAGACTATTAAGTATTCTGAATGCCTGGTGTTGTCTCAACGTGTGCAAAATTACAACTTCGTATGTTATTTTTAAGGCTTCTTGTTTCAAAGTAAAGATATACAAATAGTATGTTCTTAAGATGCTTTGAATGGTAGAGTCAAAATGGGCCCCCAATTTCGCTATCCCATTTGCAGGAAGTAAAATTGGGGTACATTTTGGCAATTTTTCATGAGGATTAAATGGAGGCAAAAAGGAGGGGAAGGTGGCAGCTGGTGTACACATTTCCCTCTGCAGCTGCATTATAAGCAAAGCTACGGTATGTGATGATATTGTGAAACTAGTGGTGAGAAAAATCTGAGCTGGGTGTGTGGTTTCACTGTGTTCCACCCACCCACCCACCCAAATCCAGGTTGAATATTCTCTACATAGAGCTTATATTTCTGTGGGTTTTCCCCTAGTAAACTGGATGTTTTGGATTATACATATGTGGACCAGATTTCAGCCTTGGGTTGTGTGCAATAACCTAATAACATGATATTGCAATGATTGAATCAGTTACTCATTCTCAAATACACACACACACACACACACACACACACACACACACACACACACACACACGGTGGTGCTGCATCCAAAAGCATATTTTAAGGAGGGAGGTATCCATTGTATAATATATTTCTTTTCTACCTTGGGAACATCCATGAGGTTCATTGTTTGTGTTGCTGTGTGCATTTGCCTATAAGATAGTTGTTTGCCTATAAAGTAGTTTCTGACTTGCTTCTGGGTCCAATTGTGTGGGATAACCACACTCATATAAATGCTTAAGTCTAATTAATGCATGAAAGGGTTGAAAGCAGAGGCTTGACAGCCATAAGTCAAGAATGCTTTGATGGTGTTTCCTGCTTGGCAGGGGGTTGGACTGGATGGCCCTTGTGGTCTCTTCCAACTCTATGATTCAATGGTTAAGACTATAGGGTAAGCTGCCCTGCCAGGCTTAGCTATGTCACTTCCCTTACCTTGGAAGGAAATTAGTAATCAAGCCTATTGTCCCCACCCCACCCCTGAGAAATTCAGCATGTGAAAATGTTTGAGCTAATTGTTCCAGCTCGGCTGCATGACTCTCACAAGCCACTCATGAGTTCCTGACCTATACCAATAATCTAGGAGCTTTTACCACTTTGTAACCAAGCTAAGGTTTACTGCCTGTGCAACTTTTCTGAGGAAAAAGAACATGAATCAGACATTTGAAGAACTAGCAAGTAAACCAATATTTTATAAAATAAAAAAATTCCTTCAGTAGCACCTTAAAGACCAACTAAGTTTTTATTTTGGTATGAGCTTTCGTGTGCATGCACACGAAAGCTCATACCAAAATAAAAACTTAGTTGGTCTTTAAGGTGCTACTGAAGGAATTTTTTTATTTTACTTCGATCCAGACCAACACGGCTACCTACCTGTAACCAATATTTTATACTTACCAAATGTGTGGTCTTTTCCTATGGTGGGGGAAGAGGGAAATTTTGGGACTCAGCTAGAAGGACATATTTTAAAGTACTCTAGCCACCTATATTTCCACACTTTGCTGTACATTTTTTGACTTTAAATCTCTACTGGAGTTGTCTCACCAAAGAGTACTGGCCCCAAACTTGTATCTTGGCTTCCAGGAATTATCATATACCAACAAATTGGCAATTAACTTTAAATACCTTTATGGTAGACTGAAGATATCTGAAGGACTGTGCTCCATGCAATAAGGTCATCATCGTGAGGTCCTCTTATGTTCTCCAGTTATCCCTGAAGTCCATATCTGAAAACAGAGATGGGATCTTCTTTTAAAGGTCCAGAACTCTCTTCTGAGAAGTTTTCTTGCCCCTGTCCTCTTGAAACTTTGGCTAAATTTTGGTTTTAATAGCTGGCTGAGATTGTGTAGCTAAAAGCATGCACCCAGGCACCCATATACACTCTTTTTGTGAGTGAGAACAGGCTAAGATACATTTCCTTAACTCAATTACCACAATGTTAGCTCTCCAAAATATGGACACATGAAATTCAGATTCATGAAGGGTATGGAACTATTAGCAGGTCACCTTTAATTCTCCTTTAAGGTTTCAGGCATGGAGAAAGCATTAACATAAGGAAAAGAGTGAGATAAGGATGATAACTGGGGGAAGACAAAGAATGTCACATCAAAAGGCAGAAAAGGGAGGTGTTGAATGCCTGCCCTTCAGAGGAAATGAATGTTTAGCATTTGCCCTTCATGAGGACCAGAGAAGCAAAAGGACTCTTTGGTTCCTGACAGACAAGAGGCAAACATCACATACGTAGTACAGTGGTACATCTAGTTACGAACTTAATTTGTTCCGGCTGTCCAGGTTTTTTGTGGGTTTTTTTGAAAATTTTATTAGTTGAATATAAGAACAATATAATCAATCAAATACAGTTTCCCCCTACCCCCCCCCAAACAGCCCCAACTACTTGCATATACATTATACCTTTAAAGCACATTTGAAGTGCATTTCTCCCCTCAAAGAATTCTGGGCATTGCAGTTTACCCCTCACAAGAGTTTCAATTCCCATCAATACTTAACAAACCATAGTGTCCAGAATTCTTTGAGGGGGGGAATGCGCTTCCAATGTGCTTTAAAGGTATAATGTACATGCAAATAGTCACCAATTTGGCCAGCTTTAAAAGGGGATTAGACAGATACATGGATGATAAGGCCATCAATAGCTACTAATCGTTATATATATATAGCCTCCAGAATAAGAGGACTTACGCCTCTGAATACCTGTTGATGGGGGTCATATAGAAGAGAGTGTTAATTAACTTCCCATAGGTAACTGGTTGACTGCAGTGAGGACACAATGCTGGAATAAATAGGCCTTTGGTCTGATCCAGCAAGGCTGTTCTATATGTTCACATGTAGATTCTGTAGGTTCATGTGTAGATTTCATTTCTTTTTGAGTCTTAACTCCATCACAAAATTATGTAACATTTCCCTTCACAAAATTACATACCCTTTCCTACCTGTTACTTTGGCAAAAACTCTGTCCCACACTCTGGTCATCTCTTGCCTTGACTATTGGTAGTTTTATTGTGCTCGGTGTTACTATCTTGCCTTAGTACTCACTTGTCTACCCAGATCTTTGCTGCCAGAATTACTCCCCTCTGGTTGTTCTAACCACATGATATTCCCCTTAAATTCCTTAAATTCCTATACTGCCTTCCTCTCATCTTCCAGATCCATCACAAGCTTCTTGTCATTTCCTTTAAAAGCCCATCATTGCTATATGTTTAGTTATATCTCTCTTCCTGTGACCTTCGCTTATCCAGGTTTCCTTGATCCTCAAAACAGTATGTGCTTTCTCATTTACTGCCTCCCAGAATGGCTTGAAGCATCTTTCTTTGGATCCCACCTCAAAAGTTACCTTACTTGTGACTAAATCTAATGATGTAACTAAAATACATCATTTCCCTATTTATCATCATTTCCTCACCTTCCTCTTGTCTCTTCGGTGCCTATTTTTTATAATATAATACAATTTATGTTATAGTAGTAGGTAGGGACCAGTCATCTCATTAGCTGCATAGCTGATGTTGCATGACATTTCAACCAGTTATGCACTCATTGTTTTCTTCCGTGCTCCAAGTAGGGGGAGAAAACCCATAATTCCTTCTTGTTTTGGAAACCCTTTGGTAAAATTCTGAAATTTACCCAGAACTAAGTTTCATTGAGTCAGTTGGGCTTACTTAGGATTGCACAAGCAACTGTGGCTATATGGTCACTCTAGGTGACACTTACATTGTATATACCGGTACACATACTCCATTGTTGATGACTAATGTGCTTATATAGGACATAGTTTGGAACAAAATTAAACACAACTGAGACTTTGCTGACTGTTTTCTGTGGAACACTTAGGTGAATATTTGAGTCTCTTTCATTGAAATCAATAAGGCTGCATCATGTCCTTTGAATGAAAACAGAATTTGATAATACCTTTGTTAGAAGTGTTGCAGAGAGTCATCAGATACGTACATGAAAGAGAAGGAGAAAACAAGTCAAGGAATTAAATTAAACCTTTGGAAGAATAAAAAGCAGAGCTGCATTTTGAGCTTTCTGAAATCAAAGAAAGAACATAGGTGTGTATTTTAATAAGTGTCAAAAATTTAGTAAATGCATAGTTTCACTTTTCTCCTTTTCACATACATAGATATTAATTTAGCCATGGAACATTCAGATGTTTGTAAAAATACTAATTTACAACTGAATAGGTTTCCTATTGTGTTCTTTCTGTAACAGATATTTTTCACAAGCTGTCTATGAGACTGATACTTTTTAAATCCAAATATCTTCTTTTATCTTTCTTCTTTTTATCTTCTTTTAAAGATATTCAGTGTGAATGAGGACAACATAATTAAAATTATAAGAGGTGTTCCATAAAACTACGTTGTTTAAATAAAAATCCATCCACTCTTACGTTTTATAATGCCTGAGTGGAGCTATGGCCCATCAGCCCCCACCTGGGCGTCTAGACAGAAGCACCTCCACCCTGGATCCCCTTAACGGGATTCCCTGGACTGGGAGAACATAAGAAAGGTCCTCTGTTGAATGAGAATGGATTGTGCAGTTACTCCCAATCCAGAGACAAAACAGAATTGCCTGATTATAAGATTAAGCTGCCATTGTTGGGTATCTGGAAGTCACTGCTTAGAGCTTCCTTCCTTCTACTCTGTATTGCTGCATAGTATGTCCCCAGGGTTTGTGGCCTTTAATTTGACATGCATGTTTTGGGGTTTTTTTTTTTGGTCTTGGTATATTATATAGGCTAGGTGTCTTCCAGGTATTTATTTTCCCCCGAGACTGTTTGACCTGCATTGTAAAACTGATAATTGCTTCATTAAGATTGGTTTTTCGAATGGTTTCACAGTTATTATGACAGTCAAATTATATTAATAGCATACATAGATAAATAGTTAGCTAAATATCTAAAATGCTACTGATCATAGTTAAGGACGCCATGAGTGACTTGAGAAAGGGGGCAATATTTGTCTTTCAAATAAACATCATTGTAAGTAAAATATTTGATGGCTTTATTATCAGTTTTGAAAGCATACAGGACACAATTATTCTACAAGTTTCATTGCTATTTTCGGGAATTTATTAGAACAATGTTACATAGCAGCATATGTTCTGATTGACACAGACCCCAGTTTAACCAGGTTGTAGGGTAGGTTGTTGAACTGCCAACCTAGCAGTTCGAAAGCATGTCAAGGTGCAAGTAGATAAATAGGTACCGCTCCGGCGCAAAGGTAAACGGCATTTCCGTGCGCTGCTCTGGCTCGCCAGAAGCGGCTTAGTCATGATGGCCACATGACCTGGAAGCTATACGTCGGCTCCCTCGGCCAATAAAGTGAGATGAGCACCGCAACCCCAGAGTCATCCGCGACTGGACCGAATGGTCAGGGGTCCCTTTACCTTTAGGGTAGGTTGTTACTCCTATTTCACTAAGCGTGCGCAAGCAAATGACTTGTGAATATACAGTGCAGGAGGTCATTGAAGAAAAGGAGTGACCTAAATGATAATCGGATCTTACTTAATGGGATTTATGACAAGATGGGACTACCTCAAATGCACTGTGGAGAAAAAACGGCCCTAGGATGGAAAACAGTTTTTCCATCACTGGCAAAGTCTTTTCATAAACAGAGAAACGGTTAACGAAAAAGGAAGCTTATGCTGTGGAATCATTGACTGCTAAAAATATAAATCCCCTGCTCCCAGAAGTGCCCCTCAAGCCTTAAGGATTTCTTAATCCTTACTTAAACCCCCAAATATGCTGAAGTGCCCCCCCCCCACTTTCACAGCTTGAGAATGGGACTGCCAAGGTCTGGAGGCACTTTATTATCAGATCTCATCACTTCCCCACAAAGATCTGATCGCTATTTAAGTGATGCTTGTTTTCTAGTGTTCATTAATGAGTGTTTCTAAATTTTTTATTTGAACTGGTTTATATCTTTTACCTTGCAAGGCTGAAAAATGTATACTAATTTATTAGTATAAATAAAAAGGCAAATGAATGTTACTGAGTTCAAAAGACAGTTCGTTCTCATGCAGTTTGTACACACATCTTTTTTGCTCAGCTTTCCCATAATCTTCATGGAAAACCCCTTAGTCACTGTTTTTAAAGGGGGGGATTAGTATGATATAGAACAGGGGTTCCCAACAAAATTTTCTCGAGGACCCCTCATCGAGCCGCTATTGTGACAAGGACCCCCATTAATTCCTAATCCTAAAATTAAAAAGTGAGAGCCAAATTAAGAGTCTTTATATATTTTATATTTATACGTTTTTTACAGTTCTTCCTCTTCATCTGTAGACCTTTGTCGTTTTAACGAACCACTTTTTAACCAACGGTCCATTTTTAACTAGGCGAACTGTAGCTTCCGCGAAAAACAACGCTTTGTTTACAAACACTACTGTTTTGCAAAGAGGCAGCACGCGCCAGGGAGAAGGGAGGGGAATGGAGAAAACAGGGTACCTGCGCAGTAGCGCACAAATGAAGCCGACGCGCGCAAAGCATCTTGGGGAGGTGAGCGTTAGTAGAATACGCGTACTGCCTCTTTGCAAAACAGTAGTGTTTGTAAAGCGCCACCTAACGGCATACAGCAGAACTACTGCCTCTATCTAATTCTAGTTTTGCGCTAGACTCTGCTCATGCAGGAAGCGGCCAAAACAAAAAATATGTTATCATACAAAATATATTTAATATATTTTTTATTCTAATAGCATCTTGCGGACCCCTCTGGCATAGCTCGCGGACCCCTGGGGGTCCCCGGACCACCTGTTGGGAACCACTGTAGAACATGTGTATGTGCTGATTTGGATTGTGACCAGCAGAGAGAGTATGTGTGTGCTCATTTGTGAGCACGTGCATTTTTTGAGAAATTCTTTTGGACAAAGGCATGGAAAATGGCATTATCTGTAATTAGAAATAATAATCTGTAATTGGTTCATTTGCCATATTTCTACAGTTCTGATTTAGTTGAACAATGTGATCATTATGCCACCAGTTTTCAATAGAGGTGTCACAATGAAAAATAATTGCAATATTCCACAATATTAACTGCACCCTAATTGCAAAAGTTTTGAAATATAATTACCATGAAAGCTAATGCGACAGGGAACATTAAGCATAATTAGTGTATTTTTTATTTTATTTTTTAGAAAAATTAAAAAACTGTTAGAAGCTTGTTATTGTCTCATAAGGTAGCTACAAATTAGCTTGATGTAGAGCACTTTCATCTAGCTTTTCTATAATTTTCATTATTAACACAAAATGTAATAAATTTATTTGATGTATCCCACACCTGCCAGCGCTGCAGGAGTGAGCATCTAATGCATTCATGTCCCAAGCTTTCTCACAGAAACTGTCAGCGTGTCCAGAGAGGTGTCAGTGGGTAAGCTTATTCTTATGAGTAAAACTCAATTGCACACCACAATCCTGTGATTTAACACTTGAACTGTGTTCTGAACCACTTTACTGCATAACCACTGAACTTCATATAAGAAGTTCTATACTTTTAACAAGGCCAAATTCATAAGCCATGGTTTGATTTTTGATTTAAACCAGGCATCCCCAAACTGCGGCCCTCCAGATGTTTTGGCCTACAACTCCCATGATCCATAGCTAACAGGACCAGTGGTCAGGGATGATGGGAATTGTAGTCCAAAACATCTGGAGGGCCGAAGTTTGGGGGTGCCTGATTTAAACAATATTTTAGCATTATGTGCAAACCTGGCCATTCATATGGTCCAATGGTAAATGGTGAAGCACAATGTTTAAGAGAATGAGCTGGTAAATTCTCAGTTCAGATCTCGCCTCACCAGTGAATTCAGATAATTGTTTTAGACAACCCACTTTCTCTCAGCTTCTGCTTTCCTTACTGACCTACGTAGCAGGTTTACCTACCTTTTCGGACAGCAGTGTGTAAACTGGTGTATGGTGGCCCTGGCAGTATGAGAGTTGGTATAGCATAGTGTCTATAAATGAGCTATAAATCCAGACGTTTCACCTCTGCCATGCACTTTCTAGGTAGCCTGAGATAGCTCAGTTGGTAGAGCATAAGACAATTAATGTTAGGGTTGTGAGTCTGAGCCACACATTGGGCAAAAGATTCCTGCATTGCAGGGTTTGGACTAAATGACCCTTGTGGTCCCTTCCAACTCAACAGTCCTATTCTTCTAAGTCACACTCTCTCAACTTCAGTTGTTCCATCTGCTATACGGAGATAATACTGATTTATTTTACAGGATTGTTTCAAGGATTACAACTGGGTAATGCTGGTGAAGCACTTTAAACATTACGTATTATTATCAGTGGTTTATTGCAGCAGTAACATCAGCAGTAAAGTACTTTAGTTCTATATAGTTACTGCTACTAGAGAAACTACCACTGCTCTTCTCTGTTGTCCTGAGGCAGAGAAGAAACGTATGTATGATTATGTATAAATCATAAAGTAGTTCTAGATCTAGCTTTTGTTCCAGTATTAAACTATCCTTAGATGATAATGGTTTAGTGCTTTCAGCAATATATGCATATACTGTAGTGTTTTATCAAAAGGTTTAAGGTTCCAGGTTATCTAAATTGTGTTTTCACACAATTAGCCATCTTCAAATATCTGAAGGGCTATCACATGGAGGATGGAGCATGCTTGTTTTCTCCTGCTTTGGAAGGTAGGATTTGAACCAATAGCTTCAAGTTACAAGAAAGGAAATTCTGACTAGACATGCATAAAAAC
This sequence comes from Zootoca vivipara, assembly GCF_963506605.1. Classification (NCBI taxonomy): domain Eukaryota; kingdom Metazoa; phylum Chordata; class Lepidosauria; order Squamata; family Lacertidae; genus Zootoca; species Zootoca vivipara. The sequence goes on along the minus strand of NC_083277.1, from coordinate 78,688,727 downwards.
TTTCTGCCACTAAGAGCTGTTTGACAGTGGAACAGTCTCCCTCGGGATATTATAGACTCACTGACGAAGGAAGAGGAGTACAGGGGGAGCACACCGCCCCCGGCAGCGCAATCCCGTTGGGGTGCCATCGCAGCCGCCCCCCCCTGCACACACTGGGTGCCACGCCCCTGCAGGCAGTGTGTCACGCCCCCAGGACGTGCACCAGCCCCTCCCTCACCTGCTCTCTTGCCCCCCCCCCCGCTGCTGGAGCATGAAGCTCCGCCAATTTGTAGACTTTCCTTCCTTGGAGGTTTTAAAGCAGAGATTGGATGGTTATCTGTCATGGATGCTTTAGTTGAGGTTCCTGCATTGCAGGGGGTTGGACTAGATGACCCTTGGGTCCCTTCCAGCTCTAAGATTCTTTTACAAAACTTTCTAGCAGTATCTCTGATTTATTATATTTAAAATTTCTCTGTAGCCTCCCTGTCAACCTAAATATTCTGTCCTCCATACTGAAAATATGGACTGTGCATTACTGAGAACAGATTTGTGTTTCAAATTTCAGAGTTTTAAAACAGGCAAATTTCCTTTCAATCTGGTTTTACCCTTTTAAAAATATTTGTTTAACTGAAGCTTTAAGCCTATCATTAACATTAATGACTTCATTTTTTAGAATTCAGAAAATGTCAAAGTACAGAAATGGAAGGTAGTTTTTTGAACTGTGCTCTGTCAGAGGACATTATAGCACCTTTGTTTGAAATGGATAATAAGATGACCCATTTACCCCTTTCTATAGGTTAACTGTGGTTCATTCGTGCTACATAAAATAATAACTTTCTTTACATTTCTGTTATCGGAGATATCTGGTGAGTTTTCAGTGCCCAGGTAGAAATTTCTCTCTGTCCATTTGAGAGGTGCTTTTATTTATTGATTATATAATATGCATACCATTCTTAATTAGTAGTGTGCTAGCACAGTGCGTGTTAGGATCAGGGCCGTCTCGAGCAGGTCGGGCACCCTGGCGCTGAGGTGCGGAGATCGCTCCAGCGCCCCCGCCCTTGCAGTGCACAGCATGGCTTCCGCGCGGCTTTGCCGCGCAGCACCCCCCCTGCCAGGCCAGCGCCCTGGCACCCCACGCCACCGGGACTGCACCTAGAGCCAGGCCTGGTTAGGATTACACTGAAAATACCTGTTTTGCTATAAAAAATAAAAAATCTGCAAGATGCAATCTAGAAACCTTGAAATAAAAGACATTATTAAAATGCTATATTACCGGTAACTCACAGACCAATCCTATATAGATATTAAGCCAGGAACACACAACAAAGAAAATCCCAAATGGTGTGAAAACAGGTGACACCAAGAACAACTAATCAGAGACTATGCCAGCAAAAACACAGTTAATGGACATCCTCACAGAGGCAGTTAATTGCCCTTCCCTGCCCTGGCCCACCATAATGCACAGCTTTTAAGAAAACTCAAAAGTAACTTTTATGGAACCAGAGATCCAAGTACAAATGTGCAGACACTATTATCATTTGCTTTGTAAGAAATTCTCCTGCTTTTTAACAAAGCAGTGATTGACATTTAGGAAAGCAGTTTTAGCCAATTAGACAAATAGAAGACTTGGGTAAAATGCACATTATCTAGCCTTTTGATTTGTTGTTAATAGTTTACACTGATCTCCCCTGTTGGAGAAATTACTAATGCTCAATATAAAACAGTTAATGTATCCAGGAATTTAATGTAGAATTATGTGTTCAGATAATAAATTTATATGGTGAATTCAGTGATGTCCACCCTCTTGCACGCCAGGACTTCCAGTTTCTCTCCCCCACCCAAGCCCATTGTGCACCAAAAAATAACTGCTGTAAGGGGTTCCCCACAACTTTCACAGCTTAGTCACCTTAAAGAATACAAAGATTTCACCAGGAGCCTCATTTTCTGCTCCTTTGACTGTGTGGCAGGGCATAAAGTTTCTATTTCTCCTGTGTGTCCCCACCCCCACTCCATTTCACTTATAATTATTGCTACATCCTCTTTCGTCAAAAGATTATCATTGCCGTCATCTGGTAGTGGGACTCATTTTCTCACCTGTTTCCTATTGAAATACCCCCCACCCCATCCCCAATGAGCTACATGGGTGGTGCCCAAGAAGGGCAACCATCTCCCAAACAAGGAGCTTGCCCCACTCCCATATGTGATTAACATATACTGTTATTTTTCATTCAGAGATTTTAGCATATGGAACACTACTGAGCTACCTAGAAATATACTTTCCCCCTTCTGTGCTCCCCATTGCTCCCTGGTGTCGCCACTGATGAACTACTGAACTGTGAACCTAGCCTCTTTTGAGACTATAATACTTATTGATAACTTATAAAACATATATTCCATAAACAATATACCCCCACAAAAAACAGCAAATGGGCAACTTCCTTCTTATCACATAAGGGCATCAGGCTAGGGAGTTCAAGGCAGAACATATGGCACATTCTGTTCTCACCACCACTTTCTCCCCATGCCCCTCGATATCTGCTATCTTGCTCCATCTCATAATAGGGCTGGCCCTACTTTTCTCCATTGTCTCAAAAAAGTCTCCTAATATTTTGATCTCAGCAAATAGTCAAAAGCAGGCCTGAAAGTTGACAGTCTGCAGGCCTTCCCAATATCTCTGGAGCAGCTTCTCTATTCCTGGGCTAGGCTGGACTGCTGGAGTCTTTTGAGAATCATTAGCTAGGGTTGCCATATTTCAAACAGTGAAAATCTGGACACTTTTTTGCCCAATTTTTTTTTTGCAAAAAAGGACACTGCCAACATGGGTTGCCATATGTCCAGATTTTCCCAGATATTTAGCCAATTTCTGCCGGGACACTGCTTCCGACTACAATATTCTGGGTATGTCTGGGAAATTCCGGACATATGGCAACCCTACATTGGCTTACTCTGAAACACTGCATACTGAATGAGCTCTACTAATAATAATAATTCAAGAAATGGCAAAAGTATGGCTTATAACAATATACAACAACCAAAAATTCCAGTACAGTATTCCTTCATAGTGCAAGAAACCACTATGCTGGAGTACAGCGCAGAAGTGTAGGGAGGCTCTCTTGTCAGATGAATACTACGATCAGGGCTTTCTCTCCATGGGGAACTCTGCTGCCAAATCTGCTTTCAGACATGCTAGTCTGTTCTTATCCTTCTGTTGTGAACTTTTGCCTGTTGTATTTACAGTGCATCTGTAAAAATGAAGTGCTTAGATTTGGTTTGAGTTACTGATGGCTTTTTAAAAACTTTATTTTGACATTGTTCAGCAAGCTGGTACAGAAGGACATGCTGAAAGAGATTCAGATTGGATGAATGAGTCAGTCACCTACATCCACTGTTCCAGACAACAGCTTTCTCAGTGGATCAGCAAAAACCACCAGTCCTTGAGAACAGATCCAGCACGGTTCCTGTCACCAGTTTCTAGTACTTTGCTTGCCTGCTTCAGCATTCAAAGGGCAGAGCTGTTTGTTGCTCCTCTATTAAATATGACTGCATGTGCCTATGATACACAGTAATTAGTTTGATGGTAACTTACTCCTTTGTTTGGCTTAAGTTAGCAAGAACCACGTTATTTATTATAGCATGAAACAGGGAGTGTGGGATCTTATTGCAGGCTTATTAGAGCTACAAGTGCTTTCACATCTTCCCTTTTAATAGAGTATATATTAGCTGGGCAATTCCTGCTGATGCTAATTGTTTGGGTTAAAAAACAAAAACCCAGTATACTTCTACTCTAATTAACATTAATTTTAGTCACCTCAAAACATTTTCTTGTCTCTTCACCCAAAATAAGCCAATTTATTTCATGGCAGAGGAATGCACTACAAAGTCACTGGAAAGCTGATGGCCTGGTACCGTACCTCCTTATATGCCCAGTGCACTAAATATTTCAATGAACACAACAGAAGTGACTTTCTCATTGCTAACTTTGCTTTTAACACTTGCTTTTACGAGTAGTGAGTTTGTCACTTGCTTCTTGATTCAGTTTCATATATTCAATGGGGAAAGTGCATCTCAAGTTATTAGGAGATGGAGAAAGATCCATCCTTCTAAAAATGCTCAGATCTTAAGGGAAAACGGAAGGAAATGGTTAGGAAGGTCAGTTGCTTGAATCTCTTTTAAAATATCTATAATACCAGCTCACAAACAGCAAGTATTATAATTCAACAATGTGTGTACTCTGGTAAAAAGGAAGAGCTCCAAACAACTGATTTGGTTTTGAGATATTAGAAGGTGAGTCCAAGGAAACATTAGAAACATTGCATTATATTTGTTAGCTCTAGTTTGGAAGATCTGACAAGCTCCACAGAAGGGGAAATGGCTAGCTGGGTGCTGATCCTGATGAAGCTGTTCCAGGAGGGTGTGCTAACTTCATTTCACATATACAGGAGAGGGACTAGGAACTCAATATTGGCCCTGCCTCTCTGCACTTTCAGTTAAGTTCATATATTTGTTACAGTATTAGTAAAGGGAATTTTTGTATGAATCAGTACTTTATTATTCCTTTAGAGCTGAACTCTAGTGTTGTGATGTGTTATGGTTTGCATTTCTAATTCTTTGTTTTCTTTATTTTTGTAACGTTTAAATAATAGAAGATAGAATTTTGAAGCCTGCACATTGGGCTGCTCTTTGTTTTTAAAACGTTGTCTTATCAGGCAAACCATTTTAATATTTCTGGATGTGCTTTGGATGGGATAGAGGAAGAAGGATGAGGCCCACTCAGAATGAGGCCCATTCATTAAAAACAACACGAGATTGACCTTGTTGAAGTGCTGTTGTTCAGAGTTTCTCCACTGAATAAATGGCAAGCATTTGGCCATGCTCCTCTGTCAGGAAAGATGCATGGGTATTGCAGACATCTCCCCCCTGGGCAATTACTCTGAGATGCTAATGCAGAGGAAGCAGAAAGAGGGGTGGGAAATTGGGACAGGAAACATGAGAGGCATTGAAAATTATGACAAATGTGCCCAGAGTGCAAGCAAGGCTTTGCATTGTGATCTACATACCAAATTTTTAAAAGGTTTTGTCAACATAATTGTGCTAGCCTTTTATCTACGTTACCAAGCAATTAGCCTTGTTGTGTGGACTTCTCTGTGTGCATATTCATGCATATATGTGTGTATGTGTTTGCGCATGCATGCACTTGTTACATTGTGCTATTTCAGTAATGTGTAATTTCTATTTCTTGCTTTTATCTGGAGGCCTCTCGTATTACATTTAGATTGTATCCTTTATCATCCCAAATTGACATTTATGCTTTTACTTCTATTGTTTGCTGAGCTCCTCTCTGGTGTGGATCAACAATTTGTTTTAATCTGTGTCACTTCTCTTATCTCCCCCGACACAGAGATGCAGTCATTTTGCACTAGCGTACGCCTCCAGAGGTTATGTTAGCAACAGTGGGATGAAGGTTTTTTTCCCTCCCACGCCAGCCTAAAATGCTGGTGAATGTTAATTGCTTATCCAGTTAGTTTATAAGAATGCAGAGATGACTGAACACATGAAAACAGTTTTGACAAAAGTAATGGAATGCTACTGCCAGCAAATAAATAAATCTTATTTCCATAAAAGAATATTGTGGCAATGGATAGGAAGGAAGTCATAGAATGCAGAAAATTATAATTTAAAGATGAGTTATTCACTGTTCCTGGAAAGCATAGTCCTGGCTTAGCTGAATACTACTGTTGCTACTTTCTATTGTTTATGCTGCTTAGCTGGAAACACACTGAAGCAGCGTTATTTTTACTTTTTTTCTAAATGGCTTTAACTTTTTAAAAAAAATCTAATCTGTGAAGGATTCATGTGGAATAAATGGAAGAGAGTTTGATTTGAAAAAAACCCTGAGCCTTTTAAAGTTAATCTCTGTGTGTATTTGTTGGCTGTTAATAGTTTTTCCTTAACCTCCTCCATTATGATAGTTAGATTTATTTCTTGTTTTGTTATCCAAATAAACAAGGTAGCTAAATGCTACTATTTTAAAACCAATGAACCAGATTGTTGAAATAAATAAAAAATTATCAGTATAATAATCTTCTGCTGTGGGAGATGACACATTTCTTCCCATATTTAAAATATTGGAGAGCTCACCTCCAAACAACAGTGTTTTCTGTAATTTGGAAAGCAGAAAGGTTGCACACATTTTGCACTAGTAATTTATTATTTGATAATAACCATAGCTGTCAAGTTTTCCCTTTTCTCACGAGGAAGCCTATTCAGCATAAGGGAATTTCCCTTTTAAAAAAGGGAGAACTTGACAGCTATGATAATAACAGATACATAAAAAGAATATTATCCAGTTAACATGTATTACATTTGGGTTTAGCACACTGAGAAAATACAAAGTCAATACAGATCCAGGCTCTGTGTATATTTTTATTTGTAATTTGAGTAGTAATAGTAAAATTTGTATACTGTTCTTCATCCCCAGATCTCAGGGTGGTTCACAAAATAAAAAAGACAAATGTTTTTAAAACTCCTTAAGAAATGGAAGAGATGGCACAGCTGAATTTTGAACCACTATTCTCTAAATTTCCCTGAAGAAGGACTGTTGTTTTTTGCTTCTGCTTCTAGTTCATTTCTGGGGTTCCCATTTTTGTTACACACTATTTGTTATGAAATATGATCCTATCTGACCTTGTGTCCAAAATAAGAAACCATGCTGTTTGGTGTGACCCCAAATATCCTTAGGAATGCCCCTTGTAACTTTTCAGATTGTCTGGATCATGGTTGGGAATGCTTTCGTGGCCCTATAATATACTTTAGTGAATTTTCTGTTTAAAAGTGGCCCTAGATTACATGTGTGTGAGTTTTTATTTATGTTGTTAAAATCCAGTTGCTTTTCCAGCATCCCCTGCAGCATTGCAAGGGGCATTGCAGCTGTGTTGGAACTAAAGCTGAATGAAGAGGTAACATCTGAGCTCATATACTGATCCCAGTGTTTCTGGCATGATTCACATGCACACATCATGCAGGTGTCGCCTAGCTGTTCCTCTTCCTTATCAACATGCCCCTCTCCCTGGCCGGGAGAGTGCCAGGCAGGGGCATGCTGGAAAAGAACACGGTTGGGATATTGCTTGGTTGGGAAATTGCTTCTTCGTACCACTTGGCTTGTTCTCCCTTCTTTTTTTGTTTCTCTCCAATATCTAGCTTGTTAAATTCACCCTGGGAAATGTTGAAAGGTCTAGTAATCCATGCATTTGACATTGTTGCATGAACAGAAGAAACCCTGTTGCTCCACCCACCAATAACAGATGTAGCCTTTCCAAGGCGTGCTGTATCTCCTTTTCCTCTGCCTCTCCCCCACCCCCCACACCCCCGGCAAGGCACATGCTATTCTATTTTATGTGTTCAGTGTATCATGCCAGTTTTACTGTTGCATACAAAATTAGGGTATATTTATTTTCTTTTTTTACACTTATTGTTTGCTTTTATTATTTTATTTCTTGTGAAGATTAGTAATATTAACTACTGCCATAAACACAAAAAATGCAATGTTCTGAAACAAATGGATGCATTTTCATTCCTGTCTTAACACATTTGTGTAATTGTGTACGTCGGTATTGTTTTATTGTGGCTACAGTTTTGGCAGTGTCGTAAAATTTAGGTCCTGCGAAAAGGAAGCGGGATAATGCATTGTCTCTCCTTGTGGGGTAATTTGCCATTAGTTGCTGCAAGATTGCTTCATTTATATAGTATCTTTGTACTTATCAAACATCTACATGACTATTTAAGTAATGCCAAAACAAAAGAAGCATTAAAGTACCCACTGTGCAAACAGTGTTGTTAGTACTATTAGGAATCATTAGTTCTTATCAGCAATGTTAGCAGCTGGAATATCCGGCAACTCAGGGGGGCTCGGAAATGTTCTTCAGTCATTATAGGTCCCTGCCATTCTTGTATGGCAAATACTGATTCTAATCAAATTCAGTAGTAGGAAAGCATAGAAACTGACAAAATTGGTAGAAAAAAATATTTATGAAACTTTCCTTTTATTGCTTAAGGCTCTGTTTTGTACAAAGATAAGACTGCTGCCCCTTAGATAGGAGTATGAGTGAACAGTTCAGCTCTGCCTTTCTGTCCTCTTCATGCTCTGGTTCTCAGGACAACACTGTTATCTCCAGAGAAAATGCAGCTCAAAGCATTACAGATGTCTAGTACAAGTGGAAGCCATATTGATGGTTATTGCTTTAAAAAGAAGCATGCTCAGATCTGCTCACTGAGCCCTCAGGAGATAGCAGTGTTTATTTTCTAGAAAGTACTGAAAACATTCAGTAGGATGCTTTTCTATTGAAGGCTCTCTTTTTTTCTCATGCTGAATGCTGTTGACTTTTTATAATTGGTATCTTAATTAAAGCTTAGAAATAATTATTTTAACACTACATACTGACTTATTTTCTATATATTTGTGTCAGGGTTTTTTTTGGGGGGGGGGAGGTAGGATTAATAAAAAATATAAACAATATGCACCATGCCTGTTGCTCAAATTAAACATGACATGCAGTTGCATGTATCTTTCCAGTGGCATTTAGGTTTCATCAAAAGAAGCCTCAGGAGCTTGTAAGTTAAGGGGAAGTTCTGCTTAACCCTTTCTCTGGATATTTTTTGCTCAATCCACTCCTCTAAGTGTACTCAATTCATGGGGACAAATATATAAGAATTGCTTCTTTCAGAGCCCCCCCCCCATAAAAGAAGTGGTTTGAGACTGAAAACAATGGCTTTTCCTTAGGTATTACATTTGATGTTCTGTGCTGAGGTTGCTAAGTCACATCTCAGAGATCCTATCTAATATCCTACCTATTTCTGCAGTCACTAAAGAGAACGCAGCCACATTTTCCTTCCTTGATCTTACCCCACCGGGCTCTCCCACGTTATGGGACATAAGCATGTTATGTTCACCTGGTTTTTTCACTTTGAGTTTGTTTTTACAATTGAGCAGTACTGTATGTCAATTTTATTAAACTAATTAACAAACTAGAGCCCTAACTGCAGCAGGTGGGGAAAGGGCATTAAGGCCAAGGGAGAAAGAGGACAGATGAAGCCATGTCTGTTCTCTTTCATAATGGCAAGGCTGTTAAAAAGATAAAGCATGAAGAAGAGGAGTGTTCTTTGCTCGATCTAAAAGCATCATTGGTATCCCCAGCCCGCTTCTAGGCTCCGTGCACTGCTTTTTCATCAACACTACAGCCTGCTTCTGCTTCAGGCTACTATATTCGGGTCTACAGATGCAAGAGATTCAGAATTGCATTTCTGGCAGTGTCTTGAACCACACTTTGGAAAACCTGAAACTTGGGTTGTACCCAAAGGAGTACTGAGTAACGTGTCCTCTCAGCACAAGGATCTCCACTTGTGCAAAAGGATGTCACCCCTCTCCTTCCCCATGTACCTCCTGACTCTGTTCTAAGGGTTCCTCCAATTCTCTAGCAGATTTGGACAGGGTGGAGGGCACCTGGCAGGGAGGAGAGAGAGGTGGAAGTCCCACTGCACAAAAGGAAATCCTTGTTCTGATGGGACACATTAGTTGGATACCACCCCTTGACTCTTTGTAAGTCTGTAACCAATATGTTATGCAAACTTACTTGCAGGTGACCACACACATTATTTCTGGAATATGAAGGAGAATGGATTTAAAAATTTCATCTCAAGCATGTAATGAATTAAAATGGACTTAAAATGTTGGCTAATAGGTCTGTAATATTTAACCAGCTTAACTGATTAAAAAAAGTCAGCTAAAAAGTGTTTCCCTTAAGTAATTATTTTAAATATAAATACTTGGATATTGCTGTCTGCAGATTTTATATCTTAAAAGAGGCATTCACTACTGTGTTGAGGGAGAATAGGGAATCACCTTTCTAAGATGAAGCCTGCTGTGTGCCCTTTAAAGCAAAGTTTTTATACCTATTGTTTTCTATTGGACAAATCTTTTCATCTAGAATGAAGCTATGTTTGTTTACTGAGAAGTAAGAATGGCATTTGCTGTTCTCCGCCTGTTCATCTTTAGATCATATTATTGTTACTCAAACTCGGTCCATTGCAGGTTGCATTTTGTTCAGTTGGTATGATCTTGGCCCAGGCTGAAGGTTTGAGAAAATAACACTATACTTTTCTGAGCCAGTGTGGTGCAGTGGTTAAGAGCGGTAGACTCGTAATCTGGGGAACCGGGTTCGCGTCTCCGCTCCTCCACATGCAGCTGCTGGGTGACCTTGGGCTAGTCACACTTCTTTGAAGTCTCTCAGCCCCAGCCACCTCACAGGGTGTCTGTTGTGGGGGAGGAGGCAAAAGGAGATTGTTAGCCGCTTTGAGACTCCTTCGGGTAGTGATAAAGCGGGATATCAAATCCAAACCCCTCTTCTTCTTCTTCTTCTTCTTCTTCTTCTTCTTCTTCTTCTTCTTCTTCTTCTTCTTCTCCTTCTCCTTCTCCTTCTTCTTCTTCTCTCCTGATGTATTGCAATTGTAGCTTATATAATAAATAGTGTTATTCACAGTTGCCACTATTTTTGATTGCCCATCAGGTACAGTGGTACCTTGGTTCTTGAACTTAATCTGTTCTGGGAGTTCGTTTGACTCCCAAAACCATTAGAAAACCAATTGCGGCTTCTGATTGGCTGCAGGAGCTTCCTGCATTTGGAAACCAGAAAGAATTTTATCAAACTAGAAAGGGTACAGAAAAGAAGACAAATATAATCAATGGGGTGGAGCATCTCCTTTATGAGGAAAGCTTATGGTGTTTGAGGGCTTTTTAGTTTAGGAGGAAAGTGTGTAAGGGGGGATGTGATAGAGGTGCATAACATGATGGCTGGCATGGGATATGTTTTTCTCCCTCTCATAATATAGGCGACTCTCCAATTACGCTTGGGATACTCCATAATGCCAAAATTGTGCATAGTCTAAACACATTGGGTTCAGTGGTCAGTGGGATTGTCAATGTCTTCCCCCCCCCAGACATCCACCCCATTTCTGCCCCCTTTTTATTTTGTTTTATTTATTTTATTTTGCCAACCGCGAAATGCACAAGTTAAATGCTCATGAGTTGCAAGTTACCTGTTCTAATACCAGGAGTGGCTCACCTGATGGGCAGAGCCAGAGCAATAGCATTCCTAACAAGTCAGAACATGGCGTCATTCAATGACATTGAATGGTGTAAGCTTCTGAAAATAAGTAAGTCCACAACACATAACTAAACTATAGAAATTGCTATTACTAGGTGTAATGAATGCTATCAATTTGGAGGACTTTTAAAAGGGATTAGACAGATTAATGCAGGATCAATGACTTTTAGTCATAATGCCAATATGTTATCTCCAGTATCAAAGGTACCAGTTGCTAGGAAACATGAGCAACTAGACAGGCTCATGGGTCTGATCCAGCATGGTGGTTCTTATGTTCTTACAGTTATGCTTACTGTCATGTAAATGTCCATAGAATTGCAACCTTTATTGATTGAATAATTGATGAATCAACTAAAACACATGATTTCTTGGCTAAGATTTTTTAAATTGGGTGACACCCCTGGTGGCTCAACACTCTAAATTTCCATTGAATAATAACTGTAAATGAATAATCTCTGAACAACTTCTGATATCACCCACCACATACCGTACATTAGCACACTAGTGGAATAGGAGGTAAAAAGGAAAAACTGTAGGGAAACCATTATGCCTGCCCTCTCCCTGTATTTCAAACTGAAATTGAGCACTATCTTTTATGTTTTGGTTTGAATTTTTCAAAGACAGGCTCTGATTCATTGTTGGATCAAAACGGAGATACAAATAACTGGATTCTTACTGAACTTTCTTTTCATATACTTCTAAAATTGTTCGTGTGGTCTGCCAGTTTTGCAGTGATTGAGTGGTTACTGAACAACTCCAGGCACGCCCGGAAGAAGCAGACCATTTGGATCCCTTCCAGTCAGGATTCAGGCCTTATCATGGGACTGAAACTGCCCTGGTCGCACTGGTCGATGATCTCCGGCGGGCTAGGGACAAAGGTGAGAGCTGTTTCCTAGTTCTGCTGGATCTCTCAGCGGCTTTTGACACCATCGACCATAACATCCTTCTGGACCGTCTAGAGGGGTTGGGAGCTGGTGGCACTGTTATACAGTAGTTGTGCTCCTTCCTCCTGGGACGTGTTCAGAAAGTGGTGGTAGGGGATGAGTGTTCAGACCTCTGGGCTCTCACTTTTGGGTGCCTCAGGGTTCTGTCACCTCCCCCATGCTTTTCAACATCTACATGCAGCTGCTGGGAGAGATCATCAGGGGGTTTGGGCTGGGTGTTCATCTGTATGCGGATGATACCCAGTTCTACCTCTCTTTCAAATCAGAACCAGTGAAGGCGGTGAAGGTCCTGTGTGAGTGTCTGGAGGCAGTTGGAGGGTGGGTGGTGGCAGATTGAGGTTGAATCCTGACAGAAGTACTGCTTTTGGGGGACAGGAGGCAGGCAGGTGTGGAGGACTCCCTGGTCCTGAATGGGGTAACTGTGCCCCTGAAGGAGCAGGTACGCAGCCTGGGAGTCATTCTGGACTCACAGCTGTCCATGGAGGCGCAGGTCAATTCAGTGTTCAGGGCAGCTGTCTAGCAGTTCCATCTGGCATGCAGGCTGAGACTCTACCTGCCCGCAGACTGTCTTGCCAGAGTGGTGCATGCTCTAGTTATCTCTTGCTTGGACTACTGCAATGCACTCTGCGTGGGGCTACCTTTGAAGGTGACCCGGAAACTACAGCTAATCCAAAATGCGGCAGCTTGACTGGTGACTGGGAGCGGCCACCGAGACCATGTAACACCGGTCTTGAAAGACCTACATTGGCCCCCAGTATGTTTCCGAGCACAATTCAAAGTGTTGGTGCTGACCTTTAAAGCCCTAAGCAGCCTCGGCCCAGTATACCTGAAGGAGCGTCTCTTCCCCCATCGTTCTGCTCGTACACTGAGGTCCAGTGCCGAGGGCCTTCTGGCGGTTCCCTTACTACGAGAAGCCAAGTTGCAGGGAACCAGGCAGAGGGCCTTCTCGGTAGTGGCACCCGCCCTGTGGAACGCCCTCCCACCAGATGTCAAAGAGAAAAACAACTGAGACATCTGAAGGCAGCCCTGTTTAGGGAAGCTTTTAATGTTTAATAGATTATTGTATTTTAATGTTTTGTTGGAAGCCGCCCAGAGTGGCTGGGGAAACCCAGCCAGATGGGCGGAGTATAAATAATATATTATTATTATTATTATTATTATTATTATTATTATTCCGATCAGAATAGAGTTGTGTTAAATAAAAGGTGTTGTTGCTGTTGTTGTTTTAAAAAAGAGCTGGTTATACAGTGAATGATTCAGGCTGAAATCCTAAATACATTTAGAGTCATTTTGAGTAGATATCCATAGGATTGAACTGTCAGATGCATAAATGTTTCCACTTTAGGTACTGTGCTGTGGTTTGCCATAGCCACATTATAAGATAGCACTGCAGTATGTTCTCAGAGATAAAGTAATGCCAGACTTATTGATGTAGTACTATTCTGGTCCCAGAACTTGTTTAGGAGAACATTACTCTTGCAGAGCTAACATTTTGCTGTTGTAAGCTGCTCTCAGGTCTTCTGACAAAGAGCAGGATATATTTTTTAAAAAATAAATAAAACAAGAATATAGAAAAAAATTGGTCTCAGATGAAGGAGTGCAGGTAGGATGGTGAAGCAAACTTGAAAAATCACCTTCTAATTATTTTTTTCCCCTTCTACTTCACTATAAAAGTGATGGTTGGTTTTTTTCTCCAAAACTAAAAGAAACAACATCACAATTCTCTAGACTCTACAAACAATATTCATGTATTACTCTTGCTATCCAGTTGCCACACTACATAATCCCATATGGGATGCACGTACGCTGTGGGTTAAACCACAGAGCCTAGGGCTTGCCGATCAGAAGGTTGGTGGTTCAAATCCCTGCAACGGGGTAAGCTCCCATTGCTCGGTCCCAGCTCCTGTCAACCTAGCAGTTCGAAAGCATGTCAAAGTGCAAGTAGATCAATAGGTACCATTACAGCGGGAAGGTAAACGGCGTTTCCATGTGCTGCTCTGGTTCGCCAGAAGCGGCTTTGTCATGTTGGCCACATGACCTAGAAGCTGTACGCCGGCTCCCTCGGCCAATAACGCAAGATGAGCGCCGCAACCCCAGAGTTGGTCACAACTGGACCTAATGGTCAGGGGTCCCTTTACCTTTACCTTATAATCCCTTATGCAGCTATAAATTGTTGTCCATGTACATAATTCAGTCCTTAGATATACGTGGGATATGCAGTGGGATTCTGATTTCTGTGTAAAGGAAATAACATGTACATGTGTGAAGCCATACTTAATTTTAGAATATACTTCAAATCTTGACAAAAAATTATGCTAGAAACTATGGGCTTCCCTGTACAAAATGCAAGTTGCAAACGAACCCTCTGCTTGCTTGCTTAATATTCTTATTGCAATTAATAGGACAGCTTTGGATTCACATACTCTCAGTGGATAACCAACACACACACATGCACACAGACACCACTTGCTAATTCATGTTTGTGCTTTTCTTTGTGAGGCAGTCTTTGAGGATATGTTTCCTAGAGCTTTTATAAAAACATGTAAACAAATTGAAATATAGAAGCCATTGTACACATGCCTTTAGGAATCTGACACAGATGTGGAGCTAGGATTTTATTCTTTGTGGATTTTTTTTAGCTCCGTTTGCTTTGTAGCTGATTTTCTCCCTTGTTCCATAAAGAATAGTTTTGGCTTCTGTATCTCAGTTACCTCATGTGCAAATTAGACTTTTTTATTTTAAAAAGAAATTCAACCCAATTTCTAGTACTTATCCTTCGTTATATGCAATTTTGAAAAGCTGTCATCAGCCTGAACATTCTTTTCTTCAAGCAAATGCCTTGTATGTCCTACAGGATCACATTATCTTTTCAGCTCAGTCCACTGTAGAAGGTTATATAATTTTCCCCGACCCGCCAAACGGAAAATGGTATATTTTAGGATAGGATGGTTAAACAAGTAATATTTCTGTGCTTTATTGTGACATGTATGTTTGAGAGGTGACACTTCCAGATTTATAAGTGTTTTTTGGGGGGAGAGAAGGGGTGGGTCTATACCCTGGACTTTAAAATGTTTAAATATTGGATAGTGGCTAGGGTTGGGGGTAGTGAGACAAAGGCCTGGTTCAAACAGAACACTAAATGGTGGTTTGTTTATTTGGCTTTTTGAGGCTCATTAACTATGTTTGGTTGTGGCCAACAAGCCATAATCTAAAACCATAGTTTGAAATTGACTTGAACAGCTTTCAGTAACTATGGCTTGCTGTTAGTTTGGCAGGAAGGCTTTGGACAGTTCATGGTGGGAGCTGTAGGCAACACTGATGGCCAAAGCAAACATGGCACGGAGTCATGAATCTGCTTACAGTGATGGATGGGGTTGTCTGGTTGTTGTTTTTTAATGAAAAACAGCCCTAAATACTGGGAGTGGAACAAGAAGTGTGTCTGATTGCCTTCCTTGTCTGTTGGTCCTCTCAGAATCCTTTTCTGCCTAGACCCTCATACTTAAGGGACCGCCTCTCCTGGTATGCCCCACAAAGGACCCTAAGGTCCACGAATAATAACAGCTTAAGGGTCCCAGGCCCTAAAGAAGCCAGATTATCCTCCACAAGGGCCAGGGCCTTTTCAGTGATGGCACCGACCTGGTGGAATGCTCTGTCCCATGAGACTAAGGCCCTGCGGGACTTGATCTCCTTCCGCAGGGCCTGTAAGACAGAGTTATTCCGCCTGGCCTTCAATTTAGCCTGATCCCCCATTCCTTTTTCCCTTCCTTTTTTTATGAAGAAACCCTTCTGGGTCCCCACATTAGAATTCTTCCTGGGTCCCCTTGCTGGCCTTAGCAGGACTAACTTGGCCAGTTAGCCCTGGCGATGCTACATTGATGTTGTATTTTATGCTGTTTTTAAGCTGTTTCTTATGTCGTTTTTAATCAGTATTTTATATTTGTTGTTAGCCACCCTGAGCCCAGTTTCTAAACCGGGAAGGGCGGGGTATAAATTAAAACTTAATAATAATAATAATAATAATAATAATAATAATAATAATAATAATATTTTCTCCACAGGAGGCAAAAGAAATAGATGTAGGGGCTGGGCAGAGAAATAGCTGTGGAAGAGGGCTTTGCTGCACCATTTCACACCAATCATCTTGTCCAAACCTTAGTTTAGTGGGGGTGGAGGCTGTCAAGGTAAACATGCCAGCAACTATTTGCTGTATCCGGTTTTGCTCAAAAGCTAACGAGCAAGGTCTATACCAGAAAAAGGTGACGTGAAGTCCATTGATGGTCTGAAGTTTATTGATTGCTGAAATACTCCTGCAGAGATGTGTGTGCATGTTCTTAGCCCACTATGAGTCCTCAGATAAAGGAACATTCTGAGGTATGCACTCTAATGAAGCTGCTTCAGATTGACTTGAAGGTGAAGGTGGAATGCCCAGCACTGAGAAAGTTTCCACAGAATAATATGAGGATATTTGTCATGAAACATGTTTTGCAGGGAGAGTGAAATGAAGCACAATTCCTAGTAGTTCTTCCCCTCTTCATTCAAGAAAGTCTGTGAAAGGTTGCCTCATTGACAGCTTCTTAAAATAATCCAGGGAAATATTCAGTACATTTTCAGGATTCTTGATAACCCAGGACTCAAATTCTGATCTAGAAATAAATGGTTCTGGGTGACAAACATCACTTGAAAACTTAGGGTAGGGTTGGCCTAAGGAACTCCATCAGTGGAAGCACTTTGCAAGGACTTATGCTTGTGTAACAGGGCTTTCCCAGCTCCCCACAATGCCCTGAAATTGGCTCTGGAGAGGGGCATGGGAATATCCAGAACAGAGCACAGTGGGAGGAGAAGGGGAGATCATTTTGTCTAGCAAACTGAAATGCTTGAACAAACAGAATGTTTGTAACAGTGAGAGGTTGAATTCTGTCCTTAAACTGTGTGCACATTAAAACACGACTAGGTTGTTTTGTTTCTCAGATCAGATCGAAGCTCGTTTAGGGGAAAATATATCAAAGCACAATATTTCATTAGAAACAACATAGATACGACTTCCACCCGGGCGCCATAGAATATGGCTGACAATAACATCTCTCTGGCCCCCATGGGGTAATTACCAAGGCTGTAATGGGAGTATGCAGCCTCCTGAAATCTTCCCGGCGGGTACGGAAAGACACAGTCTCACCCGCAGATGCCCACCACCAGCTTCAACTTCGGAAGGAAGGAGGGGCTGGGGGCACTGGATAGAAAGCCCCCATGGGAGTCTGGATCTCCTGGATGCTGATTCTATGAGCAAACCGGGCTCCATGACTTAAGAGAGAAATTGGATATGAGTTGTGGACATGCTTCAAACGAGGAAGGAGATTTATTCTGCAAAGCACAGCCACTGAGAAAATAAAAGATAACCGAGGAATATTTTTCATGAGGGTAAGAAATGGTATGTGACGGAGCAGAAGGGGGTAGGCTAGAACCCTATAATTGCGTTTTATTATTTACTTAACAAACCTCCCTCCAGAAGAGCCGTATACAGCATTTACAAAGCAAGCGAGATTGGAATGTTGCAAATTTATTGAGATAATATGGTTTTTAAAAAATATATAGACTGTGTGAATTGAAAATATCAATAATTAAAGTTTGTAATTTGGGGCTTGCCTGGAATGTGGCTAAAGACTCCCTAAATTTATGGATATAAGAGAGAAGCAAGCTCATTAGCAGTTGGAAACTTGTCAAGAAATTTCTGAGATATGACGCAGTTACAAAAACAGCCTCCACCATCTTGGAGACAGAGCCGGCTACAACAACAGT
The DNA here is from genome assembly GCF_963506605.1 of Zootoca vivipara. Classification (NCBI taxonomy): domain Eukaryota; kingdom Metazoa; phylum Chordata; class Lepidosauria; order Squamata; family Lacertidae; genus Zootoca; species Zootoca vivipara. Next base: position 78,670,855 of record NC_083277.1, on the reverse strand, counting down.
CAAAGGGGGAGGGAGTCTAAATAATGACATTAGATGTGTGTATACGGTTGTGACCTGGCAAAACCTCCCCTGAAAAGGCTGCTTTGAGTAGTGGCTTGGAGAAAATCATCACAGAGGCTTTAAGATCTGATTTACTAGGATTACTTGAAGATCGTGGCTGCCACCTGTGAAAAGGACTTGTGGATTTCTGGACAGACTTGGCAAGATACCAACGTGTGAGGAGACACTGCTAAATTTATAAAAGGGAATTATAGCATAAATTCACAAAGAATCATATATGGTTTGATTAAACTTGCTTGCCGGAAGAACTCAGTGACTTGAAAAAAGAAGAAAGATAATAATAGATTATGGAATAAGATCTGGACTATATTGAAAAGAATTGCAGTGACTATAAGAGGACTAGGCCTTCTGAGTCTGAAGCATGGGAAATCAATAAATTTGTATAATTTGGCAGAGAATTTGGATTAATTGTTTAATTGATATTTGTATAATTTGTATAATTTGAAAATGGATTAGATATTTAAATTGGAAAATTTAATTAAAATGTTTATTAAAAAAAGAAACAACATAGATACAGGATTGTCTGTAGCTATGGATTGTGGCTAACACCGTGTGTAAACCACTTACTAAACTAGCAGTGTGAGTACACAGGATGCAGAGTAATCAGGAGTGTGTACACAGCCTTGTTTGAAAAATTGGACTCCCAGTGCTGCTTTTATTCTGTTCTGGAGGGGTGAGGGAAATACAGTGGTACCTTGGGTTAAGAACTTAATTCGTTCCAGAGGTCCGTTCTTAACCTGAAATGGTTCTTAACCTGAGACATGCTTTCGCTAATGGGGCCTCCTGCTGGCGCTGTGCTGCTGGTGCACGATTTCCATTCTTATCCTGGGGCAAAGTTCTTAACCTGGAGCAACCACTTCCTGGTTAGCAGAGTTTGTAACAGCATCTGTATCCCGAGGCACCACTGTTACAGTATGAATACAAGGTGTGTGAAGCATGCATGCATGCCCACATAAACAAACAAACAAATGCAAGATATACTCTTCTTCATGTCTAGAGAGTCTCTTTGGCTCTTCCAAATCATCTCTGCCTCTGAGTCGCACACCAAAGGCAGGAGAAGAGTCATAGCCATCTTCCCATTATAGCTCTGGGGAATATCCTCTGAGGAAAAGTATAGACTCTCAAGAGCAGTAACACAGAGCTGCTTCTAAAAGTGTTGTAAGTAACCATGCAGAAAAATAGTATAAAGGTCACTCTTATCATAGCCTAGGACTGTTAGTTCCCCACCCATAGTGCTGTCTCCATTCTAGCTGTGAGAAACTAGAGGAAAATGATTATTTCCTGAATGAGAGCTGGAAGCACCTTCAGGCACAGCCATTTTCCCCATTGATTCAGACGCACTGAAAGAAAGATCAGAAGCCACAAAGTCTAAGCAATTAATAATTTCGGGGAAAGTTTTAATACAGAAATACAAGACTCAGCAATATGCTCAGATAGATCCTTAGGGAAAGCAACTGTTCATTTCTTCATGCTCACATGTTTCAATTTGAAATGTGTCTTTTTCTTTTTCTTTTGTTAGAATTGGATCTAGATTAGAATAGGGTTGATCTTTTATTAAATATAAATAAATAGAGTAAGTAGAGTGGTACTCCTGTCTTCTGTATTCTATAACAGCAGTCTAGCATAGTTGGGAAAGAAGAACATCCTCACTTCAAGAATTGATCTTTATTACACCTTTAATTGCCTTGTATGGGGTGTTAAGGGTGGGGTAGTACCTCCGTTGGGGGACACATCATGCTTCTTCTGGGGTAGTTTGTCCACTTTTGGTCCCCACCCTGCACTCAGTTCTCACCTGTGGCCCCTAGAAGCTGTCAGCATGCGACAGCGGCTACACCCCAAGAAATGGTTTCAACTGACTGGCTAAACCAGGTGAGGATAGCTGATGGGTTAAAACTCTTGGTGAGTCAGGCATTTCCCCTACATGTGAAGAGAGGCTCCAGCAGATTGAGCAGGCGAGACCAATAGTGGGCCCAATGGTCAAGAAGGCATTGACCATAGAGGGAAATAAGGGGCAGATGGGGCTCATTGACTTCAGAAGGTAGCCCAACTCTGAACTTAAACCTCTGCTTCCCTGCAGGACATATTTGGGATAACAATGGCTAAGGAACAAACCCTACACAAATCCTGAGCAGAGTCCCTAAGGCAGTTGAATGCTGCCTTGTGCGGCTCCTTGCGGCAACTTCCTGCAGTCAAGCTGGTGCCAAATATATTGTTCTGCTTTCCTTTGGACCACATCAGCAAGGCCAAGAGGGGGGTCTTGTCTGGGCAGCCCAGGACCTCCATACACACTGGGCAGACTTGTGCCCCATGGAGGTCACTTTGGTGCTGCTAACACAGCAGTTTGGCTTCTTCCCTGGAAGCCTACTCCATTGTCTCTCAAGACAGATGGATGCCAACAAGACAGAAACAAACAAACAAAAATTCCACAACTACAATTAATGTGGTGCATTCAGGGACCAAAGATTTAACCTTTGTCAAGTATATCCACCAATTCAATATCACCAACCAAAGTGACTCTTCTGATGTTCAGAATGCACACGATCAGTGTGCATGGAGTGCAGGATCATGGTAGCAGGCCCCAGATCCATATCACATAGATTAATTAGACTGTTTGCATGATTCCCACACACATACAAACTATATGCATGCTAGTTCTGTAAAAGCTGTAAGAAGCCGTGCAAAAACAGGTACTTGATCATATAAATCAACCTAGATGCACACAGTTTGCATGTGTGGAGATGTACCGGTAGTGTGCAGAAAGTCTAGTGAATACATGGGGCATTAGCTGGACAGCTATCTTAGTTCTCCTTCTCCAGTACACACTCACTGTAGATGCTTTGAATGTCTGAACAGAACTTGTTGGGAGCATCTTTTTCTGAGTACATGACTGTTGCTTTGGGAATATGTACTCAGAAGAGGAAACACACTACTCATTATTTAAGGTGAAAGCGCGGGTGATCCCTCAGTCATATAGGATGGCCATGTGTACTGATTTACAGATGACAGCCCTCTGTTTGAAGGTGCCATTAATTTGAAGTGCTATCTGGTTCCAAGTCTAGCTGAAAAATAAAGGACCATACAAAGGGAGAACAGGGGCCTTGAAACTGAGCAGGTCATGGTCACAGGTTTGCCCACTATGGTGAAATATGTTGCATTTCTGTTTAAATTGCAGTAATAATTTCTAAATCTTCATATATACATATTAATTATCACATGTAAAATTAAAGCAAGCCAGTGCCCCCCTTTGTCTTCTTTTTTATCTATGTACTTTCTTTGGCATTGTGCAGGTGGCCACTGTTGTACTAACTTTGCCAATACCAATGCAGAAGAATCATTTTAAGTTTTCAAAACACTTAATTGCATTTAAATGTTTTAGGCAAATCTGATTAATAGTAATTACTTGCACAATAATGTAATCAGAATCCTTGTGAAACATGATTTTGAGAACTTCTATCTTGTAACAACGCACTGCTGAGAGTAGAACATTATTACTTTTACCTTTGTTTATTATAAGAGGTGACTATGAATGAGAGGAAAGATTATATAAAGTAAAACAATCCTTTGGATGTGTGGTGGAAAGAGTAAAACATTCTGATGTTTATAAAGCAGCTACATTCCGCAACATGTTGTTCTCTTATTTTTCAGGCAAATGTATGGCAGTAAATATTCAATTCGTTTTATAGCACAGATTAGTCAAACATCTACAGTGTTTCTAAGTGGTAGTAATTAACATTCATGTCAATGTTCATTGTGCTCTGCAGCGTAGTTTAACTGGAAGGTTAGTTAAAAAAACGCTTCAAGACAGAAATTCACACACCTGCATACCTGACGAGATTAAGAATTACCTTGTTTAGAGATTTTGATGGTGGAATATGTTTTCCCCCCTTCCCTTCAAGATTAATAATAGTATACATCAGTATTTTGCCTTGCTGTGCAAAGATCCCTCATATCCTATATCCCATGACCTTTTCTCAATTGCTGCCAGCAACATTATTTTCCTTCAAAATGGGGATTTTTGACATTAACTTAGTTCTTCCTTCCTGACACAGGAGCAACTTAGGAAGCTGCCTTATACATTAGTCAGACCATTGGATATCCTGGATACATCTACATCATCACAATTTCCCTCAAGTGTGTTGACATTTTACCATGTGATCTGCACCCTGCAACAACTCCAAACAGAGAACCTCTATAGAGAGCAACCAGTTTTATTTTTCTAATCCTGTTTTCAGTTGAGATGGCTTGGGGCAGGGGAGGAGACAGCTTAAAGGTTTTCATGGTAAGTTAATTGGCATGTAGGGACATTAACCCTCCAGAAGTATCTTTGGTACAAAACTGCCTCATGTGATTGGCAGTGCACTGCGGCTTCAAGTCAGAATATCTGTGGTGGCTATAAGCACCTGTGGAATTTGTACAACTACAGAGCCTCTTTGGGGGCTGTGCCAACCTGTGCTATACACATCTGTCTTGCAAGGCTTCATTCTGGGCATAACTAGACATTATGGAAGACACAAGGCTTCTGCCAATATCCCATAATACCATCTATTGAAATTCCACGTGAAGTGGCATCATTACATCCCATGTTGAGCTGAGCCTGGCACTGAAAATATGTCTTGGAGTTGCTCCCTAGTGAACCCTGGTTTAGATTAAATCCTGTCTCAATTTGGCAATTCTGCCTATATATTATTATTCAAAGTTATCATCAATATTATTTATTAAAAATAACATTTTTTTATTTATCTTAGAGGTGGAGTATTGGTTACAGGCACTTCTTGAATGGTGCTAAAAATGTTTTCCTACGAGAGGGTATGATTATTTTCACCTGCCCCTTAGTTTAAAAGCACATACTCCAATTGACCTTGTATATCACATTGTGTGTCTGCTCATGTTTCTAGTGCTTGTGCAGGTGGGGATTCCTGCCCTGGGGAAGGGTGTATTCAGGAAGATCCAAGTGGAAATCATAACATGTTATTCTTTCCCTCATGATTTGTGTTCTTGTCTTTTTTTAGTGGGTAATATCCTGTTGAACTATGATTAAATAATAGCACCACAAAATTTAATTTCTTATGTGACTCCTCTTTTCTTACTCTTGAGTACAAAGCACTAAAGCATAGCCAACACACAAAAACTTCAACTATTGTTATCTTCCTCTAATACATTTTAACTGTTAGAACACTTTTTTTCTAGTTGAGATGTAAAGATTTTTGAAGATTTGTGGTCATTAAAAGGCTTTTACCACTTCTTCAAGAGCGCAGATGTTAATCCAGAGGTTGTAGCCAAATTGCAATTTGGGTAATTATTGCCTGCCTGTCTCCATTCCCTTGTGAATGTAATTGGATCAAGTATGACTGCCTTCTTCATTTCCTATGCTCTTATGTAGTATTATGTAGTCTACCCATTGTTATAGTGGATTGCTGTAGTGTTATAGTGGATTGCCAGTGCTACAGTGAAGTGAACTACATACATGCATTGCATATTTAGAGGTATAAGTTGCTTCCGACTTCCATAAATATTGCTGCTGTTAGAGTTTAATATCCCTACATCCCAGCAAACATTCTTCTTTTTAAGAGGCGTTGGTGGGGGGGGATTACGTGTTGAAATGTCAGTATTTCTTGTGCTCTATCTCATTAAATTGCCATAGTTATGATATTCATTTTGCCTTTAACCTTCGGATGCAGCAGTGTTGTGAGCACCTATTTTGCCTTTTCAACTTACCCAGTTGCTTTTGGACAGTTTCAGTGTTAGAAGGTGGTTGGACTTCATGGAATTCTTTTTCTTGTATCTTTAAATTGAATTTCTATCTCCCACCCCACTCAAAAGGTAGAAGCGGTGCACTTTGTAAGTTTCAGCACTTACAAAGTGCTGAATATTTTCTCACTTTACAACTTCAGTGTCCCAAGTAGCCTGCTTGAAATTGACAAAAGATGTCCAAAGACTTGCCCGGGTGGGGAGAGATAGCAATCAGATTGCTTTGCAATGACAGCATTTCCTTTTTAGCTCCATGCTTCACTACATGGTTGGTCAAAGTATTTTGACCAAAAAAGAAAAAGCTTGCTCCAGAATCCTTGTAAAGTTTATAGAATATAGGACTTCACTGAGCTGTAACTCCTTAGAAATTTCAGCTAGATATTTCTTCCCCTATGCTGGTTCATTGCACAAGAGACAAGTCTAAATGGCCTGTAGATTATTTTAAATGTGTTTATGGAAGATTGAGTTATTGGTTTGTTTGTTTATTATTAATTTTTGTGTTCTTATTTTGTATTTTTATGTTGTGAACCACCCTGTGCTCTTTGGATGAAGCATGTCTTACAGATTTAAGAAATTATAATAATCATTATTCATTATTTGGACCTCCTGATAAATAAATTGATATTTTCCTTACACTGAAATCCTGTTCAAACTCTGTGCTAAGGGCTTGTAATGACTAAAGCCCCAAGTGTAATAGCTAAAGTTGGAACAAGAAGAATTTAAATTTTTGATGAAGCCAAGCGCTGGGAGATGATGATAATGCCTCTGGAAAAATATTGGAGCCATTTCATGTTATTGAGCAACATTCACCTTATAATTTTACAAACTTTGCAGCAGGGATTTTGTAGACCTTAATGGTATTGTAGATATCCTTGGAGTAATCAAAAGATTATTTCATACTAATAGGCTCTTCTTCTCAAGAGGGTGGCGAAATACTTCAGATAGTGTTGATTTATTCAAATCCTTGTACAACATTCCATTTTGTGAAAATTTGTGTGAGAAAAAAGATATGGCTTTAATAGGCCATATAAAATAATGACTTCCAGATGACTCCCTACAATTGCTAAAACAATAAAAATGACACATAAGGATGAGCAGATTTTGCTATTTTTCCATGGGTTGGCTTATGCATGTTTCATTAAGTCAATACTATATGGACAATTGTATTATTTTTTTGGAGCTGGTGCATGCATAGTTTGCTTCCATTTACATTAATTATTATTTTAATCTGAATTATCTATGTGCACAAGCTTTCATGCAAACTGAATCAGTGGTTTTGATATTTTTTAGTATGTGAAGGTGCATATGAGCCACATTCTCACTGAATAAAAAGCATTGCTGTGGAGGACCTGTGCTTGGGATGGGTAGGGCTGCAGAGCATTATTTATTGTTTATTTAAATTTCTATCCTGCCCTTCCTCGAAAAAAAAAAAATTATGTCCGGAGTGACTACTGTTTTCCAAAGCATTATGTATATTTATAGAAGCAAAAGTATACACAATTGCATTATCACTTCCAGGTTTACAGGACATATACCATAATATATTATATATTATATATATGATACCCACGATCCATATTACCCTTGTCAGGGGCCATACTCTGAGCGTCCCTTCAAATCATTGCTCCTATGATACTCCTGCACATCAGCCATATGTTTTTTTTAAAAAAAATATATTTTATTAATTTTCCAATTAAAACCAATTATATCACATTCATTATTTCAAATTATACACATATATATATCAATCAAACCGAATGTTATGCCAAATCGTCTAAAGAATTTTTTATTTGGGTTCCCATGCTTCAAGAAATTGGGGATTCCTCGCAACCGTCCACTGCCGTCTTTTTTCTAAAGTTCAAATCGTCCTCCAAGTTCATAATAATCCAGATCTTCCCCTTACAGTCACATAGATGTTTTCCACTTTCAACCGATTGTTTCCCAGCTGCTGAGATAAATATCAGACAAGGTTTCACAAATGTTCTTTCTCCTGTGTGGGTTAATCAGTCCAGCCTCCCCATAAATCTTATTAGTCTGGAGCTCCCTGTTGCGTCGAAGCAGCGTCGAAGCAGCGCCATCTTAAAAAGCTCAAATCACTTTCGTTTTCTCTCATAGCCATGAAGATTAACGATCTTTATAAAATTTACAGCTTTTCCAGGCAGAAGACCCAAACATCAAACCATAAACTCTTGGTAAATTAATGGATCTCCTTGCCCTATAGCTGAACTTAGCTTCAGGTCGCTGCTCCAATTCAAAGTGCGTCACAGCTCATAAATCCTCCGAACGCGTCCAGGACTCCTTCCGTCCGACTAGGGGGGGGGGCTTTTCTCATCGGCAACTCCACATCTTTAAAAAATATGCTCAGTAACAACAGTTTATAAAGTTCAACTCACACAGTCTTTTGCTTCTCTTTCTCTCCAAACAAGCCAGGACATCGCGTCTGGGAAGGTACGAAGTAACTCATATGAAGGAAAATAAAAAAAAACTCCATTCCCTTATCGCTCCGTCCCCATCAATCCTTCTTCCAGATGATATACAGCCTTTAACTCCTCTCCCTCAGCAGCATAGATTTCTCAGCAGTAAACAGCGCTTCTTCCCCTCCTTCTGAAGTATGTCCATAGATTTAAGCCTAATTATCTTCTTTAACCATGGAAATCCCCGCCATGCAGATTAGCGTCCGGGAGTCCTGGCCCTCGTAAGTGCTTTTTAGCCCAAGCTCCCCCCACTCCATAAACAGTCGGAGTGGGTCTGGGGGCATCGCGGGCCAGCGGCCCCTCTCCGTAACCCCCGGAGAGGGTAGGGGGTTGCCATTTACTCCCCTAGCAACCGCCAAATTCCTTACGAAGGTCAGAGGGATGGAAAACAGGTCCGCCATTCCTGCCGGCGGAAACCGGAACCCCCACATCAGCCATATGTTAAGAGATGTGTGAAAAGGCAGGGCTGCCAAGCTAGAAGGAACACAGCAGTGCACTGCAAACCATTCATTTTAACTTTAATGCATGTGAAGAGGAAACCCTTTATCAATGGAATAGCTGGGGTGGTTTTCGTTTGGACTGCAGCAGAGCAGTCCTAACACTGTTCCTCCTCTACCACCACTACCCAGGCTGCTACATTACAAAACATAAGCACATTTATTGCATTCACACATTTAACTTTCTTGTTTGGCCCTCAGAGTTAGTTAATACGCTGTTAAACCACCTAAGAATAATGTTTTTGTTATATCCATGGTATGATAGCCTGATTACATGAAAACATAATGTATAGTTCAAGTACTATTCTAGGGGGAAACAGTTGTGCACCTGATTCCAGAATTTTTCATCTTGGATGGCATGTGCTTGGCAGCAGTGCTCGTTTTCAGAATGTGCTGGAAAAGAAACCACCTTCTAACACAATTATTCTTACATCACTGTGACAATTTTCAGACTCCCTCATGGACCATCTAGAGAACAATCAGATTTTCAAGCTGTGCTCAGTTAATGATCTTTTTGTGTGAAAAATGTCAACAGACTGGAACTTTAGCCAAAACAGTTTTTGTAGAAGAGCATTTTTAGGTTGTTAAAGGGAGGATATTACTGTTTTATTGTTTTTAAGTGCATCTACTTTGGGGATCAAACTTTACACATTTTAAGAAGTTCTGTTTTGTATCTGGAACTGCTCAAATTACCATAGTGGAGAGGAAATTTACATTGTACTTTTATTGCTAAAATCATATGCAGCATAAATACTGTTGGCACACACAGCTACTTTGGATGAGCGACATATTTTGTTCTATCAGCTCCCAGAGATGGACTGATTAATTGGACGTATATGTTTGAAGCAATTTTGATGCTTTGCCTTAAAGTAACAAGATTACAAATTAGCTGGGAATAATACTGGCGCTCGGCATATTTCGTAATTTACCTTTGCCTTATTTTTCAACATTTGCTCTATGTCCATAGCTATTTTTAGGAATGGAGCTATGTAGTGGTCATTGTAGTTGCTGCTATTTAATGAAGGGTGTTAAAGCTCACATCACATTCTGTCAGTAAGTATGAGTAAGCTACAGCCAATGTGGCATTTCAGAGGCTCTGTTGGTATGGAACTTTGATACAGAAAAGAGATTGCTCTGCAATTTGACTGTGCTCACAGATGTTTTTCCTGATTTCAGCAGGATTTTAAGTGAAGCTTTGAGGTGAGAGATTAACTAGGCTATCTTTGAAATCCCTATGTAGTGCGGTTTTAGCAAGAGTCTATAGTGCACATGCCAGAGTATCTCAGCTTGCAAAGTGATTTGATAATGCCAGGAAAGTGGTAGGTCAGTATTCTTGCATAAAATGGTGCAGAAAATTAAGAGTGACAATAGTCAAGAGATGGTGTTTGGCTTTAGGAGAGATCTGTAGGCAACTGAAAATGCATGAAGTATTATCAACATAACTAGCACAGCATGTGGAATAAGATAGTAGACCTGTAATTCCCAGTGTTCATTTACAAGCATTGCACTAGAATTGCTAGTCAGGGTGTAGAGTGAATGCCTAGACTCTAAACACCCAATGCACTTCAAATAACTCTCCACAGCTAATCTACTATTCCTGATTTGCAATTTCAAGCTTGAAGATCAAATTATGCATCTTTTTGGAACGGAAAGGCCCTTGCACTCCTCCTATGCATGTGGAAACAGAGAGGGCAACAACCTCTAACACCACTATATGTTTGAAGGCATTTGATCTGTGCAGGTTCTCCATGCAGCTTCATCAGATTAGGGGGTTCATAACTTCCACTTTACACACCACAGCTATTACTTTAAGACTAATACACCTAACATCAGTATAGCATAGTACAGTTGATCTCTTATCCATGATTAAGTTAGCGTTTGAGGTCTCATGAGCTCCCTGCTCTCTCTTGTTCCTCCTTGTGCTTCCAAGTACAGTATTTGTGTTACAAAAATTACTTTAAAAGGAGTGAAGCTGGAAAATTCATTTACACATGCACACCAAGAGACATAATTCCACAGCTTTGTTTTTCCTTAAAGAAACAAATCTCACAGCGCCTGCTGAATTTTAGGGTGTGTGTATCTATCTGTCTAATTGTCTATCTGTCTGTCTGTCTATCTATCTATCTATCTATCTATCTATCCACACAACGGCACTGTTAAAACACTATTCTCTCACTTCTTAAGAGAACAGAATTATTGCTATTCCATCAATTTATTTATCATCTTTACGTTTCCAACTGCTGAGGCAATAGGAAGAATCCACACAGCACCACATATTGTAAGATATGTGTTGTAATCCATGCTTAACCCTGGCTATATAAGTAATGAATTCTCCCTTGAAGTTCCGTGATCAAGAAAGTTACATATTGTAATGGTGTTGCTGGCTTCCTCACGAGTAAGCAGCTCCAAACCCTGTGCTTGGTTTTTTCAGGGTTTTATTGTATACATATGTACAAGACAGAGCGTCAAAAAGCATGACTGTACTAATCCGATCCAGAATCTGGAAGCGCCCCCCTTCGTGTCTTCTGCCAACATAGCCCCCTGGGCACCTTGAACCTCCTCCGTTGGTCCCTCCCCTCCCCCCCTCTGTTGGGGTTAGGGTGCTGGTGGAGCACTCTCTTCACTGGAGCTGCTCAGTTGAGGGACCGGTGCAGTAGCCCTTGGAGCCTCCCCCTCTTGAGTGCTTTGGTCCGCCCTCTGCAACTCTCCCTCTGGAGCGCTCAGCTCCTCAACATCTCTAAGGGTCTGCATCTCCTCCTCAGCCCCAGTCCCACCTTCCAGAGGAAGCTGCCAGGTGCTAGGCTCTGGGGCTCCGACATTGTCCAACAGCCCCAGTCTACCTGACTCTCCGCTGACCCCTAGTGGTTCCCTGACACATATGATGAAGAATTGTTACCACTTGCTTATCCTTAGATAAGATGGTAAATTTGCAAATCTTCATTTGAAGCCTCTAGTACTGGTGACTAGTGGTGGTAGACTATTTGCTTTCTCTTACCCCCTCACCTTTATCTCCTGTTTTGAAATAAAAACCTAAATTAGAAATTGACTCCAGTCTAATAGCAAATGTGTGTGTGTGTGAAGAAACGGGAATAAAGATACACCAGAATATAATTGCTTTGGTACATAATAATGTGGTATCTAAACCGTATTATTTATAGTTTTGAAGATATACATCCTGCCTTATAAGGCCAAAGCATCTCAGATTGGCTAACACATAACTAAAAGCAATACCACTTACAAATTAACAAGATAACAGCAGCAATTTGAACCTGATTACATGGGCAGATACTTAAAGAATAAGTAGAAAGTGTCATTTAATGCACTCTTGGAGGCATCAACTTGATTTATTACGGTGACATTGATGTTTACCTGCCTTTCACCGTAAGGTCCCAGGGCAGGTGACAACAATTAAAACAGTGTTAAACACAGTACTGTGTTGTTAATACATAGCAATAATAATGTTTATTATTTGTTAATGTTTTATTGATTCAGTAACCACCATGTTATTTAAAAATGATTTTAAGCCAATTTTGAGCTTCTTAAATGTAAACTTGGAAGACTACCTACTGAATATAAAAAGAGGACTACTGTTAAATGCTAGCTCTTGTAATGAATATATTTGGGAAGTAGTGTACAAACAAATTGCTAAATAACTAATTTTTCTACTTTAATACAATCAAACAAAACTGTAAAAATGTTATTAATATCTTTCCTCCTGAAAAAATGTTTAAAGTTATTTCCTGGTTCATGACTGTTGTTTGTTTATACTTTCTAATATAATAAAGCTAAGACCCATTTCATTATCTTATTCCCATATAAAACAAGTCATATGTATTGTTGAGCCATGATCTATACCTACAATTTTGTAAGCATGTTTGGATAAAATACATTAAGCTATTTCGGAGATATTTGCTGAATTAATTAGAAGTGAAAAATGTTATAAAGGTTTCCTTAATTTATGTGCAATGCATGCATTTGCATTCTTTCACCCACTCAAATGTATTTACTAGATATGAAGCTGGGACTGAAAGCTTTTGTTGATTGATAGGTTCATTTTTAAAAAGCTGGGCAGCTACCATATTGGATCTACCAAAATGCAATGCCCAAAGCTCACTTCCTATGGAAGTGCCATTGCCTTATATGGAAGTGCCATTGCTGCTGAATAAAGTGTATCCAGGGGGAATTGAAAGGGACTGGTACCTGCTGTACTACTGGGGGACCAAAATGGTGATAAACATGCTGTTGGGGGACCTTACAACAGGGACACAGGCCAGGTAGGCGTTGGCCAGCTGTGCATGCCTGAGGAACAAGTGTGAATGACTGGCAGCTGCTGTGAAGCCAAATGCCAGTGGTTGGTGGGCTGTGAAGATAATTCAACATTTGTCTGTAGAATCTGGAGACTTCAAGCTGCTTGGGATCACCTGTGCTACAGAGCTACAGGTACAGACCACCTGTAGCACAGGTGCAGTCCTGCAGAAAGTAGAGCTGATTGGCTGTAACTTCAAGCTTTGCTTGCCTAGGCTTGAATTTTGCTTGCTAGCACAGCTTCCTGCACTACAAAGGAAAAAATTGGCTACCTGGCATCATAGTGGTGTTATGTGATAAACAGGTAGGCACCCCTTGCTTTACAGCCCGTCAAAATGGCCTGCTGAGGGTGAGGAAACCTAGGATCCAGCCTGCTGATCTAGTTCCCCACCCCAGCTCTAGAAGAACTACCAACAGGAGGAATTATTCTAGCATAGAGAGCTTCAAAGAAACCTGAGTGATCTTTCTAGAAAAATGGCGATCTGTGTTAGTCACTTCCCCTACTTTAAATAAATTACTAACATATATAGGAAAATGACACTGAATGTGTTCCTTTCAACTTTTGTGTGGGAGTAGTAAAAATGTATTCATGAAAAAAGACAACCCTTGCCTATTATCTGCCTTTTTGCCTTTTTTTATTTTTAAGGAAAGCATTTTTGTTACTCCATTCTTCAAGACAGACTTTTCTGGTTGGACATGTAGTAAAAACTGGCATACCCATCTACTATGATAAGTGGGGAGATCTCAATGAACAATATAACTTTTCATTATAGTTGCAGTTTTGAAATATACAGTTATCTCTTCCTATGACAAGTTTCTGTGTACATTATATGATTAAGCCCACTATAAGGATCTCTTTGCCTTGATCTCCTTCATCTACTTACTGAATGAGAGGACTAGTCCAGAAAATGATTTAGGGAACCATGGTAATTCTTTTATTGTAGCATAGCCTAGAGCCCTTTCCTGGTGGTGACTGTTCCTCATATTGGGAAATATAGAACAGATTGCAGCAGCTGTTCTTGCAGCGCACACTAAATAGTTACAATGCTCTCTACTGACTGATGAAGAGATGAGAGGAAAAAGGGAGCCATTCCCCACAACGTAAACTACTAAATTCTAGTTGAGTGTACACAGAATACGCTCAGCAAGGAGCTTAAGACAATCCTGGTTCTGATTATTGCCTTACGTATGTGTTTTAATCTGTTTGTCATGTTCACAGTTTACACTTTTTAGGTATGCACCTTAAGTAAATAATTTGTAGAGAGGTTTCCATTCCTGTTTCTCTGGTGGCTTGTCTCTGCAGCTCATTCTCCTTATTATATATGTGAATGGAACAAAGTGGTGGTGACAGCACAGACTGTTTTGTTAAAAGCCATGGACTGTGGGGGCTTTGGGGAGGGAAGTTTAACTCTTTCCTTTCCATAATCCCAACAAAAACAACTTCTTGAAGGCTTCTGGTAGCATTTTTAGGGAAGCTCCTACTGATAAAAGCAGTTTTGGAAAGGCGATTTTTGTTGAAATCATGATGTGGAGAAAAATGGTTAAATGGATATAGCTTTGAAGAGGTGATTTGTTAGACTCCTGATATAGTGAGAAGGAATTTAACTACGCCCGTAGCCAGTTTTGCAAACACTTCTTAGATTTGATTGTGAGAACGGTTTTTTGCTCTGTTTTGCTCTACCAATCTTGTCCACGCATAGATTGCTAGAATATGCACTACAAAAGTTAACTGTATGATTTTTTTGTGGTGCTTCTAAACCACAGGCCTTCTGTTCAGCATTTTTGAAGAAGCCTATAGTTATGTTCATATTTTAAAAGTTTATATACAGGTAACTCGCAACTTGCGCTTATTTTACATATATGGTCACAACTTTGCATGGGTGGGTGAGGAATAAATGAAGAGCAGAGGAAGCCTACTCTTGATTTATTTACTCCCACCACCACTCCCTACCTAGCTTTGGGAAGGCAGCATGAGCGCTCAGTCAGCATCTGTTCCCTGCTTGGCAAGGAGGCCCTAGGGCTGTGGCACTGGCAGGGTCCTAGGGCCCTCCTGTCTTCTTCCCAAAGTAGGACAAATAGCCCTCAACCTTGCAGGCAGAGGGTGATTCCGAGAATTCCCACTTAAAATGTGAGTTAGCTGCATTCATAGTTTTAAAATATAACTTAAATTCCTCAACTTTTGTTTAGAACACGTATTGCCATAAACCTTTGTTCCTACCTACAACACTTTCTTCA
The DNA here is from genome assembly GCF_963506605.1 of Zootoca vivipara. Lineage (NCBI taxonomy): Eukaryota > Metazoa > Chordata > Lepidosauria > Squamata > Lacertidae > Zootoca > Zootoca vivipara. The sequence goes on along the minus strand of NC_083277.1, from coordinate 78,655,536 downwards.
CTGATATTTTCTTTAATTATTTGATTCATTAAATACAAAATAAACATACATCAGTATAATTACGATTTTGCTAATGTTATTTTTGCTAATTATTGTTCTCTAGAAATTTACAAATTAGTGTAATTATTAAACATGCTATTAATATTTCACTTGCCTGTTACATTTGCTTTTTTGTCTTCCATTCATTTTGAAGACTTACATAATGTAGGGTATCTTTTTTACAAATTATCTAATTGCATTTATTATTTAAAAAGGTAGATTATAAGCACATTGATTAGATGACCATGTACTTTTAAATACTCCAGTTACTTTAGTAGGAATATTGTACAGCATTTTATTTACTTATTCATTTAGAACATTTATATCCCATCTCTCTCTTTTTTTCCTATTTTGGAGGTGAGTAGGTATATGTTGTGTTCCCTAGCAACCTTCCTTCAAGGCATTGAACAGACCAAAACCTTCTCAGTTTCAGAAAGGTTACTATATTGTGTGCCTTCAAATTATGCTGTGGACCAGAATGGTTTGAAGTGATCTAAAGTCAGATGAATGCATTGCCAGAGTGGTACAGGAGTCATGTTCTTCTGGTCCAAGCCAAACTGCTCTGGCAATGTGTAAAATATGTGAGGTAGACTCTCATAATATCCTATTTAAGCTGTTACTTAGAGTAGCATGAGACTAAATGTTAGGCAAGTGGCTTCCATGCTTTTCTGTTAACTTGTGGATCAGGATTAAAGAAAGAATCAGCTGCTAATGTGAAAAGGAAATAGTTGCTTAACATTCTTCATATACACATAGCTGCTTCTGTTCTTAAGTAGAATCTTTTCAAAAGAGCTGAAGTTTATCTGTTTCCTTTAGAACATAGTTCTAAGAACACTTACTTGGTAAGTGAGAACATAGTTTTGGGTTAAAGTGTTTAGGTTTGATTGTTTCCCAAAATATTGGGAAATTCAGAGTTATTTATTACTTCTCTTTTCCCTTTTAGGCCCTTCAAATCATCACAGCCAGTCAACTCTGAGACCACCTCTTCCACCACCTCACAATCATACTCTATCCCATCATCACTCTTCTGCCAACTCCCTCAACAGGAACTCCCTAACTAATCGACGGAACCAGATCCATGCACCAGCTCCTGCACCGAATGATCTAGCCACCACTCCTGAATCTGTTCAGTTACAGGACAGCTGGGTGCTTAATAGCAATGTGCCACTTGAGACCAGGTAGGCTATCAATAAGAGATTGACATTTGGTGAAATTGACTGGAAGGCATTATGTCTTTGAATGCCATTGGCCCAGTTCATATGTAACACTAAGCCAAACCATGGCTTATCATGAACGCTCATGTTTCTGGAGCAAAGATTATGGCCCCTGTGCTCCTCCTGTAGCCTATCCACAGCTAAAGCATGGCTTAGCATTATGTCTGAATCCAGGCTTGTGGTGTGTCACCCCAAACAAACCATGACTAGGAATCCAAGAGCAAACCTAAGTTACAGCTCAGAGCTTGTCAAGAGTGAGACAAACCATGACCCCATGTTTGGATACAATGCCCAACCAAACTTTACATGTTTTCACATTAGTGCAAAATCATGGTTTGGCCTTACCTTTATGTGTGAACTGGATCAGTGTTTGAGTCTGGTTTCTGGGATAATTAACCAATATTTGGATACATTGTTTCTGATAAGGAGCAATTTTAGTTGGACACTTATAATCAAATGTTATCAAGTTATACTTAAGTGCTTCATAAAAATATAGATATGATCTAGTCAGACATTAAGCATTTTGAGAACCCATTCATTCCAATGGGAGACATTCAAGTAAGTGCCTGTCTTAATAAGACTTAGATGCTTCACTTTGGCTGAATTGTGCCCATAGAAATTACAACTGCCAGTAAGGAAAGTGTTACTCAAAAGCAAAAGAATATGCCTAAATGGAAAGACAGTGATTTAGGTGTATTCTGAAGTAATTTCACCAAGTACTGTATTTAATTTCTAAACTAATATAAACTCATTTAAAAAACAAATGTTGGTCAGCTCAGCTTATCTTTGTTTGCTTTATTTGAATACTGATTTATTGTTCCGACAGTGTTTTGGGAGACCCAGAGAAACAATCCCAGATTCAAGACTGACAGAACAATACTTTTAATTTATATTTCATACAACGTACAGGCTCACTTAAATCCCTTTTGTACATACTGTCAGTTTGATGTCCGTGGGGAAGTCAGTAATGTTTAAAAGGTACTGTGCTTGTTAACTGATGTCACATAGAAAAATATATATACAATTTACTGTTTGTAAATTCCCTCCATTATTATTATTATATTTTATATATGCTTTCTTCTTTTATTAATTCATCCTGAGTTTATGAATGCAGATAAATTGAGATTCTTCAAAATGCCAGAATAGTCATAACTCTTTATTTATTGATTTCTTTGTACAATCCCTTTCTCACCTGCTCCTCTGGCAAAGTTCCTTGGCACTCTGTTTAGTTCCCAGTTCCCCACAGATACATTATTGCTAGTTCTTAACATCCCATCATAGTAGTACACATCACTAGCTCTCCAGACACCATCTCTACTGATGCATTTGGATGACCTGGTGAAGCCTTGTGCAAATCACTTTCGATATGACTGAATGTGCTACAGTAATTAAAATGTTACAATGCAGAATGAAATTATGGTCTGAATAGGTTAGGGGTTGGAGGTGTGGTACCTCATGCAACATAGATGCCTTCATTTAATAAATGAAAGTCATGTTTGTGTTGTAACATAGTTCCAGGGGTAACAAGCTTAACAGTGAGGAAGCAGAATGACAGAAGCAGCAACAGTTACTGCAAAGGTCCAAAGTAGGTAACAGTTTGTCTCAGTAGATGTGCACATAGTGTCCAAATGAGTCAAAATAGAAGCTGAAGTGAGAAAATGGGATATTTACATGGGCGAACATGAAACCTAACGAATCAGGCATTCAGATATGAGACCAGAGATTAGGGTGGTCTACTACTGTAGTGAGTCCCTGGCAAGATTTCACCTGGAGAATGCCAGTGAAAGGCTAGAGAATGGTGGCTGAACAGGACCTAATGGTGGCTTTGACACTTCTAAAACTTGTTCTGAAAAAATATTTGTACAGTGAATTTATGTTAATTCCCTTCACTCCTGACAGCAATATCATTGAATACAATTAAATACATTAAAAGGTTAATATTGGGAGTGAAATAAAATAACTAGGACTTCCTGGTCAATCTCTGTGTTTTTGGAAGGTAAAAGATCCCCCCCCCCTCACTTAGCTCTACTGCAGTAGAGTTCTGAAACTTAGAAAGTAGAACTCCAAACTCCTAAATAGCTGTAATTTAGTATTTTATGTCATCCTATTTCAGAGGGTCCACGAAAAGTTTGTGAGGGGTGGAGAATCAAGGCCAAAGGTGAAAGGAAAGCTATCACAAACCAGCGGCAAACATAGACACAATAAGTGAATGTAGACTCAACTACAGAATCCCCCAGAGCATATTTCTTTGACTCAAGAAGGTTGTAAGGGATAAGGATGTTTTGGCCAGCTGCCCAGGCCTTGTTCTTTGCTGCCAAATTTGTTGGGAATAAGTCAGCTACAATTTGTGGCTTAATCTCGGGTAGTATAGTGGATCTGGCACTTATTGCTGAGAATTGCACTGATGAAAATTCTGATCCTATTTTGACACACTGAACCTTCCAAGTTTCTCAGTGTTACCATTTCTAAAATTAGATTACAAAGGGTTATGAGGCATCCAGCTATTTCAGAACACTGTTGAGGTTTAGCTTACTGGCTGTGGACACAGTGTAACTGCCTGTAGGAGTTGCTGTGGACTAAGATTTAAGATGTATTCTCTCTCTCATCCACAATATACCTTTTCCGTGAATTCCGTGAATTCTTGTTCATAATACTGGAACCATAGGAGGATTATTTGTAGAGGCATACATGTGATGTGCTATGATCATAAGTTCATCTTACTTAGAAGTGAATCATATTTAAAGTAACAGTAAAAGCAGATAACTCAGTTTCTTATAGTTCATCATAGTTAACCTTTTCAGAGTTTTTAGTGCTCTTAATTTCTTGTGAAATTAAGTTCTATAACTTGATCTCAATATACCTACATCTTTTAAAATTAATCCATAATTTAGTTCCTTCTTTTACAAATACTACCACCTGTAATTTTTTATTGGCAAAATCAGAGAAACAACGGGAGTCATTCCCCTGAAATCATTCTGTATGACTTTAGCTTACTTCATTGACATTGTACTCCCAGTTGGCCACAGACTTTTTACATTGCACTGCACTTTAATTTTACAGTTTTCTTCATCTTCCTTGAAATGTGGCAGCTTATTAATCTCAATATTGGGACTTTTGCGATCTATACTAAACACCTCTTAGGAACGAAAGTTTATTTTTATTATGTTACGTTCACCTTTTTTCACCTTTTTAGCATGAAATGATGCAATTGTTTATGTATAACTTCTCCCCAGACATTTAGAGTTGTGTTGCAATGAAATACATTGTTTTCCCTATGTAACACAAAATACAGTAATACAATTACGTGCACAGAAATTCTCCCCAAGTATTTAGTATTTGGTTTCCTTAAATATTTGCTAACTCTTGTAAACTTGGCAGTGGGGTACTTATCATAAGAGAGAAGGCATATCCTTGACTAAAATGATGTGACTGTGTCACAAAGATGCTATGTTTCATTTCTTCAGTAATCACCATTAGGTACGAAATTTTATGTTTTCTTATTTGGTTGTCTGTTTGGTTGACTTCCTTTTTGCAAAAGATCCACATTTTCTAGTCTGGTCATATCAATTTATTGATACGGTATTCAAACAGTCATTTTTATTGAGGTGAATTATGAGCAGCCTGATAACAAATATTCAGACTTAGATAACATAATTTGACGCTGAGTAGGGAAACAGTTTTTCGTTTAAAGGCTTAATTACTTTGAAATATTCTTCATGAGAGCTCTGTTGATGGTTCCATGCTTTACAGTGCAAGTTTACATCATTGCCTTCAATGTATTAGGCTCCTTTGTTATGGAAACCACACATTGGCCATTTGCAGATGCCAATCAAAGGCATAATGGCTCATAAATTAGGGTAACCCAAAAGCTATTATAGATTTTCTTTGAAAGGATATTTGTCAAAGATTGCATGATGTCCTAATGCCAGTTCTGATGCCTGCCTGGTGTTATTTATATTGGTATGAATTAAGTCTGCATTACTGTAATTAGCAATGCTTTAGTCTGGAGAGAAAGAAAAAAGTTTAAATAGCAAGAGAAATTAGGGCTATTCTTGAGCACTGCAAGAATATTTTTCTTTCATTTTTGTCAGTAACCAGGGTTTTGCGTAATTTTAAATATTTGTTCAATCATTTAATGAATTTCAGACACCAGGCAGATTACTTCTAGACCAGGGGTCCCCAGACTTACCGTGCGGCGGGCCGGAGGGCGGGGAAGTGCGCGCCCGTGCGCATGCGCACACGCACACGGGCGGGAAAAAAATAGCCGAAAATCGCTTGTGCGCATGCGTATGGGCCTCCTCCGACCCGGAAGTGCACCAGAAATGACCTCTTCCGGGTCGGGAGAGGCCCATACGCATGCGCACAAAGGATTTTCGGCGATTTTTTGCCGATTTTTTAGATCGCCGCTGCGCCGCACGCTGTGAGAGCGGGCGGCGGCAGCGGGCGGCGGGGGTCGTCGCGGGCCGGATTGGAAGGCCGATTGGGCCGCATCCGGCCCGGGGGCCGTAGTTTGGGGACCCCTGTTCTAGACTTCCAGGGAACTTATAATAGAACAACTTTTTATCAAGAAACTGCTTTTTGTTGCTCTTGTATAAGTCCACTTACCATTACCCAGTTCAGCAGCACTGTGAAGTGGCACCACCTACCCCCCCCCCCGGGATCTGCCTCTACCTCTGGATCCTGGGGCTTAATGCTGACCTCACTGGCTGGGAAGTGGATCCAAGGCTGCCTACAGATTGGCCAATAACAGGCAGGCTTGGAGGCAGGGTTCTCCTTGGGGGAGGGCCTGATGGAGCACATAGGCATCCCTCAGGTCCTCTTCCAGGGTATTGAAGGTTCCTTGCCCTGGCCCCCTGCACTCAGTTGTAGTCTCTGCCTCCCCCTTCCAAAAGATAGGGTATCCCATTAAAGGGATCCGGGAGGAGTGGCTTTTTCCGTACTCCCAGACGAGGGCTTGGGCCACAGCACTCCTCAAGGCAGCGATCCCTGCAAGGGCCCTATTTGATGTAAACCAAATGACTCCCCCATTGCCGGGTTGACCCTGATTCACTTCCAGCAGGCGGGTCAGAAGTAATTGGTTATGCCTAACGCCTGTGTCAAACCCCTTACATCTGTAGTCAATAAAGTTGTGGCCTTATTTGACCCAGTTTAAACTGTGTTGCTCTATTCTTTCTGTGCATTCAAGGGGCAGTGAGGGCGCAAAACCTGGCAGCCTTCATCGTAAGGTGGCACAACGCGTCAGGGTGTCTGGCTGCTAACCAGAAAGTTGGTGGTTTGAGCATCCAGGGACAGGATTCCTGCATTGCAGGGAATTGGACTATATGGCCTTCTGGGTCCCTTCCAACTCTATGATTCTATGGCATCTATGGCTAATTCCCTCTCAGCCATGAAGCTCACTGAATGATTTGGGCCAGTGACTATTTCTCATCTTTCTCAATCTTCATTACAAGCTTGTTGTGAAGATAAAACAGTGATGGAAAATATTCCTTGGAGGAATATTACCAACATAACAAATGAATAAAATAAATCATATGCTGCTCAAATCATAACCCTAGTCAATGTGCACAATGGTGTGAGGGAGGCTTGTGTTTTTGAAAATTGAACTATAGCCCTATTTGGATGTTCATTTTACTCATGTGAAGACAATCGCTTAATGAACAGAGGACTGTTAAGTCCTGCCCCCCTTTTTATAGCGCTCCATGAGCAGGAGGCTAAATTTGTGAATGAAGAGCTTCCTCTACTCATAGGGCCTTCACACATGATTTTGAACCCTAAGGAACCCAGTGTACAGCCACTTTGAAAAAGACAAATTCCATGCAAGCGATCATTAGGAAATAAATTAAAATTAAAATGGCAAGTATCATGATTTCATAAATATATGGTGCAACCATATTTGGAATGCTGCATACAGTTCTGGTCTCTCCACCTTAAAAATAATATTGCAGAGTGGGGAAAGCTTCAGAAAAGGGCAACCGGACTGATCAAGGGGATGGATAAACTCTCCTGTGAGGAAAGGTTACAGCATTTGGGACTTTTTACTTTAAAGAAAATGTGAATAAGAGGAGGCATGATAGAAGTGTATAGAATTACTCATGGTATGGAGAAAGTGGATAGAGACAAGTTTCTCTCCCTGTCTTATTGTTGGAGATTCATTCCCCGTGTCTGCAGTAATGGGATTGTTGTCTATCACATGATGGTGTATGTTTACATTCCACAGAGTGGGAAGTGACAAAGAAAGGATGTTTGTGTTACTGGGTTCCATGAAGTGGGATTATTGTCCTTTGTTCTTCCTCTTCGCTGTCTGATGCTAGAGAGAGAGGGAGCCATGTTGCAGTGCTCCTTGTGTGTTTATATGTAAATAAAGGAGATTAGCCAAATGCTGAGTTGCTGAGGTTTGTTACGTGAACTGCGAACATTCTGCGGATCCCTGAGTGTGCTGGTGTCTGTTGGCATCAGTCGCTGTGATGTTCGTGCAGAAGAAAGCTTTTGAAGCTCCCGAACGATCGACAAGGAGGAAGAGAACATTATTATTATTATTATTATTATTATTATTATTATTATTATTATTATTGTTGTTGTTGTTGTTGTTGTTACCCCGCCCATCTGGCTGGGTTTCCCCAGCCACTCTGGGCGGCTTCCAACAGAAAAATGAAATAAAATAATCTATTAAACATTAAAAGCCTCCCTAAACAGGGCTGCCTTCAGATGTCTTCTAAAAATCTGGTAGTTGTTTTTCTCTTTGACAACTGATGGGAGGGCGTTCCACAGGGCGGTCACTACTACCAAGAAGGCCCTCTGCCTGGTTCCCTGCAACTTGGCTTCTCGCAATGAGGAAACCACCAGAAGGCCCTCGGTACTGGACCTCAGTGTCCGGGCAGAACGATGGGGGTATACTGGACCGAGGCCATTTAGGGCTTTAAAGGTCAGCACCAACACTTTGAACTGTGCTTGGAAACGTACTGGGAGCCAATGTAGATCTTTCAAGACCGGTGTTATGTGGTCTCGGCAGCCGCTCCCAGTCACCAGTCTAGCCGCTGCATTCTGGATTCGTTGTAGTCTGCGGGTCACCTTCAAAGGTAGCCCCACGTATAGCGCATTACAGTAGTCCAAGCAGGAGATAACTAGAGCATGCACCACTCTGGTGAGACAGTCTGCAGGCAGGTAGGGTCTCAGCCTGCGTACCAGATGGAGCTGCTAGACAGCTGCCCTGGACACAGAATTGACCTGCGCCTCCATGGACAGCTGTGAGTCCAGAATGACTCCCAGGCTGCGCACCTGGTCCCTCAGGGGCACAGTTACCCCATTCAGGACCAGGGAGTCCTCCACACCTGCCCGCCTCCTGTCCCCCACAAACAGTACTTCTGTCTTGTCAATCTGTTAGCTGCCATCCATCCTCCAACCACCTCCAGGCACTCACACAGGACCTTCACCGCCTTCACTGGTTCTGATTTGAAAGAGAGGTATAGCTGGGTATCATCTGCATACTGATGAACACCCAGCCCAAACCCCCTGATGATCTCTCCCAGCGGCTGCATGTAGATGTTAAAAAGCATGGGGGAGAGGACAGAGCCCTGAAGAACCCCACAAGTGAGAGCCATGGGGTCCAAACACTCATCCCCCACCACCACTTTCTGAACACGGCCCAGGAGGAAGGAGCAGAACCACTGCATGACAGTGCCTCCAGCTCCCAACCCCTCTAGACGGTCCAGAAGGATCTTATGGTTGATGGTGTCAAAAGCCGCTGAGAGATCCAGCAGAACTAGGAAACAGCTCTCACCTTTGTCCCTAGCCCACTGGAGATCATTGACCAGTGCGGCCAAGGCAGTTTCAGTCCCATGATGAGGCCTGAATCCCGACTGGAAGGGATCCAAATGGTCCGCTTCCTCCGGGCGTGCCTGGAGTTGTTCAGCAACCACTCGCTCAATTACCTTGTCCAAGGATGGAGGATTTGAGACTGGACGATAGTTGGCCATATTGGCCGCATCTAAAGATGGTTTTTTAAGAAGCGGTTTAATAACTGCCTCTTTCAGCGGGTCTGGGAAGGCTCCCTCACAGAGAGAAGCATTCACCAACCCGTGAAGCCCATCGTCCAGCTGTTCCCGACTAGCTTTTATAAGCCAGGATGCGCAAGGATCAAGGAGACCGGTGGTCGGTTTCACTCATCCAAGAAGCCTGTCCACATCCTCGGAGTGGTTTGGAATTGATCCCACGCAACTGGACTAGACAGGACTCTAGCACTCTCCCGCCCCTGCTCCCACGGTGGAGTCTACCTCTTCCCGAATCTGAGCGACTTTATCTGCAAAAAACTTTGAAAAATCGTTGCAGGAGATCATGCGGCTCGTACTGGGCCCCGATGGAGCAGGTGGTTCCACTAAACTGGAACCACCTGAAAAAGTATCCTGCTGCTGTTTTCTGCAGATGCAATAGAGGCAGTGAAGAAAGTCTTCTTCGCCGTCACTACCGCCACTTGGTAGGCTCGACATTGAGCTCTAACCCGTGTCCGGTCAGCTTCAGAATGAGTTATCCGCCACCAGCACTCTAGCTGTCTAAGCAATTGTTTCATTGCCCTCAGATCTGTGGAAAACACGGGGCTGTCCGGGCACCATGCAATCGGAGAGGGCGCTTCGGAGCCAAACAGTCAATAGCCCTGGTTAACTCCACATTCCAGCGGGCCACCAAGGAATCGGCTGAAAGGCCATCAACATGGGATAAAGCATCCCCTACCACTCTCTGGAAACCCTTTGGATCCATTAAGTGGCGGGGGCAGACCATCCGAATCGGTCCCACCTCCCTGGAGAGGGGAAGGGTCGCAGAGAAGTCCAGTTGCACCAGGTAGTGATCTGACCATGGCACTTCTTTAGTTTCGCTTTTACTTAGTGTCAGATCACCAACATCCATAGAGGTAAACACCAGGTCCAAGGCATGTCCAAGGGTCCTACTCGTGTGTGGGACGACTCCTAACACTTATAACACTTGCACTCATTGCCATCCAGTGCCGCTGAATGTTGGAAGGTTCAGGACAGATGAAAGAAAGTACTTCTTTATATAACACCTAAACTGTAAAATTCGTTCCCACAAGAAGCAATGATAGATAGCTCTAAAAGACAAATTCATGGAGGATAAGGCTATCAGTGGCTACTGACCCTAATAGATACATTCCACCTCCACAGTTGGAGATGGTGTGCTTCTAAATACTAGTTCCTGAAAACTGCAGGAGAGAATGCTGTTGTGCTCAGATGCTGTTGTGGGCTTCCCATAAGCATCTGGTTTTCCTCTCTGAGATCAGGATACGGGACTGGATGGGCCCCTGGCCTCATCCAGCAGGATCTTCTTATAGTATACTGGAGGGGATGAGGCTTCCCAGTATGTCTCCACTTTCCCTTGAATGACTTTCTGCAGCAGTAAATTTAATACCTGAATATTTAGTTTTCTGTTGAAAGCAGGATAGAAATATTTTGCGTACACGTGTTTTTGCTTGCACTCTGATGCTGAGTCCACGAACCCTGTTTTTGAGGAGGGGTAGGTGGTGGCAATCATATTATTTCTGGATTAACTGGCTGATGTTGGCTCTTAATGACAAGCTTTAAAATGTAATAATATTTTAGAGGTGGAATGTCTTATTTATTGAGATTTTTTTTTTGACAATCAGAAAAGGCATGTCCTTCTGGAGATTTAAACAAGCTTGAGAGTCTGCCCTTCTCTCAGGGGAGGTTATGAGGCTTAACTCATTAATTAACATGAGTAGCTTTCATATTCGCCTCATTCAAACAAAACAAACAAACAAACAAACCCACAACCCTTCACTGAAGGGCAACGTGATATTAGCTTTATTGATACTGTTAATAACAAATGTGTGGTATGCTGGGACATTATAACTATCGGCAAGAAGCCCTGTGAGGTCAGAAGGCGTCTGACAGCTCATTTAAAAAAATAATCTTCCTCCTTCAGATGTAGAAGCTCAAAGAGAATTGCCTGGAGCTTAATGTTATTTTTGTGCCTGCAACACACAGTGGGAAACTTCTTCTACTTAGTGTAGGTACACATGCATGCCTGCTGGCTCATTGCATTCTCTCCCAAAATACTTCTCAGGACAGTTCATTTTATATTAT